>NW_024466978.1:0-358109 GCF_017591425.1 Ochotona curzoniae | reverse complement strand
GCTTACATTGTATTATGTAGTACAGTTTTATAGGCGCTGGGGATTCCCCCCACCCCTCCCATACCCCTCCCCCCATGGTGGATTCCTCCACCTTGTTACATAACCATAGTTCAAGTTCAGTTGAGATTCATTGCTTGCAAACACATGCCTAGCATAAAGTTCAGCGTCTTATTGTCCAGATAAGTCCAGTGGCCTCTTGGGGAGACCTTCTATGGTCTGAAGATAGGTCTAACAGAGTAAAGATCCGGTCAGTTAAAAGCCCCAACAAGGCCTCAGTATCAATATACAACATTATGGAATTAATTGACATAGTATTGGGTAAGCAATATGTTAAAAATAATGCAAGTTCCCTTCTTCGAAACATCTGGGTTGAGACAGTATCAATGACAGGTTCAAAAAATAACAAACAACCAAACAAAAAATTACAGGTTAAATCAAGGCAAACATGTGGTATCTAATCTTTTGGGATTCGCTCATTTCCCTTAGCATTATAGTTTCCAGTTGTGCCTTTTGGAAATTTTAAAGTCTGCTCCAAGGGCTGAAAGGCTATTGTGAGACTAGTTTCAGTAAATTCTTGTTTAAATATGAGTAAGAAAGCACATGGTTTCAGTGCATTATGTAGAATTAATAGTGTTATTTCTACACAAAGTTTATTTAAAAGTAAGTGCAACACTTGCTTAATTTGCTAATATTTCTCTTGATGTTGCTGCCATATTAACAAAAAAATCATTAGATGTGATAGACAAGAAGTCCCTAGAGAAACTCCCCCAAAAGCCAAGAAATACTTTGGTAATATTGGCAGATAAAAGCCATCTTGCTAATACTCCTCTGATTTCAGAAACAATCCTTAGATCTTCTAGGATTACATGTAAACTTTGGAGTTAATGTGAATCGAGTAGGAAGTGTGTCTCATAATTCAGAAAGCACACACTAGGACCTAGCTATAGTGCTCTGGCTCACATGCAATTAAACACAGGAGCCTAGCAACATATCTGGCACAAATAGATAGTAAATACTTGTTGATTATTGTGAAACAGGAAGCTGTGTGGCAGAGCTGGCATCTCACAATGGAGTGCTGGTTCAAGTGCTAGCTGCTCTGCTTGCTAGCCAATCTCCTGATAATGTACCTGGGAAAGCAATGCATATGGCACAATTCTTTGGGTCCCTGACACATGCACTAGAAAACTGAATGGAGTTTCTTGCTTCTTGGCTTCAGCCTGTTGTGGCTATTTGAGGAGTCAATGAATAGAAGATTCTCTCAAATTCTCTTTCACTTTTCTTGTCTGCTCCCATTCCTCTGCCTCACAAATAAACATTTTAGAGAATTTTTTTGACAGGTGAATGAATGGCCTTCTCTGGAATTGCCTAAAGTGTACACACACATTTAAGTAATACTACCAAAGTGGTTCTTATTCTATACTCTAAACAACTTAATTCAGATCAATAAGGAGCATCCCCCAGGTCTAATTCAATATCATGCTGCCCTGTTTAAAAGACACCACTGCTGGAGGAAACAGATGTCTCACTTTACCACTTGATAAAGTTTCAGTTTTGTGAAATCAACTGTAGATTTGTGAGAAAAGCCAAGTGCTTTTGTGGGCTTTGCTCCATTGATACCATCCATCACGATGGCCAGCAGGGAGCCACTCCATTGCGGAACATCAAGAGCAGCTCGTCCAGCTCCCAGAAACACAACTCCAGCAAGGAAATGGCAGAAGGGAAATAAACAAGAGCAAGAAGCTCAGATTGAAGCCAGGTGTGGTGCAACATGGTGGCAGGGAGATAGGAAATCTAATTGTAATTTGTGCTGTGCCACAGCCCACTTCTGAGGGTATCGGCCCCTTCTCTTTCATCACTCTTCTGTGTATCAAAGAGATTTCTAAGATGGTGAGAAATCAGAACGAAGGAAAATGATCTAAAGTTGCCCTGGAGCTGAAGCTTTCCAGTGTCTGCTAAGGTTTCTGTGGTTCTGGAACCACTTTCTTCAATTATTTACAGGCAGATGGGTCAGATTGAGCCACAAAAAAGAGAAGGCAGAGACAGCATCAAATTTACTCCCCATAATAACAGGGAATGATCACTCTACTCACTTATTAGTACTAGTACTTGTTTTATCGATTTCTCTTTGGCCTGGTGCGGTGGCCTAGTGGCCAAAGTCCTCGCATTGGATGTTCCCGGATCCCATATGGGCACCGGCTCTAATCCCAGCAGCCATGCTTCCCATCCAGCTCCCTGCTTGTGGCCTGAGAAAGCAGTTCAGGACGGCCCAAATCCTTGGGACCCTGCACCAGCATGGGAGACCTGGAAGAGCTCCTGGCTTAGGATCTTGTGGAAGGAATCACTGGATGGAAGATCTCCTCTCTGTCTCTCTTCTTCTCTGTAAATATCTTTCTGACTTTCCAATAAAAATAAGCACATCTTTAAAAATCTCTCTCTACACACACACACACATATATAATACATTTCTTAGGATTTTCTGTGTAAACAATTATGTCATATTATTTCCTAGGGATATGTTTGGATATTTCTTATCACTTTTTTTTTTTTTATTGGAAAGGTGGATATACAGAGAGGAGAGACAGAGAGGAAGATCCTCCATTCGATGACTCAATCCCCAAGTGAGTGCAATGGCCGATGCTATGCCAGTCCGAAGCCAGGAGCCTCTTCCTAGTCTCCCACGTGGGTGCAGGGCCCCAAAGCTTTGGGCTGTCCTCGACTGCCTTCCCGGGCCACAGGCAGGGAGCTGGAAGGGAAGCGGGGCTGCTGGGATTAGAACCAGTGTCCACATGGGATTCTGGGCGTGCAAGGCGAGGACCTTAACCACTTGCGCCACCGCGCCGGGCCCTGTTTGGATATTTCTTTCCCATGTTATCTTTTCTTAGTGTGAAGACAACAATGCTCACATCATTCCTAGTTTAAAGGGCAGAAAATTCAGTTATCAGTACCCATAGGATTGATTAGTGTTTTCTGCTAGAAACCTTTCTCAAATTGAATAATTTCTCCATTATTTAGAGTTTAAAAAAATTGTGGCGTCCAGTGCTCACTGTGCTCAAAAAAGTATGCGTGCCACACACATACAGAATATGCATACATTTATGCAAAAGTATTTTTGGAGACATTTATTTTTATTTGCAAAGACAGATTTGCAGATAGAAGAAGAGACAGGAAGAATTATCTTCCATCTGCTGGTTTATTCCTCAAATGGCTGCAATGCCTGCGTTAAAAAACTCCAGGAACCAGGACTTTCTTCCAGGTCTCCCAGGCAGGTACAGGTTCCCAGGTTTTTTTTTTTTTTTTTTTTTGCCATCCTCTGTTGCTTCCCCAGGTCCACTTACAGGGAGCTAGAGGGAAATTGGAGGAGCCAGGAATAAATCGACACCTATATGGGAAGCCGGGGCTGAACGCCTGTTGAGCCACCATGCTGGCCCCAATTATGCAGCATTTACTTACACATGTACAGTCATGGCGTAAAGGTTACAGTCATCATGTACCAAATACCTTGTGTCACTGACACTCAAACAACTTCATAGCTGAACATGTAATTCTTACAACCGCAGCAGATCATAGAAATTAATGAAATAAGTCAAGGTTACACAGACTATATGCAACAGAGCTGCAAATTCAACCCCAGGTTCTCTGCCTTCGTAGATGACATGTCACCCATGTGTTACATTGTCATCTCTGGTAGTTGTGATAATTGTGATAGCAGAAACATATTTGAGCAAAAGTCAGCACTGAACATGTGATCAGCAGTGCACAGATGCATGCGGTGGCTGTTATGAAAACGTATATAGCAGATGCCACAAGTGCCCATAGTAGAGCAAAAAAAATCTGCATGGGTAATTCATGATTTAGTCTTTCATTTGTTCTTTGACATTTTTGTAGTTGATTCTAGAATTTTTGGCTTTTCAAACAAGTATGACTTCAGCTGGGTTTCAATCCCTACTCTGGTTATTTTCAGCATCTGATAGAAGGTCTGGCCAGAGTGATTGTGTGGGCAAGATTCGTATTTCCTTAGACAGAGGCTCATACAAGATAACTGAACTTGCCTATATTAAATTGAAAGAGCTTAGAATGATTTTCATTTGACTCTTTCCCATCTGCATTGCAGGAAGGCACTGATGTTTTTATCGTCTTCAAGGAGTTTTGTTCTACTAATAAAAATAAATAAAGAAATAAATACATTTAAAAGTTGTTAATAAATAAGCTCAGAATTAAAATGAGCTGAAGTTGTAGAGTCAGGTGTCATCTGATTTTCTTTTGTTTTGTTTTGTTTTTTTTGTAAGCTGAAGCCCTAACAAAATACATTGCACTTTGCTATTCTATTTTTAAGACACTTTTATGCATGCAGAGGACTTTATGAAGGTCTTATACACTACAAAGTGCCACGTTCGTTTGAGTTACTGTAGCACAAACGCCAAGGACTCTTGTTAGACTGTGGCATCTGATTCTAATTATCTGAAATGTAGCATTTCAAACCAAAGCTGTGAGACCCACACTGCTGATGAGTATAGCCCCTCTAAACTCAAGAATGAAAATATTAGAATGACAAAACACAAATGTTGGATCCAGTTTTCTAGCTATCTCTTGTGATTTTTACCTTTTTAAAAGGTTTATTTCATTCATATGAAAGTCAGAGTGACATGGCGGGAGGAGGGGACAGAGTTTTCCCAACCACTCCTTCACACATTGCCAGGACAAAGCCAGAAGCGAAGAACTCCTGCTGGGGCTTCCACCTGGGTGACAACCCAACTTCTTAGAAGATCCTTTGCTGTCTTCCCAGGAACAGTAACAGGGAGTTGGGTCGGAGGTGGAGCAGCTCGGGCTTGAAATGTTGTTCTGACATGAGACACCACGTTCTACACACTCTTAATACACTCTGCCACAGCACAAGTTCTCTTGCTTTTGTCCATGAAGCATGTAGGATATAAAGAAAATTTATATAGCAGAGGGTTAAGCTTAAGTCTGCAAAGCAGGTAATAGGTGTTCAAAACAGCAGTACTATGTCTCAGGACGCAGTTTGTAAATACTCAGCTGATCCACAACTTTGTCACATTCTTTGAATGTTTCTTTCCTACCTATAGTTAGGACTACTTTTCTTTTTTCTAATTACATCTTACACTTTCGTGAAATGTAATAAAAGTAAAAGTAACTAGAAAATGAAGATTGTAAAGGCCAATTTGATGGACAATTAGCTAATCTCCCCCCTGCAAGTATCAGCACTGCATTCCGGCACCAGTCCAGCTCCCTACCTCTGGCTTGGGAAAGCAGCAGAGGATGGGGCAAAGCCTTGCGACCTTACCCACATGAGAGACTCACAAGAAGCTCCTGGCTTCAGATCAGCCCTTGCGGACAATTGAGGTGTG
Organism: Ochotona curzoniae; assembly: GCF_017591425.1. NCBI lineage: Eukaryota > Metazoa > Chordata > Mammalia > Lagomorpha > Ochotonidae > Ochotona > Ochotona curzoniae. The sequence goes on along the minus strand of NW_024466978.1, from coordinate 352,743 downwards.
AACCAGTGGTCTTTGACATAGAAATAAAAAAGAAAGAAATGACCACAAAAGAAGTATAAAACATAATAAAACATAAGCCGTATTTCGGATTCAAGTGACATAAGATTTTTACAAATTTATATAAGGTTTTCAATTGTAGAATTCAATTTCCTCTTTTTAAAAGATTTATTTTATTTTTATTGGGAAACCAGATCTACAGAGAGGAGAGACAGAAAGAGCTTCTACCCACTAGTTTATTCTCCATGCATCCGCAAGAGCAGAGCTGAGTCAATGTAATTCCAGGAACCGGGAGTTTCTTCCCGGTCTCCAATGCAGCTGCAGGGTCCCAAGGGTTTGGGCAGTCCCTCACCGCTTTCCCAGGCCACAAACTGGGACATTAGACACCATGTTACACACACCTTTGTGCTCATACACAGGGAGTTGGATGGAAAGTAAACCACCCAAGACATGAAACAGTGCTCTTATGGCTTTCCAGGCATGCAAGGGGAGGGTTTGGCCACTAGTCCATGTGCAAGGCCCACTAGCACTCAGATTCTATGATTATCTTCCTGTAGACTTTCCCAGTTACACAGAACCTCTGTGAACTGTGTGGATCTTGAGATGGACAATTCAGTAGGATAGGTTATTAAGTACACACATCACACACTCAGTAAGAGTCCTGACTGTTCACCAACAAGTATAGGTCTGTTATTTAGGTAATATTGAAATGTTGTGTTTATATTCTGCCTTGTTTTTTTGTTTTTGTTTTACATTTATTTATTTGCATTGGAAAGGCAACTTTTGTTTCTATTACTCCAATTTGAAAGTTTTGGCCTTTGTTTTAAAAATTCATCAAATACACTTCACTGCTACTAAATTGAAAAGGACAAAGGCTAACCATGCTGGCATGAGGTGACTACAGTAAAAATTAACCAGTGTGCTGGAAAAGTTTGATGGCTTCAGTAGATGATTGTCATGAGCTGGGAAGATTGTCCTTTTTCACTCATGCTTTGAGATAAGCATGCCTAAGTAGCAAGAGAAGTGGAATGTGATGATTTCAATGACTGAGATTTCTGAAATCTCTCTAAAGGAATAACCAGGATCATTGTCTTATGTACTGGGAGAGTGAGTGAGAAAGGGTATAACTAGTGAAATATGAATGAATGAATGAATGGTAAGAAAGCTTGTTAATGCAAAGTGTGGGGAGATATTAATATATAACCATTGATGGTAAAACTGCATATGGCAAGATTCATAGAGTAAGCAATGAGATTGGATGGGACATCTCATACAGTATAGATATCATGGCTCAAAATCATGAACAGAAACAAGAAAACAGTGAAAAAGAGAGTTTCAAAACACACAGTTCTGCAGCAGTCAACTTAAACTACTTTGAACAGAAAAAGTGTTACATAACTGCTCGTAACAGTGTTTGCCAGCATGGAGTCTGCCCCATTCCACGGACCTGCTTGCAAAGCTTTGTTACCCCACCATGTTTTCCTTGGCTATAAGAAAATCTGGAAGTATTTGAGTTCTTAATATATGCAATTACAGTATGATTGGCTCTTTTAACATGGATTATGTGCCACGGTAATACAGTATGGTAACAGAGAAAATATTCTTTCTTTCTGTTACACAGTTTTGACTTAGAGGGACCTTTGGGATGTATTGGTGTTTATGTTTCTATATTCCTTTCTGTAATTTTCTGAGAAAGTGAGTTTGTTTAATTTAAGTGTCTTAATTACAGATTAAGACTTGAAATCTTTATTTAGTAGTGCAAAGCAAATGTTCCAGATAATTTCCAGTACACAGCAATAAAGAAATCATCAAAACCTGTGGCCACGCTTTGGATTTTTTATCTTATTTCAAAATATATTTTGATTCAAATTCCTTAACTTTTCTGAGATCTCGCCTGTACACTTAGTGGAACTCTGTTAGTAGTTACTGAGCAATATTTTTGCTATTGTGTATCTCCTGCTACATTTGTGAGACAGGTAATGGGATTTGCAATTTCTCCTTCCTCTTTTCTCTTTGGCCAGATAATTGATGATAGACAGCCAAGACATGGAATACGAATTTAGGAGAATCAATTTTCCCTAAAAGTTAGCCTCACTGGCATCTAGTTGAGGGTTTTATGAAATGGAAATTCGAGATCGAAAAACACTTTGCAGCAAGAGCTATATGCCATTTATCTGTACAAAATTAAATGTGACTCTGTGTAGTGTGTCATTGTAATGAATGAATGCCAAGGCTTAAAGTATTAGAGTTGTACAAATTCTTGTTCTACTATATACCAGACATGAGACTTTAGGAATGTAATTTAAACTCCAAACTTTAATTGGTTTCATTTTCAACAGTTACAATGAATGATCTGGAACTCATGCAGTTTCTTGAGCATAAAATAACACAAGCTCAATGCTTAGAACACAACCTGGTACAGCACAAACACTAAATAAATCACAATCATAATTTCTGAATGTATATTTCAATAGTGTAATGTTTAGAGAAAATCTAGAGAACTATTTTGAGGGAGGTGGCCTTGATTCTGCTCTATTTGGAAATGGTCTCTGACAGATCAAGAGATTTACCACACCATGTTAATACCAAAGTTTAGACCAAACCTAGATCTTCTCTCTACCCTTGATAACTTTGCAAATAGCACTTAACTGTTGCAGATCTTAGCTGGGTACCTGTGGCAATCAGCAATATCTTTGGACCTGAATATTGTCTATTGCTTTCACACTGATTGCATTGTTTGTGTCCTAGTGGTAGGAGTGAATGCTTCTTAATTCTTCGTTATCATGGCTGTAGATTTGAAGAGATGACGTCGATTTTAGCTATTCCACATACAAGGTGTATTATCTAAAAGTATCAGTTTCACTTCTATTCTGCCAAGTCAATGTGGTAATTTATCTATTGAATTTTTAACATCTTTAAAGTCTGAAAAATACGAGGATCATTGGCATGATGACATTTTGAAAGTTAATACACATGATTGTGTTCTACATTGCACAGTCATCCCTCTTACTTTTTCTCGCCCAGTGGGGATTACCAAGTTAAGTAAACAGACAAACCAAAACAGAATTCAATTAAAAAAAATTCCCTGGAGGAACCTACTAGTTCCAACCAATTATATTTGCATAATATTCTCCTGAAACTAAGTTGCTGGTATCAACTAGAGTTCAGCCCAAACAACACAGGAAGGCTATGTAGCATCACAGGGCCTAGTTACTGAACCATACATCAAGAGAAGCTTTAAACTTGAGATTCAAGAAGTTAGACTAGAAGTCAGAGGGCATGTGGTTTCCAGTGATCAGAAATTATCTCTGTGAATATAGCAACATTTCTTCAATCAAGACGAGGCTATGGCAATCCCGATAGCTCAAGACAGAAAACAGAACATGTGACGAATGTTCTCCCTGAGCGGGGTATGTTTGGCAAACCTGTCACTGCTTGATGATTTCTCTGCTCTGGATCCGTTCATAGCTGTCAATCTAAACTAATATAAAATTATTTATATGGCAGCACTTGACAATGGAATAAAAACTATTTAGCTGATAAACAGCTAGATCCTGGAACCTGATAAATTATCTCCTCAAATAGCTATATGTTTAAAAGAAGACTTATAAAAATGCATGTGTCAAATCCGTGTTTTGCAAGGTTAAAATGAGATAAAGGACATGAAATTTTATAAATGCTGACTATCATCAATGTGTGGGAGAAAATAAACCAATCCAAACAAATGAAGGTTTCAGAAGTCAACATTAAAACAGCGAGTCACACAGTGTACTGAAAATTGCACATAAAACAAGTGCAAAATGTTCTTGTATGAGAAAGCCAGGGAATCTCATATGAAATCTCTAAATGGTGCAGTAATCCCCTCTTTACAATAAATTTATCCTGAGAAAAAAACACTATATTGTGAAATGCATTCATTTTGTTTTTAATTTGTCCAAGATGAGAAATTGACAAGAATTTAAAACAGAACATTAGGTGGAAGAAAAATAATGGCCCTTGCTCACCAATAAACACAGAACCAGTTTGAAACTCTTGCTGAAACACTGATGAAACTATCCTATCATCTGTGAATGACTGTGGTTTTTATTTTAGACTATGCATACCAACAGAATTCTTTAGAGTTTAAGAAATAGCAATGTTTTGTGTTTTGTTGAGAGAAGTTCCATTACTTTAATACCGAGTATTGAAGCAAAAGTAGTCTTTGTGAGAAAATATTTGCTTGCTCAAACCATATATCCAACAGCTTGCATTTGGGGAATCTAATCTACATTACCCAGAACACTATCCCATCAATTTATGAATTAAAAGAATTATCTTAGTAGTGTATAGCTAATATTGTGGAAATTCTGTATCTGTGCAACTTTTGAATATTTTCTAGTATCATCGCTTATCTTTCAATTTATGAATTGTGTCTTTGGCAGCTTAGGGAAAGTAAAAACCTCATGTATGATGGAAGAAAATATTATATCATGTTCGTAAAAATTACAGTGATTGCTTCTAAGTATGAGATTCCTATAAATGTTAAAAAGAACACATGAGGCAAATCCTTGAAGACATCGTTGTATAGGCATACATGGAAGTCAATTAATTCCTGGGATGTTCAGGAATATAGGCCAATATGCTTTACTTAGATTTTTAGTGTACAGATCAACACTTTCTGTATTTGACAAGATATCAAAAAGAACAGATAAATGTAAAGATACAATTAGATATAGGCTTGATATCTGAAAATGAAATGCATGTCTATTACATAATATTTTGGTTAAAGGACTCTATACACAAAAGCTGGCATGAATTATTATAACTGAGGGTCTGGTGGTATGGCATAATGGGTAGAACTGTCTACTGCAATGCAAGCATTCCCTAGAGGCACTTACTTGTGCCCTGGCTGCTCCCTGCTGATGGCCTGTGCAAACGAGAACCAGTCAAAGCACTTGGGCCCTTACCAGCCATGTGGGAGACACAGATGAAGCCCCTGGCTCCTGGCTCTGGCCTGGCTCTCCTTTTCTCTCTATGATTGTGGTTTTCAGATAGACAGAGAGGCACATAGAAAGAATGAATCTTCAATGAAAATTCTAATGGAGCTGAAAAATAACTATTACTATTGACATGGTAGCTACAGTCTTTATGATGTCCCAGACAACACATTACTCACATGTTTGTGAAGATGCTAGTATAGACACACTTTGTGCTGCCAAGCAAAGGAAAACATCATACCTAATACTGATAATAAATACAAAGCTTACAGGTTTATACATTTGATACACTATGTGTTTAATTTTTGAGTATACCCTTTCTATGTATTAAAAAAAAAAAAGTTTTGTAAGTCAGTGCTGTGACAAAGTAGGTAAAGCCACTGTTGGAAACATCAGTAGCTACACTAGATTTTCTGTTTACAATTTTATTAAATAAATAAGAGCAAAGGCCAATACTATTTAAATTTTATGAAGTATATACTTCTTTGTTCTAGTCAATGGTATATAATAGTTTTATTATCTTATATGTAGAATGAAGGTATTTCTAAATATCCTAAATCAAATGGCTTCTGAACAATATTCTCTGGGTATTGATATATCTTCTCATGTTCTTTATTATTCTGTATTGAAAGGACTGTGATTCTGTGATCTTCCTTTTTCCATTTACTTGCCTTGCATGTTGTACATTTGTTTATGGTCTGTATGAGTAGTTATGTTTAAAACAAAATAAAACACATTTTAAAAAATTTAACAGCTATTAAAAGGTGCTTTCTTGAGTATATAATTATCTGACTAGTATACACTAATTTTTAGCAAATTATATTACCATGAATATCTTGGTATACAATAATTCATCAAGAATTTCATTTTCCCCCTTTAATACTTACTCTCAAAATATTTCAACATACTTCGTCACTTTTCTCACACACCATTTCTTCTAATATTCTCATATATGTCACCATACATGAGAAGAAAAAAGATATTTGAAAAGAAAATGGAGCACTTTTTTTTCCACCAGATTTAACAATATCTGGCATTGTAACAGGTTTCTACAGATTTTTATTAGAAAAATAAAATAAAAGTAATCTTTATTAATGTTCAATGTAATGCAACCAGGAAAAAGATTCTGTATCATATTTCAATCCTTTGTAAACATTGTTGCAAATGTTACCACGTGTAGAGATAGAGTATCCATAATTTATAAGTATGATCATTTTTGAGCCCAAATTTTATGGAAAGACTAATAATCTGCATTTGTACAGCTGATTTAAATTTCTTATGCAACTTCAACCTCCTGTTTCCTTCCTTGAGGTCATCCTATTTGGCACTTAGGATTGTTTATCTACTTCTTACGTTAACACTGAGACTCAGAAAATTTCATTGATTTGGCCAGGATTGTGCCACTAAGACCACCATCATTTACAATTATATTGCCCTGCTGAGAGTTGGGAAGACAGTTTTGAATTTAAATTATTTCTTCAACACTATGGTTTGCGATGGTGAACCAACTGTTGCTTTAATGTCACATTATGACATTTTTTATAATGCTGTCGACAACGCTGTTTCATGTAAAGATTTTTTAAATAATTTACCGGAATATTTTAATGTAACCTCATCAACTGCCACCTTATTGACAACATAAGTGGGTCCTTTTCAACCTTGCTGCTGGATTCTTAATTAATGTTTCTACTTTTTTTCCAGATATCTTCTGTTCCTGTTGGTTTTGAGATGTTCTTGTCACATAATCATGCTGTCACAACCATATTAAACGTTGAGTTTCCCTCCAAGGCTACATTTTTTCATCTGTACTCTTCCTCTGAATTGTCTAGCCGCATTTATGTGCTGTCACCCACATATTGCTGTTGTCTTTATTTGGCTAATCCATTTCCCTAAAGAGTATAAGTCTAAGATTTAATACAGAATACCTGTGAATGTGATCTTTTTGGACACATGGGTTTTGCAAATGCAATTCAATTAAATATCTTGAGATGAGATCATCCTGTTGTTTAGGGTTAGCTATAAATACAATGACTAATATCCTAAGAAAAAGAGGAGAAAATACACAAAGACTCAAAGAAGGCAAAGGGAAGATGTATGAGAGATCAGGATCATGTGTCTAGAAAACAAAGACTGTCAAGGATTACACATCATCACCTGAGTTTAGGAGAGAGGTTTGGAACAAATTCTGCCTTATTACCTTCGGAGAGAACCAACACTTCAGACACCTTTATTTTAGGCAGCTATCTCCCAGAACATTGCAACAAAGAATTTATTATGCATTACGTCATGCAGACTGTGATAATCTGTTGTGGCATTTTAGGAGCTAATATATGCTTTAGCAAACCAACCTCCCTAAATGTTGGCAATGCAAATTTTAGTTTTGCCACAGTGCGTTTTCCAAATCAAGTACCAAAGTCTACCCTATTCCCTATGTCAGAAAATGGCAAAAACATCCACAGCCAAAGTAGTATTCTACTTCTAGGATAATCATTACTGGATATATAAAGAATACATATCTGTAAACCTAATTGGTCTTCATAATTCCCAATATCCATTTAGCATATTTATCTTTACTTGACACAAAACTCATGCTCCACAAAAAATGATTATAAATTGTGAGATTTCTCTGGTCACTTCTTTTGGAATGTTTCAATATCCTGGTGAACCACGAATACGTTTGCTTTTCCAACTCCAAATTAAGCAAGAGCAAGATTGATCTTTTCATCATCTTAGTTCAGTGGATATATCCTTACTTATCAAAAATATTGAGTGAATCCCAGCTACTATTCTTAAAAATAATAATTTCAGGGCCTGGTGTAATGGCTCAATGACTTAAATCCTCACATTGCAAACACTAGGATCTCATATGGGCACCCATTCACTTCCTAGTTGGTCCAGTTTCCATCCAGCTCCTTGCTTGCAGCCTGGGAAAGCAGTAGAGGTTGTCCCCAAAGCCTTGCAACCCTGGACTTGTATGGGAGTCGCAGAGGAACATACTAGCCCCTAGATTTGGATTGGCTAAGCTCCAGCCATTGCAGTCACTAGAGGAGTGAGCCAGCCAGTGATTTTTCTCTCTCTTGCTTCTCTCTATAAATCTGATGTCCCAATCCAACAAAGTAAATCTTATTAAAAATCCATTTTTGGGCCCGGCGCGGTGACACAGTGGTTAAAGGTCCTCGCTTTGCACGCCCGGGATCCCATATGGGCGCCGGTTCTAATCCCGGCAGCCCCGCTTCCCTTCCAGCTCCCTGCCTGTGGCCCAGGAAAGCAGTTGAGGATGGCCCAAAGCTTTGGGACCCTGCACCAGCGTGGGAGACCCAGAAGAGGCTCCTGGCTTCTGATCGGCATAGCATCGGCCGTTGTGCTCACTTGGGGAGTGAATCATGGGATGGAAGATCCTCCTCTCTGTCTCTCCTCTCTGTATATCTGCCTTTCCAATAAAAAAATAATAAAAATAAATCTTTAGAGAAAAAAAAAAGACTTCCTTCTATCCCCCGACTAACAGAAGCTCAAGTATTTCAAGTTTTCTTAGAACTGTTTTTCTTCATTTCACAGATGCATTTATACAATTATACACTTATTTATACAACAGATGGATCAATCTCAAGATACCTCTGGGAAGAGTAGACTATTTTCAATTCTGTCCTCATTATATTGTAAAGTGATGGATTGACGAAAGTGGAAGCTAAGTAATTGTTGAATGTAAAATGTCTGATGTAGATATACAAATATAAGTATAGCAATGTTCAATTAGCAAGATTTGATCTACAGGAATTTTTAGAAATATCAATTCTGTTTTAGAGCTGAAAATTAAGAAGTTGTTTCAGACATGGTAACACGGTATAAGCCAGAAAATGGGTCATACGTCACAGATCATCACCTCTGTGTTTCTCGAATCAATCTGTTTTGCTGAATGAAGTGTTTTGGGGAAAATGAGCCTTTTGATAGAAACACTAACTTTAAATTCACTAATTTTAATTCTGCAGCGGTCTTGAAATTTTCTCAGTTACAGTCATTATTAACTCACACATTTGCATTTTGTTGCATTTTGTTCCCCTTCTAGGACTTCTTTTTCTTTTAAAAAACCAACTCTTGGACAAAACACATTGGATCAATTGGCTAATCCTTCCCTTGCAGCTTGAGGATTCCACATCTGGTTCCTGTCCCAGAGGCTCTACTTTTCATCCAGCTCGCTGCTTGTTGCTTGGGAAATCTGTAGAGCACAGCTCAAAGCCTTAGTACCCTAGACTTGCGTGGGAGACCAGGAAGAAGCTCCTGGCTCTTGACTTCAGATCAGCTGAGCTCTGGCTATTGCAGCTATTTGGGGAGTAAACCAGCAGATGGAAGATATTTCTCTTTCCACTCTGTAAATCTTCCTTAAATAAATCTTTAGAAACATCTAACTCTTCATGTATCTCTTTCATGTTGCTTAGCATAATTGGAGTAAAAACATAGCTATATTCTTTATTTCTTGAATGTATGACCTCAAGTTACAAACAAGAAGTCAGTAGTTTCAAAGAATGCCTCCAGTTAACTCATCCACTTCTCAGTGTTGACTGAAAGTCCACTAGTTCACTGATAAAACAGAAACAATCATGTGTGAACTATCTGCTGACAGTAAACCTATCCATGACTATTCATCTGAGGCAAATCATTTTTTCTTCCTCCCTCCTTATTATAATGAATGAGTACTACATTGCAATCTAAGGACAGTCCTCACACTGTACACCTTTCTCATATGTTCACCAGTGCAACAATATAATTGTGAAAGTCTTTATTTCCTTTACTATTTCATCAATTTGAATACATTCCATATGCACATCTACTGGTACATGTTTTATCAAAATAAAGCAGAACGCCTAAGCGCTTGGGTTCATGATGCTTTTGAAAAGGTATGATCAGCATGTGTTGTTCAGAAAATCTTTTCAAAACTTGTTTCACATCCTGATGTCTTCTCTCACCTTTCCTCTTGAACCCACTCTTTCCTGGCATTTTTTCATACAGCTCCCCAGGAATCACAAGAGCCTTGCTTTGACCAATTCAAACAACAATCAGTCCTTGTGCACTTCCCAGTAACATTTTACACAGTGAACACCCTCTTCAAACATTTCCTTAATTAGTTGCTAGAACACAGAATTTGCATACATGACTCCCTATCAATATATTACCTGGTCTTACTTCTTTATCCTGAATGTTAAACATAAGATGCCCCAAGATTCAGTATTGGGCATCACCTATACTTTGTAATTCAGTGCCATAATTTTTATCTAATTCCACAGTTGAAAAAGACATCTGTAGCTCAACATACAGCTCTTACTGCATACATTTGCTCAAAATTGACTGTGCACTCACCACCTGATACAACTACCTTAGATTTTCAGGGCATATTATGTTTAAAACAGAGATCTTGATCTTGGTGCACATTTTTTTTTTCATTCTGAGGCCTTATTTTCATGTTGAATGATACAACATACTCATCTATCTGGATCAAGAAAGGTGGTGCCATATAATTTTTTTTCCATTCTTTTATAGTATCATGACCATGTAAAATCAACTCAATTTTATTTTAAAAATGTATTCTGAATTATTTTCTACATTAATAAAACACATATTTATCTACAATTCACAATGGAATGAAAGCCAATGAATTAGCCCCCCATCTTCAGTTTTTTTCTACTTAGTTAATAACTGTCAAGAGAGTCAGGGTGAACTGTAAAATGTATGCTATTTCCTTCTGTTCTTCTCTTTAAAACTCTGACATGGGTTTCCAAACACTTCTTTAAATTGCATATCAACATAATTTATGTATGTGTGTGTGTATGATATAACAGCCATGGAAATATTATATCACGTTGATGAATTGTCTAAATGATACACAGCACAAATGGCTGAGAATATATATTATTCTACATTGCATCTTAGCTTTATGGATAACCAACAGGTTTCCAGAAGGCAATGTTGATATAGGCACTTGCAATGGGAATAAAAATCTTTGGGAGATAAAAGGAGAAGCACTGATAAATAATGATTGCTTATGCTGTGAGCACTGAGAGTGTGGGAGGCTTTGAACCCTGAAGTAGGGCATCAAGATCAAGGTAACCTCTGGCTAGAAAAGTTAGCAAGAGTGCAGAGAGAAGCTGCTGTTTAAGAGAGAAGATGCAACAAAAAGCTTGAATAGGTAAAGCACCATGGGCCAAGAAAGAGATGACAGAGAAAACAGAAGTGTCAGCCAGACTATCAGAAAATGACATTTATATTGGAGCCATCAAGAAATATAATCGACATACAAGAGTGCTTACAAAATATTAAATTAAAAAAAAGCAAAATATAATTGATCAAGATACAAAATCTTGTATGCATAAGGCAGAGATGAAGGAGTTGGTGTTTTGCACAGTGGTTAAGCTGCCTCAACGGACACCCACAGCTGATATTGAACGCATGCTTCAAATGCTGGTATTTCTACTCCTGAGCTAGCCTGCTGCTAATGCACACCATGGTGGCAGCAGTTATTGGCTCCACTACCTGGGTTGCTGCTGGCCACACTGACAAACTGCAAATAGTTGTAAGCTCTTGGTTTTATCATGCCAGGGTTAACTATGCTAGGCATTTAGGGAGTGAACCAGCAGATGAAGATCACTCTGTTTCTCTATCTCTCTGCTGTTCAAATAAAATGCAAAGTAAACAAATAAACATTCAGTGAAGCAAAAAAAAAAAAGTTATTATACCATGTTTTCCTATGCATGCCTCCAGTGTCATCACCTATCCTTTTGACCTGTGTGCTTTCTTGCTGTTCCAGAAAGAACTCCTCCTAGCTTTAACACTTTTTACTAGGCTTTTCTTCACACGTCTCTCTCCCTTAGTATCTTCCCTGATTCTTGATTTTCTCATTAATTGGAATACCCTTTCTATTTTCATTTGCCTTGTTAGCATGTAGTTGTGTTACTTGCTATTAACAACTTCCTTTCTGAAAATAAGTTAAGTGTTGGAGAAACTTATGTGTCCATAATCTCATCTTCTTTGGAATAATCACATAAAATCCTTCCTCGAATACTGCATGCCCTCTACAAATATTCATTGACTGAGTTAGTCAATGAATCTTGTCACGATGCACTCACGTTCCTACAGTGAGAAGAATCCCACAGGTATGCACAGAGTAAACCAAACTCATCAGAACATGTTTTATTCTTAGATTCTTACCATGTATTAAGTTTGTACAGATTTCCTTTAACTTCTTAGGGTTTTAAGCTGTAGATTACAACCTAAACAGGAATTTACAAAATCACTTTTCTGACTGTGACCAACATCGTGAAAGATGAAACAGAACTGAAAATTCTATGGTCTGTTACCCATATTTTTATGTCTCAAAAGAGGTTTTGTTTTTTATGTTAAAATGTAGTATTATATCTGTGTGTGCAATAGTAAAATGAAAGTAATTGTTTTACTATAGTTTTTAATTGAAGTTTCAGCCACATTCCAATTTACATTCTATTCCAGCTCACAGCATTTGCCTTCTCCAACTTTGCAGTGAATCTAGCTAACACAGAGAGATTCAGTCTTTAGACTGCCATGTGGAGGTAAAGAGCAGAAATTTCAGTGCTGAAGTTCTCCGACTTGTTTTTCTTGTGCCCCAAAACAAAAACCTTTACAGTTCAAGTGAACTTACCCTGAATTTCCTGTGTACAACACTTCTTTTTGTTCCCATATCATCTTTAAAGTTCACCCTTTACTGGGCCCGGCAGGGTGGCAAGGTGGTTAAGGTCCTCACCTTGCACGCCCAGGATCCCATATGGGTGCCGGTTCTATCCCAGCAGCCCCGCTTCGCTTCCAGCTCCCTGCCTGTGGCCTAGGAAAGCAGTCGAGGACGGCCCATAGCTTTTGGACTCTGCACCCGCATGGGAGACCTGCAAGAGTCTCCTGGCATCGGATTGGCATAGCATCCGCCGTTGTGCTCACTTGGGGAGTGAATCATGGGACGGAAGATCTTCCTCTCTGTCTCTCCTCTCTGTATATCCGCCTTTCCAATAAAAAAAAAAAATAAAAATAAATCTTTTTTAAAAAAAGTTCACCCTTTACTTCATCTGAAAAGGAGAAAATCACATAAATTTATGTCATGCAAGTTTTACATGATATGGGAACCTTTGCAAATCAGGATTAAAAAAATAACAGGGAAATTTGCATATTTCATGATAACTTTTTATAATTAGCAGATGATCACAGAAAAGTATGATTGAACAAAGGGCATGTAAGCTGAAGGTTATAAACTAGGTGAAACTTAGAAAGACATGGCTCTTCAACTTACTCTTTCTTCTTGGTATAAAGAGGGTATCTCTCACATAAGTGTTTTTACCTGCCTCAAGGTAAGATCAGGAAATTCATTTTAAGTCTTTGTCACTTGCTTTTGGGAAAAACAAGAGGAGCATGTCAGGGAGCCCTCCCTACTTCTGTGACTTTCCCGTATCGCTTGAACTTAAAATCATCAATATGTACAGGTTTCATATTTAGAAGTAGGAAATGCTGAGCCATTTCAATATATCATTTTATTTAAGCTGATAATTTTTAAGAATTGCTTTCTTATTTATTTTTAAAGTCAGAGTTTCAGGGAGAAATGGAGAAGGAGAGAAGGAGTGAGAGGAAGAGAGCGAGAGGGTAACTGAAGGGTGAAGGAGAGGGAAAGGAAGAAGAAGAGAAAAGGGAAAGAGAGAAATTGATGTTTTGACTTATTGGTTCATTCCCCCAGATGTCTGCAATCTGGACCAGGTCAAAGACGTACTTCATATAGCTCTGCCACATGGTGGTATGGGCCTAAACACTTGAGACATCTGTTGCTGCTTGCGTAGGCCATTAACAAACAGCTGTACATGAGTAGGACAGCTAGGACTCAAATCAGTGTCCATGTAGGTTGGTTGGTTGCATCAACTTTACCCCCTGTGACACAATGTTCACTTTCAAGTTACCATTTTTTAATGTTTTTTTTCTTATTTATGTAATATAGAGTTGAAAATGTAATGGAAATGAGTAAACATTCACATGTTAAAATTTTGTGTATAGTCCTTGTGTATAGTATTGAGGAACTATGGATTTTCCAGTGACCGCTCTTGTGGCATGTAAGAGAAATCACTCCTGATGCAAGTCAAGAGGAGTCTTCCCTGACCAAGCTTCACAACAGCAACTGCCACTGAAATCCAGGAGACACTGTGCCTGGTGGCCAAAGTCAGGGTTTGTAAGGTCTCATCTTCCAATAAGATTAAGAATTTCACAGTAAGAACAGTTTCATGGGTTCAATTAATTAAGTGGCAGGAGGCAGGAAGGGAGTTGCTGGAGCCCAAAGTTTCCATGTAGTTAATTAACCTACATAGCATAGTAGGAGGCAAGAAGGGCTGGGTGTGTAGAGCCTCTGGAGCCATTTCTGCACTGTCAGTTCACTTAAATGGCGGAACTGGAGGCTAGATGGATGGAATATAAGGAGCCTCCAGAGCTGGTTTTGCACATTCAATTAATTTGAATGGTGTGGGAGGAGGGAGAAAGGGGAAGTGCAGAAAATTAATTTTCACACTGTCTGTGTAGTTAATTAAATGGGAAAGCAGTGCTAACTATCAACAGGCTGCACCCTAGCATACCACTTGTATTCTCTATGTAGTGGAGATTTAAGTTTGAGATTACAAAATCAATTGAAAATTATCTGATTGTAAAACTGAAGGACAAATAAGATAGGCAAATAGAAAAAGGAAGAAAGGTGAGATTGGGGGAGAAAGGAAGGATTGGAAAATAAGTATCATTAGGCTCTTAAAACTACTTATATGAAGTCAATACATTTTGCACCCTTTATAAAAATAAAATAATTTAAAATTCAAGAATATGTTTTCAATAAACCATTCATAATATACACTGGTCTTCAGAAAAAAATATATATTTCTTTCTACTTTTAAAAGAAACTGAAGTTCTCTTTGTCACCTCTCCTCTCATCCTATTTGAGATTTGGCATGTTGACAACCAGGAATCAGCCTGTATATAGCTACATGATTTTATGTGATTTGTCCAGTCCAAAGCCTTTACAGAGAAGCACAAAAAGTCTCTTGCCGTTGTTATTTTTCTGTCGGAACTCTTCCAAAGAAAACAAGATTCCTCTATGTCTAAAATTTCAAATTTCCTTTTGAATTTTTTGTGTGTATGTATCTCAGAAATTAGACAAAATTGACTGCATCTGCACAATTCTTTCTCAGCCTCCTCAATAGTATCTTTTAGGTTCACCTCCAAATCTAATTCAAAAGCCAGAAGAACAAAACAAAGCCGGTCTACATGGCTTCCATTCCTGCAGGGAGAGTCCAAGGCAAGTTACTGTGTTGCCAACAATAGCACAAAACATTTCTCACATGAGAAGTAAAAAAATGCTAACATTCGTTAAAAGATAAGTGTATGCTAAGACCTCCATATTTACAACATAAATTAACCCTGCTTTATTTTAGCAACACAGCCTAACTCCCACGTGGAAGGTGTTTGGCCAGCCCTGGCCCAAGCTGTTGCAAGCATTTACAGAGTCAATGGAGAATGCTTATCACTCTCTCTTTCTGTCACTTTAACTTTCAAGTAATTGAAGTAAATTTCTTTAAATTAAAAAGTAAGAATTACAACTTGCTGCTTTCACAAAAGAAGCTTATCTTCTTTGGAGACTGTGAGTTCAACATCAAGATGTTGGGCCAGGCACAATAGTTCAGTGGATAAGTATTTATCTCTTATGCATGGGGATCCCATATGAGTGCTGGTTCATGTCCCAGCTGCCCCACTTGCCATCCAGCTCCCTGCTTGTGGCCTTGAAAAGCAGTAGAGGATGGCTCCAAAGCCTTGGGATCCTGTACCCACAGGGGAGACACAAAGGAGGATCCTGGCTCCTGACTCCTGGCTTCACATCTGCTCAGCTCTGACCACTGAGGCCACTTAGGGAGTGAACCGGTGGATGAAAAATTTTTTTCTCCGTCTCTCCTCTCTGTAAATCTGTCTTTTCAATAAAAATAAATAAATCTATTTTTTAAAAAGACAAAGATACTTACGAGTAATTTCTTCTAGGTCAGTGTTTTGTCACTGTGCCCTCACAGGGTCCCACTCTAGTGTATATGTGTAGGCTCGTCCTTCTTTTATTAAAATGCCAATCATAATGAATTAAGGCTGACCATATTATCTCATTTTACTTTAAACATATTCTCAAAAGTGTTATCTCCAGGGCCCGGCGCCGTGGCCTAGCCGGTAAGTCCTCGCCTTGAACCCGCCGGGATTCCATATGGGCGCCGGTTCTAATCCCGGTAGCTCCACTTCCCATTCAGCTCCCTGCTTGTGGCCTGGGAAAGCAGTCAAGGACAGTCCAAAAACTTGGGACTCTGTACCCACGTGGGAGACCTGGAGGAAAATTCCTGGATCCTGACTTCGGATCGGCATAGCATCAGCCGTTGTGCTCACTTGGGGAGTGAATCATCGGATGGAAGATCTTTCTCACTGTCTCTCCTCCTTTCTGTATATCTGACTTTCCAATAAAAATAAATCTTTAAAAACATTTTTTTAAAAGTGTTATCTCCAATTCAATGACATTAAGAGGCAATGGTATTGGGGATCAGGATTTTAACCTCTGATTTTTGGGGTAAACACACTCAGTTCATAATAGACCCTACAACAATTTCTGATGGAAACGAAGTCATAGAAATTTGCTCTTGAAGTCGCTGTAATCTCTAGTTCTCACTAAAGGAATGGACTGTTATTCTTAAGCCATGGAGTAATAGCTTCATGCAGGTCACCCAAGGCTTTTCCAGGAGCGTTTTTCTTCCCTCAGAGCCCTCTCCTATCACTAAGGCAGGGGCTGTCTCTTTCTTTCCTAAATAAATCATACTTTGAAAACTTAAAAAAAAAAAAAAACGGATTGAAAATGCAGAGCCAGGACATAATCCAGACCCAGGTTGTTCTGGCTCAATGCAGAAGCTGCCTGTCCCATCCATTGCCCTGCCATGTGAAAAGAGCATCTTTCAGCATTTGCCGCCATCTTCCGTGTGAGGACATAACAAGAAGACACTGGCTCAGAATCACAGTATCTCTCATCAAACACTGAATCTGCCAGTGCCTGCTTCTGAAAATTCCCAACCTCCAGTACTATCAGAAATTCGTTTATTTTCTTTGTAACTTAGTTACTTAATTATGCAATTAAACATAGCAGATAAAGCAGCAGAAATAAAATAACATGATATCATGCAGGGGCTTTGAGAATGGTATTTAGTGCACATGAGGTTTAATTTGCACACCTGTAAAAACAGGACAGAAATGCATCTCTCATACCATAGTTGTGACAACAAAATTATTATTAGCACAATTCGACATAGCTTTTTCATTCCTTAGCTCATGTTAATTTAATGCTATGCTTGTCAGAATTCTGGTTATTGGCAAAGGGAGGTATTCTGAGGAGCACTATTATACCACCCGACAATATACTGAAAAGGATAGTTCTAGAGTTTAGATATGGAACAGGCTAAAGCCAAAGTTCTGTGTCAGGTTCTTGGTATCTGTTTCAACACACCTTCTAGGTGATTCCAGGACGAAATGAATTCTGAAAAAGACAAATTTAGTATTTACATTCTTATAGTAGTATCCCACTCAATTCTTGCTTTCCACATTGATTTGATAAAAATAATTGATGAAAACACTGATAATTTATTCATATCCACAAAGCTATAATTCTAACAATTTTAGCTATTTTCCTTAAAATCATTATTTTGTTGGTATTAGTAAGCGTTAATTGACATTAAAGATGAAAGGAACACTTCTGGAGCTTGTAATGAAAGTTGTTATTTATTCAAATTTTGAGATTAGAAAGAACAGTCAATCATGCTGCTACTCCTTTTTAAATGATTTGCTAGCTTTCCAAATATCTACCACACCTTGAGGTGAGGATTGGTCTGACATCTAAACAACTTATCAAACTTAACAGAAAGAGGTGTTTTCATTTACACTGAACAGATCCGTCTCAGAATCCCAGCTAAATTAAAAAAAAAAAAAGTTAACGAAACACTTTTAGTGATTTAAAAATTTTAGTGAATCCACATGCTGAAGCATTTTCATCGCCATCAATTGCAGTAAATACTTCTGTAAGCTCACTTCCTATTATTACAATGAACAGACGAAGCTGACACCAGAAAAAAACAGGGAACAAATTTCTCTCACTTCATGTAAATCCCAACTACACAACCATACCCTGGAACGCAGTGCCAGAAATGAATGCTGGTACTTAGCTTTTGAAAATGTTATCACAGGTCTCTTCTTTCTTCCTGAAAATGATCAATTAAGAATACAAAAAGTGATCAATTTAGAATGTAAAAATAAAAGCAAATACATGGGTATTAGGGAGCTTGAAGGTAATTCAAAGGTAAAATAAAGATAGAAGTACTTCTTTTTAAAAGATTGATTTTTATTTAAAAGAAAGAGCTACATAAAGACAGAGAGAAATAGAGAGAGTGATCTTTCACCCTCTTGTTCACGCACGAAATGGCCACAACGGCTGGGACCAGGGCAATCTGAAGCCAACAGCTGGGGATCTCTTCTGGGTCTCTGTCCTATGTGGCCCGCAAGTTGGGGACTTGAGCCATCTTCCACTACTTTCTCAGGGAATAAGAAGGAGATGGGATCTGAAGTAGAGCAGTTGAGTCATGAACTAGTGCCCCTATGGAATTCAAGTACCGTAGACAGGGGCTTAGCCTACTCTGCTATTGCATGGTCCAGTTAAAATTACTTTCTAAGAATTACTTGTGAATTTGCCATAGGTTAATTTTACATGCAGAAAGGCTGTAAAATAGAATCTATTTATCATTTTGCTTATTTTGAACATGTTTTTGATGAAATATATAAGTACATTCAACACAGTAATGTAATGCTATAATTGTTAATTATTTGTGTCACCTTGAGCTTAGAAATATATGAACAGGGAGCAAAACTTTTCTGGGTGTGTCTGTTATGAAAACATTAGTACTTAAATCTGAAAGTGCAACAACGATATTCAATTCATCAGTTTAAATAGTCATCATCCAACCCATGCAAGACTGGAATAGATGAACAAGAGGAAGAAGCACTAATTTGCTCTCCACTTGTTGGGTTTTCTTTAAATATTATTTCTATTAGTACTTTTCATGGTACAATTCCATAGACACAGAGATTCCCCAGCCTTTTTCCCCATTGCACTCACACCATTTCCCCCCATATTATCACAGTGGTATGTATATTCCTTCAGCAACAGTCCCAAATCCAACATTCTTCCATTTAAGTGTATCACAGCATTGCATATAAAGACAAGGAGCAGATAGTGTTATATTCTATTCATTGGGAGTTCTGTTTTGCTAGTCTCCATTTTATAGTTCATCTATGAGAATATATGAATATACGCATTTACTATATATATGCTTACTTTGTGTTTTGCATGAAAGTTGCTTTATATCAGAGAAAACATATGATATTTGTCCTTTTGGGATTGGCTTATCTCATTGAGCATAAATGTCTGCAGATGGGAAATTTTTGTTGCAAATTGTAGAATTCCATTTCTTTTAATGACTAAGTAGTATTCGATGGTATAGAGGTACTGTGTTTCTTTACACATTGCCCTTTAGACATGCAGCTGGGTCATTTCCATGTCTTTGCTATTGTGGAATTATGGATTGTGTTGCTACAAATATAGGAATATGGGTTTCAATTCTTTGAGATATATTCCCTGAAATGGGATTGCTGGGTCGTATGATAGATCTATTTTCATTTGTCTTAGCACTATTCATACTGACTTCCAAAGTGGCTCTGTCGCCTAGGCTCCCACCACAATGACGTAGGGTACTTTACTCCTGCATTCACAGCAGCAGATGCTGTTACTGGATTTCCAAATGTAGGACAATCTCACTGGACTTAGGTGGAACATCAAAGTAGCTTTTATTTGTATTTCCCTAATGTCTAGGGAGCCCAAACATTTCTCATGTATCTATATGCCATTTGAATTTGTTCCTTTGAAAAAAAAAATGTCAGCTCATTTTCTTTGCCCATTTCTTAACAGAATTGTCTGTTTTGTTGTTGTTGAGTTCCTGCAGCTCTTTGTACATCCTGGGTTTTAGTCCCCTATCACATGTGTAGTATGCAAAGATTTTATCCCATTCTGTTGGTCGCTTCTTCACTTTGTTGTTGTCTTTGATGCTCAGAGGCTTTTTAGTTTGATGTAGTCCCAATTGTTTATTTTGTTTTGACTGCTTATGCTTTTGATTACTTTTCTAAGTCTTTACAGCTTTCCTCTTTGCACTAACTTGACTGTGTCCCAGAAGTTTTCATATAGTGTGTAGATGTCTTCACTCATTTCAAGGAACTTTGTAAAAATTTTCTTTGAGTTTTCTTTCTTTTTTATTACCGATTTATTATTATTATATTATTTTTGCAAAGTTAGATAAACAAAGAGAAGGAGAGACAGAGGGGAAAATCTTCTGTCATATGATTCACTCCCCAAGTGTCCACAACAGCTGGAGTCAAGCCAATCTGAAGCCAGGAACCAGAAACTTCTTCCAGGTCTCCCACGTAGGGAGAGGATCCCAACTCTTTGTGCCATCCTTGAATGGTACCCAGGCCACAAGCATGGGGCTGGCTGGATAGGAAGCGAGACTGCTGCGATTAGAACTGGCACCCATATGGGATCCCTGCCCGTTTAAGGTGAAGTTTCACCTCTAGGCCACCGCACCAGGTCCCGATTTCTTGTGATTTCTTATGATTGTTTGCATTGCAACATGTTATTCAGTTTCTAAGCATTGCACATCTTCTGGTGTATTTTGACTTGTTGAACCTCAGTTTCTTTCCATGATGGTCTGAGAAGGTGCACTGTGTGATTTGGATTTTTTTTTTTTTAATCAGCTGATGTGTGTTTGGTGGCCTACAGTGTGATTAATCCTGGAGAAAATTCCATGCACTGTTGACAAAAATGTACTTTGTAGATGCCAACATTTATTCTATTTTCTAAGTGAATTGTTTTGTTTCCTTGCTAAACTTCTCTCCCCGACGGTAAGAGTGGGGTATTAAAGTCCCCACTATTATTGTATTGGAGTTAATGTCTCCCTTTAAATTCATTAATATTTGTTTCACGTAGCTAGCTTCCTTGGCATTTGATGTATATGCATTTATTACCATGATTTCTTCTTGCTGAATGGATCCCTTGATTGTTGTGTGGTAACCTTCTTCATCTCTTTTAATGCTTTTCATGTCGAAGTCTGTATTACCTGATATTACAATGAGTTACATCAGCTTGTTTTTCCTTTCCATTAGCCAGGAATGTACTTTTCCTTTCTTTCACTTTCACTCTTTGCATATATTTGTTGGTTAAAGGTCTCTTCTGTAGGCAGCAGATAAATGGATCCCTTTTGCTAATTATGCCATTTGATTGATGAGCTTGTCATGTACATTGAGGATTAATATCAACAGGTAGTGATTTGGTTCTTTAATTTTAGCCATGCCTTTATCATTGGTAGATTTAGATTTCTTAGGGTGTTTCATTGAGATGTTCTGTACATTTGCCTTTGGGATTGGTAGGTGCCATTCTTTTGCTCTGTCTGTAGCTCATATTTAAGCAACATGTGTAGGGCGGGTGCAGTAGACGCAATGTCTCTTAATTATTACTTTCTTTGAAAATATAATATCTCATTTTCAAACATAAATGAAATCATTAATGATAATTTTTTAGACTCTCGAATATGTCACGTTGTTCCCTTCTCTGTAGCTTTTGCTCTGAGAGCTCAGCCAATTCTGACTTTTCTCACATGCATACTTAAGGATGTTCTCTTTATATTAAACTGCAGAGAGCCTGATTATGATGTTGACGGTGAGAATTATTTTTGGTCAACTCTATTTGGAGTTCTGTGCCTCTCCAGTATTTTGATTCCTAATTCTTTCTCCAAGTTAGGGAAATGCTTAATTATTATTTCTTGAATGTAACTTTGAACAGCTTCTGTTTAAGAGCCTTCAGGAGCTTCTATAACTCACGTTCAGCCTTTCGGTGGTATCCCTTAATTTTTGGCTGCTATTGTTGGCTGGATTCTATTCCTTTTCTCTCTCTCTCTCTTTTTTTTTTTTTTGTTTTCACTGCTTTCAATGTTATTATAACAGGCATTTTCCAATTTTGAGATTTTTTTTTCTGTCTCACTTATTCTGTTATTGAGGCTTTCTAATGCATTTTTAATTTACTATATTGTTTTTAATTTACAATGATTCATTTTGATTCTGTTTCAGAGCTGTTATTTCTTGTATCATGTATGTCTTCAAGTCCTTGAATGTTTACATGTGTTTCTCATTGTTTTTAAGGAGATTTATACTAATTTTTCTTTTAATTCTTTATCTGGCATTTCCTCAATGTCTTCTTCAGTTGAGTCTCATGTTGACATAGTTTTTTTTTTTTAAAGATTTATCTATTTTTTATTACAAAGTCAGATCTACAGAGAGGAGGATAGACAGAGGGGAAGATCTTCCGTCCGATGATTCACTCCCCAAGTGACCGCAACGACCAGTGCTGTGCCAATCCGAAGCCAGGGACCAGGAACTTATTCCGCGTCTCCCACATGAGTGCAGGGTCCCAAGGCTTTGGGCCGTTCTCGACTGCTTTCCCAGGCCACAAGTAGGGAGCCGGATGGGAAGCATGGCTGCCAGGATTAGAACCGGCGCCCATATGGAATCCCAATTCATTCAAGGCGAGGATTTTAGCTGCTATGCCATGGCACCGGACCCGTTGACATAGTCTTTTGCTTCTTTGTGCGGGAGCTTCATTCATTGTGTCTGTATATTTTCTTTTCCCTTAGTCACTTGAACTCTGATTAACATAATCTCCTTGGGGCCAGTTTCTCAGCTGTGTCTTCTACTGTTCTACAGGCCATTTGCTCATCCTGTTCAGTGCCTGGTTCTCCGTTTGCCATCACTTGTGCCATCCCTTCCAGTGAATTTCAGCCTTTTGCCACAATCTCCACCCCTGTGATCCTGAAAATGTGCAGCTCCCTGCCTGTGACAAAAGCTTTGTCACAGAAATCAAATTGACACCCAGTGTGGATGTGGCACTTACGGTGGCTTGGGCCATAAAATTCACCCTGTTCTCACGCCCAACAGCAAAGGCTCTGTCACTCGGTTTCTGCTCATGTTGGATTAAAAAATGAACAGGACTAGCAGTGCTATGGCCAGCTTCACCTCCTGAGCTTCCAGTGATCTTCCCTTCCCATCTGAGAGTCACTGGGTGTCTGTTTTGCACAAGTGTTCCATTGTCTGCTGCCTCTCTACATCTGCAGGTCTCCAGGTGTCCTAGTGCCATCTGCCTGTCCTGTCCTACTTCCTTGGGATTGCACCCTCTCTGTTTCTTCTTGGCTATTCCTTCTTTGTTCATTTCAACTTATCCTCTCCCTATTCTGCCATCTTATTTCAATCTCAATTGCTCTCTTTCTCAACCGAGACATGCATCTTGTTTCTAACCTGAACATTGGTAATAGTGTTTCTTGGTATTCAAGCTGCCAACAGGGACTTACATCATTGCTCCCAAGCTGTCAAGTTCAGAATAAATTACACCACCAAGTACAGAAGCAAATTATGGGACTTCTGCAACAATACAGTTGTGTGAGACAGTCTTTGAAATAAATACGTGTATCTCTGTCTCTCTCTCTCTCTCTCTCAAACACACACACACACACACACACACACACACACACACACACACACCACTCTTGAATAGTTTTATTATACTTTTCTAAAGAATCACCATAAATACAATCATAAATGTAAGATATTTCCACCCATTTCTGAGGCTAAGGATCATAGCCAGTGTGTGTGTGTAATATTTGTCTTTTCGACTCTTATTTCAATAGGTGAAGTGATCTCTAGTTTTACACAATTTGTTGCAAATGCCATGAGCAAACGCCATCATTTTATTCTTTTTTTGGCTTCATAATATTCTAGAGTATATGTATATCACATTTCTTATTCTGTCATTAGTTGATAGATATCTAGGTTTATTCCAAATCTTTGCTACTGTGATAAATATGAGATTGTACATAATTAATATGACTACCTGGTTTCCTTTGAACTTCCTTGGGTATTCCCAAAAGTCAGATAGCTGGATTGCATAGGTGATTCTTTCTAAGGTTACTAATTAGGATTTTCTCTAGTTTTCCGGTTAGTTGAGCCAATGACTTAGCAATCCTGTTTATTTATTTTTCAAAACCAATACTTCTCAATCACTGATGTTTTATTAAGCTTTTATTTGTGTTTTATTTCTTTCTTTTCTAAATTTATTAGTTCTTTCATTTTTCTGATTTTGGGTTTGGTCTGTATGTACATGTTTTTCTAGATCATTGAAATATGTAAGATCATTTGTTTGTCACATTTGAAACAGGCACTTGTTGATACAAGCTTTCTTCTTTACACTGCCTTTCCTTTATCTCAGAAGATTTCATCTGTTGCTTTCATTTTAATTTGTTCCAAGGAGTTATTCTTAGATCCCATGTGATTTCTTCTGTAATTCACATTTTGTCAGGAGCAAATCATTCAGTTGCCACAAGATTTTGTCTCTTCTAGACTTTTGCTGTTAATTTCCAGGTCCTATGCTCAGAAAAAAATATATATATATATAATATGATCTGATTTTTTAAAAGTTTTGTTTGATGCTTCTTTATTGCCTAAGATATTTTGTATTCTAAAACATGTTCCGTTCACTGATGAGGAATGTATAATCTACCTCTGTGAGATGGAATCTTCAATACATCCTAATGCATCCATTTGAGCACAGTTTAAATTAGCTCTGTTGTTTCTTTATGGATTTTATTTTCTTTTGTTATTGCTTAAATCAATTTTAATGAGTTAGCCTTAACACACTTGAAAATGTAGCACAATATTTCTATTTTTTAAGAGATGCTGAAATGTGTTCATTCACTGCTCATTCGAATATATTCAGAAAATATTGCAAATATTTTGAGTTAACACGTTATATAAAACTGTACTAACACATCATAACATTCAGAAATAAGAAAAATACATGAACATCAATAGTGCATGACAAAAATCGAAACGCACATCAGCAACTATTAGATATATTTGCATTCAAAGAAGTTTTTGTTGTCACATAAAAACCCCCCAAAACCTCAGTGAAAACATAAGTGTTTGTGCCAGTTTTTGAAGACTGCAACCGGATAACAATAGTTGTCATTTAGTATTATACAGTTTTAAGAACTCAGTGATACTTCCCATGGTACCTTCTCTCTCTCCCTCTCTTCCACTCTCTGTTACTGTTTTGCTTTGATTTTTTTTCCAATTACATAGTCTCAATTTTATTTATAATCACAAGTTTAATCCTCCATTAGACATTAAGCAGAAAAATAGTAAGTAGAAACACCATTGTTTGAAGAGTATGAATAAACAACTAAACACAAATCAAATCTCCACAGTATCAATTTTGCTCATATATATTCACTTCTTGTACTCTGTATTTTCATTATTACAAATCAGGGAAAACATATTGTCTTTGTGCTTTTGGAACTTGGATATTTCACTAGGCATAGTGGTCTCCAGTTACACACACTTACTTGTGCAGGTCAGGCCTTCACTCTTTCTACGGCTGAGTTAGACTCCATTGTGTACACACACCATAAAGTTTGATCTAGTCGTCAGTTTGTGGGCCTTGGAGTTGATTTCATATCAAATCTATTATTAGCCAACTCCCATAAAGATGAGGTACAGATAATTTTCATACACTGCTTTCATTTTCTTTGGGTAAATTCTCAGAAGTGTTATGATTGGGTCCTATAGTAGACATATTTCCAGATTTCTGATGAATCTTTATACTAGGAATGATTGCATTAGATTACATTACCACCAACAGTGCACTAGAGTACAATTTTTATCACAACGGGTGATGGGCATTCTAATTTGGATGAGATACAGTCTCGTGATTTTTATTTGCATTTCCATAGTAGCTAGTGACATATCATCTTTGTAATTTTCTGTTGACAATCTGCATCTTATTTTTTGAAAAATTCCTGCTCATATCCTTAGCCCACTTCTTAGCTGTATTCTTTATTTTGTTGTGGAGTTTTTGAACTTCTTATATTATCTACTTTTTGAATTTTTGTAATCTGACCACGGGTGAAAGTGCAGTCTTGAATTAATCAGATAATAATGTGTGGATATTTATGATTTTCTTTGGATGTTTATGATTTGCTTTATAATAATTGATTTATCAGTGTTGGATGTAGAGAAATTTACTATTTCTCATCTTGGCTTCAAGTTGTAGCAAAAGACAGGGTGCCCATCTCATCCTAGAAAATGGAGCACATTTTTTCTGATCCCCATCTTCACACCAAGATTCCTAACAGCAAGGAACTGCCATCCTACTAACTTTAGTGGAGAAAAAAATCCACATTGCTCACTGTTTTTTCATTGTTGTTACAGCAATGTTCTACGTTTAGGAACAACAATACGTTTTGGGTGTGGGAAGTGGAGTACATCAGACTAATCCTCCTCCTGCAACGTTGATATCTCATATGAGCTCATGGACCCACTGCTTCAGTTCCAACTGAGTGACTGCTGTCTCCTGGCTTCCAATCAACTGAGGTCTGGTACTTGTGGTCATTTGTGGAGTAAACCAGAGGGCGGTTTCTTTCTTTCTGCATGTGTTTCTCTCTGTAAATTTGCCTTTCTCATAAAATAAATAACTATATTTTACAAGCTTTATTTACTTGTTGATTCACTCTCTATATGACTGCAAAGGCAGAAGCTGAGCCCACCTGTACTTTGAGCCCTCCTCTTCTTTCCCAGGACACAAACAAGGAGCTGGATGATAAATTGAGCAGCCAGGTCACGAATAGGCACCAGTATGGGGTCCTGATATTTTGCAAGGGGAAGACTAGTCAATAGGGTTATTGTGCCATGACCAATTAATACATTTATGGCCCATCTGTTTGGTGTGTGTAAGAAATACACCTTACCACCAATGATACACACATACTGAAAATAAAATGTTTAAAAATATTTAATACTACTAGAAATAAAAAAATGATTCATCCTAATGTTAGATAAAATAGACCCTAAGATAAAAAGTATCAAATAAAACAAAAGACAAAGAAGGATTTTAAGTAAGGTTAAGGGATCAAATTAACAGGCAAATATGGTTACAATAAATACATATGCATCCAATGCTAGGGAACTTGTGTATTTCATGTAGGAGTAAATCAATCTTGAGGGAGACACAGACTCTGCTGCAATTCTGACTGGGGATTGGGACATCTCACTTTCTTAAATGAACAGACAAGCTAGACAAGATTAAATAAATAAAACAGTGGCACTACTCTATAATGTGAGACTAAAATGATTCTAATTCATATTTATAAAATGTTTCACCCTGGCATTGTGACATAGCCAGTTAATCCTCCACCTGCAATGCCAGCATCCTATATGCTCTGGTTCATGTCCTGGTTGCTCTGCTTCTGGACCAGCTCCCTACTAATGTCTTGGGGAAGCAGTCTAGGATGGCTAAAAGTCCCTGGGCCCTGGCACCCACATGAGAAACCCTGGAAAAGTACATGGTCCTTGGTTTCAAACCAGCCCCGCTCAGTAGAGTGAGCCAAAGAATAGACTATCTCTTTATCTCTTTTTCTTTTTCACTCTACAATTCTTTAAAGTAAAATAAATGTCTTTAAAAATGATTTCGTACCACAAATATACATACTTTTTCATTAATGTATGAAACTTTCTCTAAGATGGAACATATACCAATCCATGAAGCAAGTTTCAGCTAATTAAAAGTTGAAATTATAACATGTATATATTCTTATTACAGTGCAACAATACTATAAGTTAATAACTTAAGAAACTAGAAAATATGCAAAGTGCAGAATGAGCAGCACTCTCCTGAATGAACATTGGGCCATAAAAGAAATAAAAAATTACATTAAAGATTAAAAAAAAAATAAAGAAATGGGTTAAGGATTTTAGTAGCTATTTTTCAAAAACTGAAATACAAATGGCCAGCACATACATGAGAAGATGCTTCAAACTAGCAGCCATGAGGAAAAGGACATAAGAAACACAATATTTCAACTCCTGCTTAACTCAGTCAGAATGTGATTTAAAAAAAAAAAGCTGTCAGTGTGAATGGTGGATGCGGTGATGGACAATTGATGGGAATACAAATTCATATAACCATGTGGGAGACAGGAAAGAGATCCCCCAGAAATCTAAAAATTGATCTAGTACATAATTCAGGAATTCTACTCCTGAGTGTTTACCCAAAGGAAATGAAATCAACATCTGAAATATCTGGAGATACCTATATGTTTATAGGTACTCAACTCAACTCACAATAGTTAAGATATGAAATCAACCCAGATACCCATCATACTCAGCCACAAGCAGAATGAAACTGTGTCTTTCAAAGCAAAATGAAAACCATTACACTCACTGAAATAAACTAATCCCGGAAAAGCAAATACCATGTATTTTTGCTGATTTGTGGTAAATAATATACACAAAAAGCAACCCATGTGAATGAAATTAGCATTTTGCAATCTGATGGCTGTCTATGCTGCTGAGGACCAGGACTTTTCTACTTACCATTGGTGGATTCGTTATATAGTAGTAGAGGTTTAAGTTTCTGATTAAAAAAAGTATATTGGAAACTATGTCACTGCAAAAACGAAAATAAAAAGTTATGAAAGAGGGAGGGATGGTTTAAGCAAAGAAGGCAGAGAGGATTTGGTGGGAAGTATCATGTTCATAAAACTGTATACGTATTTCTAATAGTTCTGCTCGTTTCTTTCTCTTTGCTGGATTTCTCCTCCATGTCATACTCCAAATTTCTGATTTAGATTTATCTGCTTCTCTTTATTTTTGAGTCATTTTTTTGAATTTCTCTTCAGTGATTTTTATGTATCTTCCTTTTTCACAGGCCAGTACTAATGCAGTGTGTTTTTTCTTTGGAGGAGTGATATCGCCTCCTCCCTTGTTTCAATTTCTTGTGTGTAAGTTTCTTTTAATGTTTTTTTTTTTTTTTTTGAGGGGGCGGATGTCTTGTGTCTGTCACTTCTAGAAGATGATTTTTATTAATTTTAGATTTGAATCATAGAGATGTTCTGGGTTTTGTTCACTGTAGTTGACTGCAGCCATGGTGAGGATCTTTGTTCCTGTTGCTCAGCTTGGTTATCGGCATGCCTACTACAAAAGTATCTAGATATATCTCAATAGTGTGTGGGAAGCATGGTCTTTTCGGGTGTGGGGAACACATTTTGTTGATGCTGTGGGTGAATGTGGGCTCCTGGATTCCTAAATAACATCCAATACAGGCACTGTAATGGTGAAGTCAGTGTTGGCTCTAAGAGCTGGGTGGATGTATAGACTTCTGGCAGCACCCCACATCCAGAGTTCCTAGACTGACACCAATGTGTGTTGTATGATCATGGCTTTGGCTTTATACCAACAGGACAAGCCATCTGGGGCTACTCTGTGTGCTGGTGACTGCACTGAGTTGGGTACAGCTACCTCAGATCTGATCATCATGTGAACTAGAGTGTGAAAACTCTGACATATTTCATTGGAGAGGCTGGGGAACAGATCTGTGAACACACACGGAGCTTGGACCATGCACAGGATCTCTGGATCAAAGATCCTGGATAGTGCTTCTGGGCCAGGTGGAGTGTCAAGGCTTACACTTGAATTTAAGAAATGTGCACTGCATGGGGCCAGGGAGATCTTGACACTGTTTTTTTTTTTTTGGTGATATAAGAATGCAAGAGTATGGAGTGACAACCAAAATGGATGTTAAAGCCAAACTGTCTACTTTCAGCCAAGGACAGGATTTTGGACACAGCTGATGTATTTGGAGCCCCACCACTTTCTTATGCAAAGGTGAATTAGCTAATTCACAGTTCAGAATGAGCTCAAAGCGCCATTCCACCCAGTCCAGAAAACTGACTCATTCTTTAGGTGCTTTTGGAGTACCAATTCTCCAAAGTCAGCTGATCAAGTGCATAGGAACCTACCAATTTTCATCCCTCCTAGGGCCTATCGCAGTTATCCTAACTACATTGTAGAAGCACAGAGCACTGGGTGGCCTGTGTCCCTAGCCCGTAGCTGCACTGCAGGCCCTATCCGAACCTGCAAGAATGTGTCTGCCCTTATAATGCAGGCATGTCTCTGTGGTACCTGAGAATAAAAAACAGCTTGCATGTGGCTCACTCTCAAGATGGGATTCCCGCCCAAGAATCTGCTCTGCTTGGAGAGGAGACTGTTCTTCCTGCTTGAGCCCGTGAACTTTCATTAACACATTTTCCTACCACTTGCCATAGGGTCTGCACTAGAGCCTGCTCACAATTGTGAGCTAAACAAGTGTCCTTTCTTTACTAACTGACTCAACTCTTTTTTCTACTGATGAGAAACAGTGATTCTTCATGTGTCTGGTCAACAATGGATAAAGATAGGCAACATTTAAATCACTCTGAATTTGAGAAAACAGTGTTCCATTCCCTGGAAAATCCATGCACTAAATTTTTAATTCATTATAAATATATTTATCATATTATGCAATTTTATAGCCAATGGCTATCGGGCTTGTTTTATTGCACAATTTCAAAAACAATTCTTAAGTCCTTAGATTAGTAATTTCACAAATTGTCTTGCGGACTGTAAAATGATGTCTGTGGAAGACAATTTCACCTCCTAGGCATGAGCACATGCTTTTATTTAAAAATACTTATTTATTTTTATTGGAAAGTCAGATATACAGAGAAGAGGAGAGAGAGAGGAAAATCTTGTATCTGCTGATTCACTACCCAAGTGGCCACAATGGCCAGAGCTGAGATGATCTAAAGCCAGAGGCCAGGAGCTTCTTTTTAGACTCTCACCTGGGTGCAGGGTCCCAAGAGTCTGGGCCATCCTCGAGTGCTTTCCCAGGCCACAAGCAGGGAGCTGGATGGGAGGTGGAGCTGCCAGGACAAGAACAAATTCCCATATGAGATGTCAGCACATGCAAGGCAAGGACTTTCACCACTAGACTGCTGTGCCAGGTAGGCACATGCTTTTTTATGACCTGGCAACACACATATTCAAAGAATGCAACTCACAGACAGTAAAGAGTGAAATGTGAGCATAAGAGATGAGAAAAACTCCAGTCATGCATTTGAGATTTAGCTGTATCTATTATTGATAACTTATTTCACATATTTAAATCTTGTTTTCTATTGATATAAAAAATATAGCATGTAAATTGGTTATTTGGAACAAATGAAATCCATATCTGAATACTTTGCACACTATAAGCTGTTATGCCAAAAACAACAATGTAATTATTATCTGACAACAATAATGAATGAAAATGATTTAATAAGTGTTACCTTTAAAATCGTTGCTTTCAAACTGAGCAAAATTTCAGCATTACTGTCAGATGTAGTTTGCATACTTCTTCCCCAATCATGATAAATATTACGGGCCTTCAATGGAACAATACAAGTTATTTTGTCTGAAATGGAGTCAGTTAAACATATAAAGGAAGGCGGCAAGTGACTAGCATTAAAACTCAACCCAAGAGGTTTTGTAAGCATCTGCTTATGACAGATTGGACACATAAAAGGGTCCCTGGACTATTAGCCATACTCCATTTGAATTAATGGAGTTGTACGCAATCACTGATTCACACACTGAAATACGGAGAGTTTTAAGGTACCACTTTTACAATATGAATATTTAACTACAAAGTAAGTAAATAAAGTTATAAATAGGCTCCTATTTACAGATTTGTGATTTTTTTTTATTATGACTCATGGAAATTGGAAGAGAAGTGAATCAGAAATAATATTCAAAGTACTTGAGTTCCAGCTTCAACCCTACTTAATCTTTCACAAGTAAGTTTCTGTGTATGTAATCTAACCATAAAACATATTTTTTAAACATTCATTTATTTTTATTTGAAAGACAGATTCACAGAGAGAAGCAGAGAGAGTGAGGGAGAGGTGTTCCATATGCTGATTCACTACCCAAATGGCATGAATGGCCGGAGCTGAACTTATCTGAAGCCAAGAGCCAGAAGCTTCCTCCAGGTCTCCCATGCAGTTGCTGAGGCCCAAGAACTTGAGCCATCTTCTGCTGCTTTCCCGGTCCATAAGCAGGAAGCTGGATCAAAGTAGAGTAGCTGTGACAAGATTTAGTGTGCATAGGGGATGTTGGCAATTGTATCAGAGGATTATCCTGTTGAGCCACTGTGCTGGCCAAATAACCATAAAACACATTTTATGGCAATGACTATGGTCTTGTATTCTGAGCTTAAAATTTCTGGCCACTGTACTAAGGTTTTCCACATATTACCCCTTTTCCTCCTCACAGCATCCTTTAACTAGACATAATGCCCTTGTTTACATAAAATGAAAGACGCCTCAGATAGGGCAACTCTTTTTGTTTGGGTGACCCAGATTTTAAGGAACAGCACAGGATTTTAGCAATCATGATTGAATCAACATGGGTTGTGTTCAGGTGAACTAGCAAAACTCTTGCCAACTGAAGGTTTTGTAGCCTGAGGGTTCTTGCTTCAGTTTCCTGTTACGTCATCTATCTACACCTCCGTTTTCTATTTTGTTAAGTAAGGACACAGCACCTTGATGTGGGAGAGTTGATAGGGTGAGATAACTTACGTGTTGGAGGTTTTGAGTATAGCTTCTATATGCCACAAACATTGTCCTTGCTGCCCTCAATAATCTGCTACACACCAAAAAATAAAGCTTCCATGAATGACGCAGAAGAGTACTTTTAACAATATCATGTTCTACATCCAAAAATGTGGAACTGAATAAAACTTTTTGTGCCCGTTACCTGGATACCAAGGTGAATAAACTCACAGTCAGAAATCCAACCTTAAGCATTTCTATTCCACAAAACCTTGCAATTTTTTTTTTCTAAAAAGTTTCTTGGGTTATGTTGAATTTCATATGTATTAGCAGAGAAATGGCTGTCTGGTTACTTTACTGAAGACTACTAAACACGCATGTATTAAACTTACAATGCGACTGTGTAAAAGTACAGCATCTGGTCTCAAACAAAATAACAAAATAACAAAACCCATCGGTTTTCTAGACAAAACTAAAACCTAAATAGAGACAGTCCTATATAGGATATTTTTTTTCTTTTCCAAAATATGATTAATATTCAAATGTAGGTAAAAAGTATTCAGAGCATTCGTAAAATCTCCAGAATCGAAGCTACTGCAGAGAAGGGATTAAAACCAAATTTCTTTTTTGAAGTATTCATTTTTTTACTGCTTCATATAGATAGCCACAGTGGATTCAGCAAGAAGTATGATTTAAGTGTTATTAGAAGTTTGATGCCAAATTGTCCTTGTTTTCAGATAGCCATCCTGTTTGTACAAGGCATCTCTCCTAAGTGTGTAAGCCATCTTCTACTGTCATTAAAAGACAGGAGAAAATAGGTAAATCATAAGTCCTTCTGTCATCACCAAAACCTAAGCGAACCTGATACATTCCAGAATCTGAGAGAGGCTCAGCAGCAACTTTATTTCAAAAGAAAACTGTATGGTAAAGATTTAAGTTTGGGTGCTATTATTTATTTTAGATAAGCTACTCTTATATTATTCTGCTAACATCATTTTTGCTATTAAAAGCATACAAACATGAAAGCAGTGAAAGTTACAAAATGTGTTTAAAATGTAAAACTTGGCTGGGTGGGGCTTCTCCCTTTATCTCTCCCTGTACACCAGATAAAGGGAAAAAATGTGGAAATTAAAAAAAAATACAGGCCCGGCGCGATGGCACAGTGGTTAAGGTCCTCACCTTGCACGCCTGGGATCCCATATGGGTGCCGGTTCTAATCCCGGCGGCCCCATTTCCCATCCAGCTCCTTGCCTGTGGCCTGGGAAAGCAGTCAAGGACAGCCCAAAACTTTGGAACCCTGCACCCGCGTGGGAGACCCAGAAGAGGATCCTGGCTTCGGATTAGCTCAGCTCCAGCCGTTGTGGCCGCCTGAGGAGTGAATCATCGGACAGAAGATTTTCCTCTCTGTCTCTCCTCTCTGTATATCCGCCTTTCCAATAAAAATCAAATAAATCTTAAAAAAAAATTGAGATTTAACAATTTTTGATATTTTTATGTATGCAATTCATATATAGATATTATTTGCCTTACTTCGTAATTTTATGTAGTGTAATGGAACTGAGCATTCATCCATTTTGTTGGAAATATTTGTTTTTCATTATCTTTGTGTCTGAATAATATTCCATTGTATATTTATGGTACATTTTCTTTATTAAGTCATCAGCTGAAGGATATGTGGATTGTTTCCATATTGGTCACTGTTTTGAATTAGCCTTCTGTAAGCATGGGAGTTCAGGTTTCTTTTTCACATCCCATTTTCTTGCCTTTGAATAGACGCAATGCAATAGAATAGCTAGTTCCCAAGATAGCTCCATCTTTATTCTGTTGAGTAAATTTCATATTGTTTTCCATTATTTTGTTTTCACTCCCCGTAACTCAACAACATTAGTTATTCCCTGATTTTTTTTTTTTTTTAGATATAACCATCCTTTTTAAAGTGAAATGAATTCTCATTGTAGTTTTCAGTTGAATTTTGTCAATAGTCACTGATCAAAAACATTTTTTTCTTTTTCAATCCATGGTGTTCATAACTATTAACGATGTCTGTGTTTTTTTTATGAGAAATTTAGTTATCAGTCTAATTTAACTCATTTCCTAAAGTGCACAGCAGTGGGAAGATGATAATAAGCCACTCTCTTGTCTCCCTATGAGACTTGGTGCTAAGGAGAAGGTGTGATAAAAAAAAAAAATTTAATTAGAAAAACTGAAAGTGAGAATAAAATGCTTTCTCTCTTCTGTGAATGTATTAGATTTTTTGGGTATATCCTTAAGTTCTCCAGAGTACAAAGTGGCCACTTCTGAATTATTTTCCCAATGCTTTATGCTAACTCCTCAAATAACTCTTGCTGAGAATGTCCAATCCCATTGCTAAGCTGAATTTAGCAAAGCACAACAGGCAAGTATTACACTTACCCTCAGCCGGGACACAGGTGGATCCATGTTGAAAGAAGTCATTCTTTCTTTGACATTATAGACAGAGTTGGGTGGTTGCGGATCATATGGAAATACTACAGAAATATATTCAGAATGCTTTCGATGTCTTCCAAGTATGCCTCCAAATGGAATGCATTTTGTGCTCCGTTGGAATAAGTAAAGCGTAAGAAGAATGTGGAAACATTTGAATCGTTTCTCTTTGCACCTGAATGGCTGAAACCTTTCCTGTGCTTCTGGGTTCTCTTTGCTTCACCTGTCAGTTGGGAATGGAACATCTCTGTTTATCTTGAAATATGTTCCTGATTCCTATTATGCCAAGATCAAAGAGATGTTTTCAAAGAGGGACCCCTTGTGCGTATGTTGTTTTTACCTAAACAACAACAATCAACCTGGTTTACTCTAAACCAACACTGATCATTATAACCACAGATGTGCGGTTAACAGTTGTTCTCTATCTTTGTCCAAAATCAGGAGGAATGATGACTAATGAAAGAATTCATACTTTTGATTCTTTATTGACTGAAGAAAGTGAAGGTAATTGCCACAAATTTGAGGTTGGGTATTTAGGTGCTCATAAACATCAGTATTTTTGTTTGGATTCTTCAATTTTAAATCTGCAAATAATATATGATTTCATAATCTTGATTGTTTTAAGAGGGAATTTTGCAGGACTGAAATCTAGGCATTTTCAGTGCCTTGCTTTAATATTATAAGCTACATGAACTTAGTTGAGTTGGGGGTCTTATTTTTTAAGTGCTATGTCAGTATTGTGGCGACCAATTTATAACCAGAGCCTCTATTGATTTCTTCAAGGGCAATGTGCACCAAAAGATGAGATTGGGTACATACTTACTCCTTCACACTGCTTCATTTCACTTTTTATTTCTCTTTCTCTCACATAGCTTTGGAAGTTCTTGCTATTCTCCACCCTGAACCAGAGTGTTACGTCGGCCGACTTTTACACCATCTTTCCTTCACTTCCTCTGAGTTACCCACTGGCAGCAGCCTTTTCATGCTCAGATAAATCCTAATCATTGTCCATCCAGATGTATACAGTTTCCCTCTAGACA
This sequence comes from Ochotona curzoniae, assembly GCF_017591425.1. Taxonomy (NCBI): domain Eukaryota; kingdom Metazoa; phylum Chordata; class Mammalia; order Lagomorpha; family Ochotonidae; genus Ochotona; species Ochotona curzoniae. Next base: position 316,617 of record NW_024466978.1, on the reverse strand, counting down.
TATTGTCTCTTGGTGGGGACACACGCCTCTCGGTGGGGTCTTCAATGCGGCCACGGTCATTGCCAGTGTGCTGAAATATACAGGAACAGCATCTGATCAAAGCGGTAGGTTCGCTAGTTCTCACAGTATCACGAGGTGACTATCATTTATAACAGCCTGTTGCCAGTTTAATCAATAAGCAGAAAGAAAGGAACACCAAGAATCCACTTACACAGTGACGTTTCCTCTTCTTTCATATTACTATGTGATTGGATGCTTGGTGCTTCAATGAGCTCAAAGAACAAAACCTAGTGTTAAAAGAAAAATAAATTCAGAGATATCAACTCCTTTAAAAGGGAATAAACTGGGGTGGCTTTTGTGGCACAGCAGATTACGCTCCCACTTGAAATGTCACATTGCACATCAGAGTTGCAGCTTCGGTTTCACCTATTATGCTGGCTTCTGGATACTGCATACTGCAGGAACAGATGATGGCTTATGCGTTTGGGTCTCTGTCATCCACACAGGAGCTGCAGATAACTTCAACCTATTCCATGCCTGTCTATGTCATGGCTGGCTGTTTTGGACAGCAGCCATCAGATAGAAAATCACCCTAGCTCGCTCTCATTGTTTTTCTCTCTCTATTTTCCTGCCACTCTTTCACATAGGTGAAAGTAAATAAACCTTTAAAAACTGAATAAACCACTGCCTAGTAACAGTAGTACGAGAACTTGCATTAACCGAATCATATACATGCACGGTGTTGCATTATCCCATTGGAAAAAGAAGAGTGTATGCCTATCTGCTCCTCCACAAAGTCCTCGTTTCATTTTCCTCATCTTTTCATTTTTCAAAATCCAGGATCAAACTGTTGATTCACTTGAAGCATGCGTATTTGCAAAAGCCTGGGGAAAGGTTGTTTGTCACGGTCGCATGAGTGACTGGATAAGGCAAACCTGAGAGACTGATGCAAATTTCCAAAGTCATGTCATACAAATTGTGCCTCGTGTACAATGTCCTTCCATTAATCTTACAACTTGGCAAGTGGCACTAAGTTGGCCATCGGTAATAATGTGCAAGTGTGGCCTTTAAGTGATTGCCTCACATTTGACAACAAAACACACCCTCATTAGTTACTTTGACAACTCATTCGCTATTCTGGAAAAAAAAAAAAAGTAACACTAAAAATCCTGACGTTAAACTATTCCTTTAATCCAGATCTAAAACTTCTATATTGGGTTCAGGAAATAGACATAATTGTTGTTCTATCTTTAATGGTTTCATAAGGAGTCATTCAAAAAATGTTTTTGAAAAGAATACGAGCACTTTTTTCTGAAATCAGAAATAAATGAAGCTGAAACTTATCTTTTATCAATGTAAAATCATATGCAAGTCATTTGACACCGATTTTCTCAGGTTTGCCCAATTAATGAGTCCATCCCCTGTCCTATCTTACCTTCTTACGATTACAGTCAGAAATCAGAATTACTCATTATATAATCCCTACATAATCCTAAATTTATACTTCCCATTCTCTAGGTCTCCTCAGTGTCCAGTTATTTGACCCTAGAGAGAGCTCTTTTCTCATCCCAAGACTATGAGACTTTACAAGTCTTAGCTTTATTTCTATAAGAACATCATCAGTCATTTATTTTTATCTGTGCTGCATTTTGAAAAAAACCTTGTCAACTTCATTTTCTTCTCCACCATATCCAATCTTCCATTAATTTGCTTCATTGTACTTTTCATTTCATCTATTTGTTTTTCAATTTTTGTGAGTTCCATTTTATATTTTCTTTTTTTCTCTTTAGTAATTTCATGATGCATTTTCATGAACATATGTAATACTTGTGTAATCATTGTTTTCATATGCCTCATTGCAAATGCCATTATCTTTATTCTCTCATGCTTGTATTGATTGATTTTTCTCAAACTTAAATTTGAAATTGTCTTGTTCGTTTGAATGTCAGTTCATTTTTGCTTGAATGACAAGCACTACAATATGTGCATATAGATCTACAATACAACTGGCTTGTGTTTCAAGGTTTAATCGAAGAGGCAAATCGAGTTGCATTTTTTTCTAAATAGAGAACCAATATTTACTGTTCCATTTATGGAGATGACATTGATTTTCCCCATGATTCCAGAGTTCCTTATTTATCAAAATTCAGTATTCATGTGCATAGTTTTTGCTAAACTAATTCTATCCCATTAGTCTGCTTTTGTTCTTTCCCTGTAGTACAATATTTTAATTATTGTATATTGAATCCTATAAAACTTTTATAAATCATAAGCAAACATAAATAATAATTTCTGATACTTAGGACTATCTTCATTACCAACTTTGAGGGAAGGGGAATTAAGGTTCAAAGCAACAAAGAGTCAGATGGATTGTGGACAGTCCACATCAGAGGGCCCGGGGCTGATTCCTGCCACTGCTTCACTTGCCTCCCCCTCTCTCCTCTTCCCTCCCTACCTCTCTTTTCCTCTCCCCTCCCTTTCCCTCCTTTCCTATCCTTTCCCTTCCCTTCCTCTCCTTTCCCCCCTCCGCTCCATATTCCCTTCTTCTCCCCGTCCCTTCCCTTGTCTTTTCTTCTCTCTTTCCTCTCCTTTCCTCTGCTCTCATTTCTTTCTTTCTTTCTTTCTTTCTTTCTTTCTTTCTTTTCTTTCTTTTCTTTTCTTTTCTTCTTTCTTTTCTTTCTTTTCCCTTCCCTTCCCTTCCCTTCCCTTCCCTTCCCTTCCCTTCCCTTCCCTTCCCTTCCCTTCCCTTCCCTTCCCTTCCTTCTTCCCTCTCTACACTTAAGATCTGCAAACTCTATCCCCCATTTGTAATCTCCTCTGGATCTACTATGACCCTCAAGGGGTGGTGAGGGCATCACTTTAGGTACTGTATCCCCCAAAGCCATGGGATTCTTAATGTCTAGGCATTGGATCCTCTTTCCTCAGCCCAGGTCAGCATAGTCTTTGATTTTTCTTTATTATCATCACAAGAGATATTATCAAAGGGCAGTGGTTAAAATCACCACATTGCATGCTCCTGAATCCCATATGGGCACCAGTTTGTGTCCTGGCTGCTCCACTGCTTGTGGTCTGGGAAAGCAGTCGAGAATGCCCCAATGCCTTGGCATCCTGCACCTGCGTGAGTGACCCAGAAGAAACTCCTGGCCCCCAGAATCAGATCATCTTAGCTTCAGCTGTTGTGGACACCTGGGGGAGTGAACCAAAACATGAAAGATCTTTTTTTTTAAAGATTTATTTTTATTATTATTATTTTTTTCATTGGAAAGGCAGATATACAGAGAGCAGAGACAGAGAGGAAGATCTTCCGTCCGATGATTCACTCCCTAAGTGAGCGCAACGGGCCGATACTATGCCGATCCAAAGCCAGGAGCCTCTTCCGGGTCTCCCACGAGGGTGCAGGGTCCCAAAGCTTTGGGCTGTCCTCAACTGCTTTCCCAGGCCACAGGCAGGGAGCTGGAAGGGATGCGGGGCTGCTGGGATTAGAACCGGCGCCCATATGGGATCCCGGGCGTGCAAGGCGAGGACCTTTAACCACTTGCGCCACCGCGCCAGGTCCAAAAGATGGAAGATCTTGGGCCCAGTGCCATGGCCTAGCAGTGAGGGTCCTCACCTTGAATGCTCCAGGATTCCATATGGGCGCCAGTTCTATTCCCGGCAGCTCCACTTCCCATCCAGCTCCCTGCTTGTGGCCTGGGAAAGCAGTCAAGGACGGCCCAAAGCTTTGGGACCCTGCACCCGTGTGAGAGACCCAGAAGAGGCTCCTGGCTTCAGATCTGCATAGCATCGGCCGTTGCGCTCACTTGGGGAGTGAATCATCAGACAGAAGATCTTCCTCTCTGTCTCTCCTCCTCTCGGTATATCTGACTTTGTAATAAAAATAAAGAAATCTTAAAAAAAAGATGGAAGATCTTTCTGTCTCTGTAAATCTGATATGCCTTTGCAATAAAAATAAAATAAAACTTCAAAATATAAAGAAATAGTTTCTAAGGAAGTTTTAGATTTGCTGTAATAGCAATGGAGTCCAAGGGGATATTCAACTGCATTTCCTTCACTGTTTTGCATATCAACTCCTGAGTCTCCTTTATATTCATTGCCAGATTTATCCTTTTTCTCAAACTGATCTTCTTAAGAAACGCACTGTGGCTCTCTCCGTGTTCAATTGTACATTTGAAGTGTGCAAAGACCTGGTTAACACAGGACTCCTTCTCCTAATAGGTGCTGTAGCAAATAAGTGGTCCAAGGCCTCTGTACTGTTTGTTCTATCTTGAGATAACTGTCTTTATAGTTCTTGTATCCTACATAAAGGCAGAACCTACTGCACCGTTAGATGTTTCTGTTTCGAATGATGTTGAGGAGATTGGAGCTATACCAACAATATCAAACTGCTTCTTTACTAACAAACTTGAAGTGAACTATCTGTATGCCAGCATCCTGTCTAAGGGTCCATACTAACCCACTGACTGGAATGAAGAAGCAGATTAACTTAGTGAGGACTTCATGAAAGCTGGGTTCCAAGGCAAAGAGCACTATTGTTTTGAAGGCTCACAAACAGTGAGGTCTTTAATATCACTCCCAGGGAACATTCAAAGACTGCAGCTCAAGGTGGCATTAGACAATCCATTGGTCTGTCCCTTATATAGAAGGATGAAACTCGGGCAAGGGTTACGGTGAAGATTTTGCTGGTGATGGTGTAGAGGAGAGACTGATAACATGTTGATGCTGCTCTCGTGTTGGGTCTCTGTTGAATGATTTGTCACTAGAAGAGTGTTGGGCATGTAGATCCTCAATGGGTGGTGAAGGACGGCCTCTGCGAATGGCTAGCAATGGTAACAGCACCACACCGTGAGCAGGAGCGTCCTTTACCTCGACGGGAACATCGCTTTCATCTCCGTTTTGCCATCGTCTTTCCAGCTGACATGACTGAGAAAGAAGCAAACAAGGGCCCAAATATTTGGGTCCCTGCCACGCCTTCAGTGTGTTTCTGATTTCATCCTAGCTCTCATAGGCATTTGGAAAGTGAAAGAGCAGAAGGAATAACTAACTCTTAGCTTCTCCATCTCGATATACTCCGATGTGTTTGGAATCACTATGAAAATACATGGCACTCCTTTCAGGAGTGGCCAGGGTTATAGATTACTTCGCAGAACTGTACAAAATCCGTAAAAGGTGTTTGTGCCTTTTCTCTTTACTTTTTAAACTATGATACGCTGACTATCAATTATAAGGTACTTTGACTTACATCACTAAACCCTAACAAGATTTGATTTCCGGGTCCACATCCTTGCCCAAGGCCCACACACTATTAGCTTGGGAATTTAGTAGCCTGGGTCCAGCACGGTAACTTAGTGGCTTCAGTCCTCATTGCACACCTGGGATCCTATGTGGGTGTTGTTCTAATCCCAGCAGCCCTGCTTCCCATCCGGCTCCCTACCTGTGGCCTGGGAAAGCAATTGAGGAAGAATGCCCAAAGCCTTGAGACCCTTCACCCACGTGGGATGTCTGTACTGAGATCTGGGCTCCTGGCTTCAAATTGGCTCAAATCTGGCCATTACAGCCACTCAAGAAGCGAATCAGCAGACAGAAGATATTCCTCTCTGTCTCTCATCCTCTCTTTATATTTGTCTTTCCAATAGAAATAAATAAATAAATAATCTTAAAGATACTTAGCAACCTGAGAGCTACCATTTTTAACTCTCCACAGCTAGCTCTCTAAAGTTTGAAGTGTCATTGTGTAGGTAGAAGCTTCAAACCCATTTCTGTTGGCTATTTAAGTAAAAAATGTAAGCATGTGCTTTTCAAGAATGAAGATTTAGAACGAAAAGCCAGGGATATCTGTGCCCTGTAGTGTGTTGTGAGTAACAGGTATAAATTCCTTCTAACCAGATTAGCAAAGTCTTGCCGCAGATTTTGCAGGCATTCTTTTCCTTTTTAATCACAGTGTGCCAGTGTAGCTTTTACAACTATATTGTGCCTTTAAGACACTGCAATGCTGCTTCCTCTCCCAGATGGGTCTGTTGGAGAAAAGAAGCTGTCATACAGCTGAATGCTCATTTGTCACGCGTAGTAACTGGATTCTTCCTCTGGTCTTCTTCAAGCTCCTTTTTCCACCTGTCACAAGCATTTGTACTGTATTCAAGCACAATTAAGAGGCTTGCATTATTATGCCCTTCAATGTTATACTGCTATTCATGCAACAGAGTAACTTAAATACTACTTTCTAACTTAACTCTACTTAACAGCTCTACTTTTCTCTTTCTCTCACTCTAACACACACACACTCTCTTTCTCTCTCTCCTAAGTGTCTTATTGTTCTACCCAAAGGCCACATGAGCACCTTGGTCTCAGGCAAAGGACTCATCCTCAGGCTGCCATGCTCACTTACTTGGTGTTCCCTGGAGGAAGTAGGGAAGAGGAGAGGCAGTCATCTCTGAGTCTAGGGTAAGTGGTGTTAAGTCAGTACTGGGCCAAAAGACAAAAATGATTTGTCTCAAATGAAAGGAGAGTTTTCATAAGGACAATTTTGGTAGACAAAACAAGCTATTGAAATGGGAAACTTTGGGCCTGGCGCGAGAGCATACTGGTCAAAGTCCTCGCCTTGCACGTGCCAGGATCCCACATGGTCGCTTGTTCTAATCCCAGCAGCTCCACTTCCCATCCAGCTCCCTGCTTATGGCCTGGGAAAGCAGTCGAGGACGGCACAAAGCCTTGAGACCCAGCACCCACATGGGAGACCCAGAAGAGTTCCTGGCTCCTGGCTTCGGATTGGCTCAACTCTAGCTGTTGCGGTCACTTGGGAGTGAACCATCGGATGGAAGATCTTCCTCTCTGTCTCTCTTCTTCTCTGTATATCTGACTTTCCAATAAAAATAAATAAATCCTTAAAAAAAAAAAAAAAGGAAAATTTTATGCTGCCCCACAAGGAAAATTTCAAGAGAGAAGGACCCAAGAAAATTGTGGCAGTGGTGTCTTTTAAGCACAATTTTGAAGCAGAAAATTAAACTGAATTATCAATTAACAATCTCAGACTAGAATTCTAATGCTGTCTGTTTTACTCAGAGTAAAAATGCCATCAAAGGAATATGACTGGTAGCCTTTTCCCATTATCATGATAATCTGAAATCTCAGGCACCTTCTCCTTGTTTCCTCATAATAAAAATTCAAAAATTGAGGTTGACGTTTTGATCTTGTAAAGATAGGTAGCAGCCTGATTCAAACAGGCACCCAATTGGGATGGCAACACCACAGGTGCAGGCTTATTCTGTAACACCATGGAGCCAGCTCGAGGGCTTCCACTCTTCCCAGGTTACTGATGGATCTCACAAATATTTCCAATAGACTTTCTTCTTATCACTCTAATGCTATTCTCTATTTTTATTGCTATCTTGCAGGTGCAAGGTCCCAAAGCCATGCTCCGCTATTTCTAATTTTCTTCATGAGGTTCAGATTTCTCCAATAAATCTCCGAATTTCTGCTACATGCTAACAGTTAATCATGGAAGGATCCAAATGACAAGACAGGTATCTTAGTTGGCTTAGCACGCTGCATATTAAGAGGGCATCTGCTGAAGTATTGCCACCACAAAGATGGTCTTATCAAAGCACAATATCTTGATTATAAAGATGGCTATTGTCACAATCCCTTCCAGTTTTCTTTCAATGATCTTCATATTTTACTCTGCCTTTCTGAACATTTTAGGTAATTATTATGGATTATTAAAAGGCATAGTGTCTCATAAACTCAATCATTGCACTCTTTTGTAGTTATATTTTATGTCTATATTTTATTTATATGTCCATAGGTCTATTTTCATAGTGTTCATGTTTAGAAAATACAGAAGGTTGAACAAAACCTTACTTTAAGTTAGCTTTCTTTTTTCAAGATTAATTATTATTTGAAAGGGAGTTCTACAGAGAAAAGGAGAGACAAAGAGAGGGTTCCAGCCAATGTTTCACTTTCCAAACAGCTGCAATGGTCAGGGGTGAGTCCGTTTGAAGCGAGCAGTCAAGAGCTTCTTCCCAGTCTCCCACATGAGTACTGGTGTCAACTACCAGATCCGTCTTACTCTGCCTTTCCAGGCCATCAGCAGAGAGCTGGACTGGAAGCGGGGTGCCTGTATGGGATGCTGCTGCCATCGGTGGAGAACTAGCCTGATATACCACTGTGCCAACCCAAGAAGTTAGCTTCTTTATAAAGGAAATAGGTTTCTGAGGTGTCTACCTTAGACCCATGAACTACATTTTTTTTTCTAATCAACTGGGGGAAACAAGCTATTCATCATCATATCAGCACTTGAATATTTTTATTTGTTTTGTGTTTTCTGCCTATTCTTTTGTTGGAGAGTTTCTCTTATATTTATGAAATTAATATTCTGGCAGTCTTGAGGGGACACCCCATTCACCTAATCAAGTTCTGCATTTTCTTCTGATCTCTATATTCTGCATCACACCTTGTAGAGATCCTGTCTGTGTACTTTCTTCTCTGACATGTTTACTGTGACAGTGCTTATGGACCGTTTGATTTCTTAGTTTCTGCACTGCATCCTTACAGTAACTGTGAATAATCATAATGGCAGTGTGATTGGCTAACACTCTCCTAGACATCAAAGTTTTGGGCTGCTTTTGTCCTATATCTGAAAAACAGTTCCCATCACTTCATCATGGCCTAAAGTGAAAGTTTGTAATTCATTTTTTTTTAAATTTTGTGTATGGTTTATTTTTCCTATGTGGATTCATAAGCATTATAAAGGCACAGATACATGTTACAGATTTATTCACTGAAATACACCAACCCCCTTGACTAATTTCTACAACATTTGAATAATTTCAAACATGACATTAAAATAATGGAGAGACCATTTACCACAGAAGCCTCAATAACCGCAGCTCAGGACAGATGCCAGAAAAACAAAGAAAGGAACACATTTCCAGGGCAATAATTGAGAGAAAATTTCAATGAAGAAATAGAAGAGCAGAGCCTCTGTGTGGCAAAGAGGAGAGACATACTGCAATCACCAGGCTCACTGCCGGACATCACCATATCCACACCATCTCTGTGCTCTTAGTGGGAAATGTAATTTTGCCAGGAGAAGGCAGCAAGACTGTACTGCGGCCCTTGCCAGCAACAACTTTAGCTGAGAGGTAATTCTGTCTCTAATGGCTACCAGCCAAGCCTGGGAGCTGAGGGAGACATGAGGGGATACTTCGCTCTCAAAAGGGAAGCCAGATTGCCACTCTCTCCAAACACAAAGAGGTGCCAAACTCTGCTGTGGTAATCACTATTGAACTCTGTTTTCAATTGATGGGGCTTCAAGTAGTCCTGCTACCACTTGAGGTTGCCAGGGATACAGACACGGCAATTTATGGAGTAGAGAGCAGAATCCTTGTGACCTGTGACAGGGAGAGTTGCATATTGTGGCTGGGTTTTGGTCCATTTCACCAGCCTGACAGCAGAGAAACAGAGCTCCCAGCATACTATGGATGAGTCTCACAGTAGGGTCAGGGGACACACTACGGAGTGAGCCATAAATGCTCTAGCTGATGCACATAACTGCACTGGCATCTGTGAGCTCATGATGCACTGTGACTCCTCCAGCTCTCCCTAGCACACAGGAAGATGCATGTTTGGGCAAAAAAGTAGAATCCAGCAACCCCCATTCCCACTGACTGAAGCCAGAGGCACTCAACTGCGACTTAATTTGAACGTAACTCTGAAATCATACCCTACTCACAAATGATGCCAGAGCTCCTTGGTCCAGCACACACCAATGGAACTCAGGTTAGGGAAGTGAGCAGTCAGACTTTATGAGTGCCAGAAAGGAGAAAAAAAAAAAAAGACTCCCGCAATATATGAAGAAAATCAATGTAGAAACATGAGAAACAGGCAAGATATTGTTCTCCAAAAGGAATGCATTAATATTGATCTGTGAGAAAGTGGAGATTGAAACAATCCTTGAAAAACAATCCAAAAGAATGATTGTAAGTTAGTGAAAAATACAGAGAAGGGATATCAACCGGAAAGAAGAAAGACAAATTATCCCTATTTTCAGTCATTATCCTTTATATGGGAGAACGAGGATATGACTCCAACTGAAAATTAAAATTAATAACAGAATTTGGCAAAGGTACAGTATGTAAAATTAAGACACAAAAATCAGCAAAATTCTTATAAATCAACAATGTTTTGGCTGAGAAAGAACGTATAAGATGACTCATTCACAACAGCTAAAAATGTATATGCATTGGGATAAATTTAACCACAGATGTGAAGTAGCAAACCATCAATGAAATAAATAAACCAAAAATTGAAAACCTTCATTGATATTGAATTACAGGAATCAGTATCATTAAAATTTCCATACTACCCATAGAAATTTACATATCCAATGTGACTCCAATGAAAGTTCCAAGGACATTTCTCACATAAATAGAAAAATAAAAATCTGAAAGTTGATGTAGACACACAGAAGACCCCAGATTATTACAGCAATAGTATGCAGAAGAGTAGAAATCTTGTATGGCCCCTCCATAAGTGAAAACGTACTAACACTTGCAGCTGTTCACCAACCCGGAAACTGCTTGAATTCTGTCCTGAGGCTTCACTCAAAGTCGTAGTTGAATAAATCATTGAATGCTGGTGAGTGAATTGACCTTCCAAACGCATTGCTCCCAGGACACCAAAGAAATGAGTAATGAGCTAAACATCTGACCCCTTCAATAACATTGTTGATTTCTTTAGTAACTGGTCCCTATGCTGAATTTATTCAAGACCTTCCTCCTCACCAAAAGATAAGTCATTTTAGAGATTCTCATTTTGTTGGGAGCTGAGCCGTACGCTAAGGAATAAATATTAAGCAGGAAAATAAACAAAACTCCTCAGGAAGTCCACAGAAGAATATGGTGAAATTAAAGTTATTTTGACACAAGCATGCCGAAATGCACGGACTCATTTTATGATAAGCATCTTCTGTGAATGTTTTGAAATTCCATCATGCTTCTCTTTATTTTGCAGCATTTTAGGGGGAAAAGCAGATGTTCCAAAACTTACAGTGTTTTATACAAATCCACAATGGGGAACTGAACATTAAATGTCGGTTTTCTGGTAGGAAGGAAAGACTTGGATATGTAGACTCAGATACTTTTTGAATCTTCCTTTTCCCAACTCTCTTTCTATCTCCACTTAAAGCGGCTACTATAGCCAAGAATCTTTATTAATATGAAAACCCAGTTGGAGGAAAGTTAATCAAGCAATCAGTCAATTTTTAAATTAAAAAAAATAATAAAATACCTCTAGCCTTAAAAATGACTCTCATTAATCAGTACGAATGACAGCGGCAAATAACACCTGGGTCTAAACCATCCATTTCAGAGAAAAAAAGTGTATGATCCTGTATGTGTCCTGCTGTGGTATCTGTTAACAAGGAAGAATGTGGCATTTGCTTTAGAAATTGACAAAAAGAAAGTTACAGTAGACAGCAATGGGGGGGGTTCCATCTTTAATACATTCCTGTATCTGTCATAAGTGAACTGATTCCTGAAGGCTTTTATCTTTTCTTTGAAAAAATGGCAGATGAGATGGAATCAACTAAGCTACAATTACTCAATCACCACAATCCACAGGAAAAAAAATTGTAAGATATGATTTTGTTTAGGAAGATCTCAATATCTTTAAAATCTCATAAAAGCATAGCATGTTAGGTTCTAAGTTTGAACTTTTAAAGAATGCTTGGAGACTTAAGGTCCTGTATTCTGGCATGGTGGGTTAAGCTTCTATCCACAGTGATAATATCCCCTGTGAGCTCCAGCATGAGTCTCAGTACTCCACTTCTGAACCAGTTCTCAACTAATGTGCCTGGGAAAGCAGAAGACAACCAACGTGTCTTGTCTTACACCTGCTTGGAAAACCCAAAAGAATACCTTGGCTTCAGAATGACCCAGTTCAGTTACTCTAGCCTTCGGTGGGATGAACGAATGGGGAGGAGATTTCCCTTTTTCTCTATTTCTCTCTCTGTCTTTTTCTTCCTCTCTCTGCAACTCTGCCTGTCAAATAAATAAGAAACTGCAGGTTTCAATGCTGAGAGCTTCCAGCAGCGTGGTGTCTGCTGGGGTACCTGAGCCATGTTGGACTCATTGCTTGGGGCCCTAGCCACAGTTACCACTGCTGTGTGGTGAGCAAGTTCTGGGATTGTGGGTACAATCAGCATACTGATTGGCTCTAGGCTCCACCCGCTGGTCACCCAGCAAAGCGACAAGCTCTGGGGTTTTGGGGGTGTGGAATTACTGCTTAGGGACATCCAACATAAGGCCACTGTGTGTGTAAGTAAGAAATGAATCACAAGGGACTCTCAATGATAGGATCACTGTACTTGCAGATAAGTGAGGGGACTGAGACCTGGTGGTTTGGAGGGGACAGATTGGAAGGTCTGCATGAATCAGACTGATGCACCAGCCTACATGAGAATCCTGAGCAGGGTTTGCTATCATGAAATATTGCTGACCAATGGGCCAGCCCATGTGAAAGCTAGGTCTGGGGACCTGCCTAGTAGGGTTAGATCCAAGTACCTGACTGAATGTCAGAACAGGGGACGGGTCACATTAGGCAGGGCCATGACACTAACCAGCACATGAGAGAACCAAGTTCTAGGGGTAGATTCTGTAGGGGATAAGTGGGCCCAACCTTATGGAAACGAGTTCTCATGGTAAGCTTAAGAATTGGGGTGGTGATGGGCTGAACTAGGTATGAACATGAAACCCGCCAACACTCACTGGAACTGGGGCTGAGAATAGGCTGGGCAGGTCCAAGCTGCAGCACCTGCATGTGCATCCTAAAACAGGGTGTGGGGTGGGCTAGCCCGCAACATCCTCCAGCTCATACAAAGGCCAAGATGGAGGGGCAAGGACCTCGTACCTGGTGGAGCATGTGAGATGTGGGTTTGTGAGTGGACCAAGTGGCAGAACTTGAGAAATTCCCCTATGGGAACATAGCTCCCACTGGTGAGCATGTGGTCCAGACCTAGGGGTCAGGCAAGCTGGGCAAGGCAGTCCTATCCGATGACAAGTGTGTGGGTTGATTTTGGAAGGGGGTGGACCGGGCAGGGCCAAGCAAACCTTAGCCCACTGATGAGTGCAGAAGCCAGGATGAAGTGATGGGCATACCTAGCCAGGCTAGGGTATCACACCTACTGGTCACATGAGCCAAAGATTGGAGCAGACTGAGCAGGACCAGGTTGCAGCACCCACCAGAGAGAGTTGGGACTGGGGGCTAGGCTAGGCCAGGCTGCAGCATCCAAAGGCAAAGGCTAAGACAGATGAGGGGCTATGCCAGGCTGGGTCAGAGCAACCACTGGCATATGTGAGATCTGTGGATGGGAACAAGCCTGGTTGGGGAGCAAAGGAGACACCCTGGCTGGGGGATGATTCCCATTGGTGAGTGTGAGGGCCAGGATGGGGGCTGCGGTCTGGTCTGGTCTGGATATAATGTCAGGGTCCCTCAGCATGAATGTGGCCTGGATCTGGGATGTGTCAGCATCCACTGGTGCTCATGAAAACCAGGATGGGTGTAGGATGGGCTAGGCTAGGTCTCTGTCCCTGCTGAGCCATGTGTGAGCTGTGTCTGGGTGTGGACCAGGCTTGGCTGGGCTGTACCACCCAACAACAAGAACTGGAATAGGTAAGGGCCAGTCAAGAAAGGCCACTGTTCCTGTGGGATAGGAGGTGGACTAAGTAGGGCTGGCCCATGAACCCACTGGTGTACACTAAATCTAGCATTGCTAGGAATCTTGATAGAGGAGCTTGGTAACTCCTCTGTTGGGACATACTCCCTGCAGATGAGTGCAAGAACCAAAACGCAAGCAGCACAGATCAGGCCAATACGTTACCCACCGACATACATTTTGTGCAGGTCAGGAGCAGGCCAGGCTCAGTTAGTTCTTATCACCCTCTGGCGAATCTAAGCAACAGAATGGAGTGTGGGTCAGGCCGGATTGAGGTGTAATACCAGTCGGTCTGCATTAGGACCAGGATTGGGTGCTGGCAGAGTTGGGTTAAGCTGTAGCCTCCACCGGTATGAGCTGGAATTGGGGGCGGGCCGGGCCCAGCTAGACTACAGCAAATACTGGCAAATGCTGCAGTGGGGCAGGCTGTGTAGACTGGGACCCAGCACCCAATCAGCACATGTGAAACCAGAGGGGCGGTGGGGATGGACTGCAGAGGCCTCCCTACTGGGCCACTACTCCCACTGATGAACATGAGAGCTGCAATGAGGGCAGACCAGGCCAGGAAATAACACATCTGATGACCTACATGTAAGCTGGATCAGGGAAAAGCCAGGCTGGGCTGACTGTACCTTCTGGTACATGCATAAGCCAGAGTGGCTGTGGGTGGCTGGGCTTTGCCACAGCATCAGCTGGCAGATGTTGGCATGGGGTTTGGCAAATTCTGTCAGGTGCAGGCATGGCTAGACAGATGGTGGCACCCACTGGCACCAGTGTGGACTGGATAGTGGGGCTGGTTGGGATGAACTGGGCTTCAATGCCCATTGACATGTATGAGAGCTAAATGGGATATGGGACAGATGGGACCAGTCAGCTGTACATACTGGAACCACAGAAACCAGGATAGAGAAAAGGCCTAGTGGGGGTTATTGCAGGTTACTCTCACTAGGCTGCAGCTCCCACTGGTTTGTGTGAGGGTTGAGTATGTGGTGGTCAAGATTTGGCTGGATTCCAACACCTATTGGCTTGTGTAAATCACGGGGATAGAGACAGAACTAATCAAGCAATTGCAACAACCAGTGTGTGCATAGGTTGATTTAGGTGACTGACTGTGCTGGACCCTGTATTGGCAATCACACACAAGAATCAGGCCTGGAATCACCTCAGATGAGGTTTCTTTGGGAATTCCCTACCAACTGAACTGCTGGACTCAGAATCCCAACCATGGAGGCTCCATGGTCTAATCATGGAGTGCATGTGTCAGAGCTGGGCCTCCTCGGTGGCTCAGATGGAACAGTGGACAGCATATTGAAACTCACATGGAGGATATGCAGTGCATTGGAGCCTCTAGCGGACACTGGGTACCATGGTAGAGGATGGAGCACAGAATAAATCAATCACCTACCTCAACCAAGCGTTGGCAGTGAATCTGGGCAGATGGAGACTCTAAGATGGACTGTCAGCCAGTGGATTCTGGAGAGATTTCATCGTGATTGGAGTGGTGGGATCAACAGCAATTCAGGACTGTTGAACTATCAAAACCTCTTGAGAACTTCATGGCATTGTAAATTTCTATTTTTCTTCCTGTTGTTGATTTTGTATTGTGGCTTTTCATTTAAGGGGATGTATGGTAACTGTGCAACAGACTATCATGTCCAGATGTGAGGATAAAATACAGTGAGCATCTCTACTTCCATATCAAAGATGGACTACCAATGAAATTGTTAGCTATATCTTAACAACTGCCATTGTCCATGCCTGCAATGATGGACATATGCTTGTCTATGAAGAATTATTCTATAGTAATAATATAGGGGAACTCAGTGGGGTGGAGGGAATTTGGGATGGGGGTAAGAGAAATCCCAAGGCCTATGGAAGTGTATCATAAAATGATAATAATAAAAAAGTTAAAAAAGAAAATGCAGAATATTTTTTACATAAAGTATCAAGGCTATTCCTTTAGAAATAGATATATACTGAACATGAGAAACTGTGTAAGTTACAGGTTATAAAACAGCACTTAGCAGAACATAAACATGGTGCCATCATGAAACTTCGAGTGCTGTGTGAGGCCGATAACAAACCATCAGTAAAATAAATGTCAAATTGCAACTGTGATTAACCTGTAAAGAAGGGCTAACCAGCATCGACGGAGGGCGCATGTTGTCAATTTTTGCTCGAGTTAAATATTTAGCCTTCTCTTCTAGAAAATATTTCTTGAGACAGAATTACATGGAAACTAAACTAAACTAAACTAAAATAAAAATAAAAACAAAGGAGAGGAAAGTAAGCTGGGATGGAATGGGCATTCGAGACACAGAAAGAACCTGTACAAAGGGCTTGTAGTGGATTAAGTACTACTGCTTGGGTGCTTATACGAGCCAGAATAATTGAAATACAGACACTGGCAGAAACTTGGTTGTAAATAGGGGGTATTCTGATGGTTTGTTAAGGAAGACACCGTGTTTTCCTTTAAACATCATGAAATTTTGAAGGGTTTCAGAATGTAGAGGTTAAAGTAACTGGGTTTATGCTTTCACAAAATAAATCCAGCTTGGTTATTTAAACTGGATAAAGTTGTTTTGGTAGTTACAGATGCTGAATTTCTTGGATCATGCTTTCCACTGGACTGTGCTCCCATTTTTTTAAAAATGATTTATTTATTTTTGTTGGAAAGTCAGATGTGCAGAGATGGGGAGAGACAAAGATCTTCTCTCCAGTGATTCACTCTCCAGGTGACTGCAAGTGCCGGGCTGAGCCTATACCAAACCAATAGCCTGGAGCTTTTTCCTGGTCTCCCACATGGGTGCAGGAACCCAAGACTTTGGGCCATCCTCTACTGCTTTCCCAGGCCACAAACAGGGAGCTAAACTGCAAGCAAGCACAGGAACTGATGCCCATATTGGATTCCAGTGCATGCAAAATGAGGGTGTTAGCCACTAGGCTACCAAGCTGGGTCCATGCTCCTTTTTTTTTTTTTTCCATATTCCTTTTTAAATTCTGTCTCTTATCATGCTCAGAAATATTGTCTTCTCAAAAGGATGTTTACATGTCTCTAAAGGACCATTTAACTTTTATTACTTTCTCCTCTGTATAGTTGTCAGTGAAGTCTTCAAAGCCTAAAATACAATCTTAACACACGCATGCTTTAAATCAAGCTCAGAATGTTTATCATGACGGCCAAGTCCTTTTACAACCCAGCCAGTCACAGCTTTTAGTTTTACTTTCCGTAACTATCTCTGTGTGCTTGATTGTTTTTCCAACTCAGTGAACTACCTAACATTGCAGAAGCAAGTTATGTTCTGTTTCCATGTTTCAAAAAATGTATTGTTTTTCCCTTTTCCCAGAATATCTCTAGCTTCTTCTTCAACAGTATCATTAAATTGGTACTTTGTGTGTGAACAAATATTTAATATGTCTCTACTTAAGGATATAACCATTTTTTTTTCTCTCCTGTTTGTACGATTTCCATGTACACTACTGACTCCGCAGGGTTTCAATGCCACAATGCCTCACGGGTATCAGATTTGCTAACTGAAAACTCCTTTTATGCATGTTCATGTCAGTGTTTTGATAAACACTGTTTCTACTATTTTTTCTTTGTGTTCTTAACTATCTTGATAGAGATAAATGATGCTAACAACATCAATAGTAGGAATTTATAGACCACGAAGAAATTAAAAAAAATAAAAAGTTGTGACATTTAGGCAATAGAAAAGGCCTTTGGCAGTGAAAAATAACATTTTCTAAGTGAATGACAAATCATATGGTTGAACTGCAGACATGATAATTTTTGTAGTCTGGAATATGACTTACTCAAATAATATTTCAAAGTCTAAATACTTGCTAGATATGTAAAAGATTTATATCTTCTAATGTGCATGGCAAAATAGCAAGAGAGGGTGTCTGGATCAGTATCCAAGATGTGTGGACACTCAGTCACCTTTCAAACTCTCTGGAAACCCTGGGATGCTGAGCCTGATGTCTGCAAGCTGCACAACGTGGATTTCACACAAAGGGGAAGTCTGCAAATGTCATTATAGATAGTTTCTACAAGTGCAGTTTTTAGGCTTGCATTATTGGCACTACCTGAAAAGTCTGCCAGGACGTGCCATGGTCATCTCTTCATTCTTCTTCCCTCTGCTACTTAAAATAACGATATATATATAGAGAGAGAGGGAGAATTTTTCACAGCACTATGACAAGTTCATAGAACATCCATAGGAAAAAAAATACTGTATGGCTATTTTCATTTGATGAAATGTTAATGAATATGAGCTGTGTAAACAACACGTTCTCCAAACTGGCATTTTTCTATAATGACTAAGAGATGGATCATTAATGATTAATTTCCCAAGCAGATCATGTTGCGTCTACTAAATAGAAGATCTTGGGACAGATTTGAATGAGCGAGTGGGTTCACAATCAAACAACGTAAAATCTGAATGCTTACCTTTTTGTTTTCAGGAATTAATTACACATATAGAGTCTTAAAAACTTTGATCAAAGGGTCCGGCCGAGTGGCCTAGCGGCTAAAGTCCTCGCAGCTAAAGTCCTCGCCTTGAATGCGCCAGGATCCCATATGGGCACAAGTTCTAATCCCAGAAGCTCCACTTCCAATCCAGCTCCCTGCTTGTGGCCTGGGAAGACAGTCGAGGACAGCCCAAAGCCTTGTGACTCTGCACCCATGTGGGAGACCTGGAAGAAGTTCCTGGATCCTAGCTTCAGATCTGCATAGCATCAGCCATTGTGGCCACTTGGGGAGTGACTCATCAGATGGATGGAAGATCTTCCTCTCTGTCTCTTCTCCTCTCTCTGTATATCTGACTTTCCAATAAAAATAAATAAATCTTTAAAAAAAACTTTGATTAAAAATCCGAATAGTGTTCATAGCGTGTTTCTTTAATGGGGAAGGTGAAACTGAAATTTTTAGCTCTGTAACCTTCCTCCCCCAAGCACATCACCTCTCTAATTATTGTAAAAACATCAAACAGAAACCAACTGAGGGATAATCTGACCATCAATTCTTGTAACCCTGAAGGTCATGAGAAGTAAGAGGCATCTGAGAAAATGTGGCAGCTAAGTCCTAAAAAGGCATAACGAGTAATTTCAAGATCATGTCCCGGATGTGATGCTGGACAAAACCAAGGAAATCCCAATGAAGCACGAACTTCAAGTCATAGTTATGTTGCAATCATTGTTCATTAATTTTAACAAATGTACCCTACTTAAAAAATATGGTAATAGGGATAACTTCGCATGGTGTGTACGGAAGTACTCGATACTATTTCTTGTAATTATCCTACAAGTATAAATTCTGTGAATCTAAAACCTTACTATAGTAAAATTTTTTAAAAGTTACTTAAAATGAAATGAAAATATGTGCAGTGAACCAAGGTTGCTTGTTAATGGTCTGCCTATGGCATGAAGAAGGGAACACTTACTGATTTTATGGTTTAAAATTTAGTTTTACATCAAGGAAAGCCATCAGGACACATTTGTGACCAGGACACAAACAAAATACAGTGTAGGATCCCACTCGCATAAAATTGAGAAACAGGGAACATTATTTTATAGCACCAAAATTTAAGTAGCCATTATGCTTCTATGACAACACAGGGCGTGGAAATAGGATGGAGGCTTTGGAGACGCAAAAGATTCCTCTTTGATTTTGTTTTGTTTTGTTTACATAAATGTCCAGGCTGTAGTTTTGTAACTGTTTACTGTGGAAACTCATTGTGTTGCACTGTTACAATACATGCCCTTTTATTTATGTTCTTAATCCTTCAATTAAAACAATAAGACAAAAATAACACACATACCCAAGGAATCACAATTGTTTTTAAACTTGCAATCCCCTAAATCATTTAAGCTCATTGCTAGGAATGATCTGTGTCATTCAGAAGAACCCAGAGGGTGAACATCACATTGTTTTGTATTTGAGCTGTTAGCATAACTTAGTCAGATGCTGGGAAAGAAGCAGGCATAGGGAAAAATAGATGGAAATAAATATTTACATATAATAAAGAAATCTTTATGACCTTAGGATTTAAAAATGATTTAGAAATTGATGAGTAGGACAACTGAGAGTGACAGTAACATAGTTTTTTATCTTGGAGAAACATAGATTTACACTGCAGAAAGGAAAGCAGGGGTTTTATTTTTGTGTTTGTGGAGTAACATCCATGCTTACTGGAACTTGCACCACACATTCCTCCTTCTTATGAAGAATTCAAAGCCCTTAAATCTCTGTATCTGAGTACTGAGACGTTTAGGCAAAAGCTTCCAAACACCTACTTCAACTCTTTTTAAAAATATTTATTTTTAATGCAAAGTCAGATATATAGAGAGAGGAGAGACAGAGAGGAAGATCTTCCATCCATCTGATGATTCATTCCCCAAGTGGCCACAATGGCTGGTGCTGCGCCAATCCAAAGTCAGGAGTCAGGAACTTTTTCCAGGTCTCCAACATGGGTGCAGGATCCCAAGGCTTTGAGCCGTCCTCGACTGCTTTCCCAGGCCACAAGCAGGGAGCTGGATGGGAAGTGGAGCTGTTGGGATTAGAACTGGCGCCCATATGGGATCCCAGGTGCTTTCAAGGTGAGGACATTAACCATTACACACTATCACGCCAGGTCAGGTACATAAGATCTTAATAGTACTTTCCTAAATTGAACTCTTTTTTAAAAATTGTTTTATTTATTATTATTATTATTTTAATTACATTATATTATGTGACACAGTTCTATAGGCACTGGGATTCTTCCCACCCACCTCTCTCCCATCCCTCCCCCCATGGTGGGTTCCTCCCCCCCGTTGCGTAACCACAGTTCAAGTTTAGTTGAGATCCCTTCATTGCAAGCATACACCAAGCATAGAGTCCAGCATATTATTGTCTGGTCAAGTTCAGTGGCTTCTTAGGGAGACCCTCCCCGGTCCAAAGGCAAAGCCAACAAAGCAAAATCCCAGTCAATTAAAAGCCCCAACATAACATCAGCAACAATATATAACGTTAAGAGATAAATTGACACAGTATTGAGCAACCGATATGTCAAAATTGGATGCAAGGCCTTAACAACTTTCTGTGACTATTTCAATGACATTTCAACAATTGAGGTGCGAAACAGTTTTAGGAGGGGTGTGCAGAGAAATCTTCCATACCTTGGTGAGGAGTACTTAATCCCCGTGTCCTACCTAGTAAGGTGTGTGTGAGTCCATGCTGACCAAGCCTTCCTTGTTGTTCTCTGCCTATCTATAAATTGCACACTTAAGGTATTCTTCCTTTAAGATTAAAAGCCATAAAAATGGTATGTGGCAAGACTTGCACATATTCATATTTTTTATCAAATGGACATCATTATGTTTAGAAAAATGACAGTCCTGGACGTGAGATACCCAATGTAACTGTCATTACAAGAGCTCTTTAAAATCAAGTAACTGAAATGCAGTACTTTTTGGTCTTTTTTTGCCATTGTTATATTTATTCTGAGACAGATTTAACCAGACTTCTATGAATTATGCTGAAAAAGGATCCATCTATTCACAGTTTCTAATTCTTTGTTATGTAACAAATACCCTTTTTATGAGTTCTTGCTTTCACTTTAGTTTAGCTACACTTTCCTTAAGATATTGCCCTATCTGTCTAAAGGTGTAGAGATTATCACACAGAATTCACTAAGAGAAAAATTTACAGAGAGAAAAAATGGCGACAATAAAGGGATGACAAAGAACGCTAAGGGATAAGTCGGCCATGCAGGTGGCAGCTCAGGTTTCTTCTATCTAGTCTTTGCACAAAATGGGAGTTCACTACCACAACAGACTTCCTCAAAGTATTGTTCAGGATTTTCCTTCAGAAAGTCTGCTTTTATTTTTAAAGTTTTTTTAAAAATTTTTGTTGGAAAGTCAGATTTACACAGAGAAGGAGATATGGAGAGAAAGATCTTCTGCTCAGTGATTCACTTCCTAAGTGAACACAATGGCTGGAGCTCAGCCAATCCGAACCAGGAGACAGGAAGTTCTTTTGCATCTCCCAGGTGGGTACAGGGCCCCGAGGCTTTGGGCCATCCTTGACTGCTTTCCCAGGCCACAGGCAGGGAGCTGGATGGGAAGCAGGGACACCAGGACACAAACTGGTACCCAAATGAGATCCCGGGGCGTACAAGGTAAGGTCTTTAACCACTACACAACACTCTAAGAAAATCTGTTTTGAGGAGCACATAAAATGAATTATTTTTCCAATATACTTTTATTAAGATGTAATTGACAAAATACAGTATGATGAAAGTGCATAATGTGTTGATTTGACATATGTATGTATTATGACATGATTAGCAAAAAGTACTTAACATATCCATCACCTAACATAGTTATGTGTGTGTGTGTCTGCTATTAGCAGGTTCCAAGTATGCAATGCCGCATTATCGACAGTCTTCACCAGGTATTATCACTGCAATGTATCTTTCATAAAACTGAAAGTTTGTCATCTTTGATCAAAATCTCCCCCTTTCTTCTATCATCTAACTCCTGAAGACCATCATTCGGCTGATGTGAGACCATAGAGTACTCTTTTTTCTATGTCTGGCATTTCAATTCATGTACTTCAGAATATTTATCACATTCTTGTTCTTTATCAGTCATCAAACCGAGGTGGCTTCCTTGTTTCGGCTACCATGAACAATGTTGAAAGTGGAAGACAAATATTCCTTTGACACACCTTTCAGGAGTTTATAAGCAACACATATTTAGTAGTTACTATATTTCAGTGAATGAGAAGATTTGCTTTATAGAAACAAAGCTGAATTCATGTTCTAATCAGGAGGTTTAACATGTGGCGCAGCTTCAAAGTGTAGAATCTAGTCTTTATCAAGCTTCTTAATCTCCAGGAATAATTCAGATATCATTTTGGATGATCTTTTTGGGTAGATGTTGTCCAGAAGTCACTTTGTATGTAACATATACCAGTTTCAATTAAAAATTCATTCTATATTACAGGGCAAAAGGCAACATTTTAGTTAATTGATCCTCTTGTGAACTATGTTTCCGTTTAACCCTACAGGCTCCAAGGTACACAAGTAAATATTCACAGGAATTTCAGTGATATCATACACTCCAAATATACTGCTGTCCTTACACTGTGTAGTCCAGTGTCTCATAACTTATAAAAATAAGGTGATGATACTTATAACTCCGTTTCTCAATATCCATTTTATTTATTTGTTTGAAAGGGAAACAAAGAGAAAAACAGAGACAGAAAATCTCCCATCTGTTTGCTTACTCCCCAAAGGATCACAATGGCCAAGGGCTGGAACAGGCTGTGCCAAGAATCAGAAGCCAGAAGCTTCCACTGGAGTCCCTTGTGGATGGCAGAGATCCGAGGCACTTGGCCATCTTCCTCTGCTTGCCCAGGTGTGTTAGCAGGGAAATAGATGGAAAGTGTGTCAGCCGGACATAACTTTGCTTTCTGAAACAATTCAAATCCTCGCTGATTCACAAAAATGCCCACATCTAGTCTCCAGGTTTTCTTCAAAAACAGTGATCACTTTCTGGCAGTAATGTAACTAATTAGCTTTTGAAATTATCATCAGCATGATATGCATTTACCAATTCAAATGAATTACTTTGAATATATCCATAATTTCTATGTAAAGCACATTTCTTATAAGAAATGTATACTTGGAAATTTGCTGGTATGTCCAATATTTGGAATCAACATTTCCATACCATTGCTTTTCCATCTTAATTTTTCATATTCACATGACATTGTGTGTTTTATCAATTAGCAAAAGTTCTCTTGGGGCTGACATCATGGTTAAGCTTACACTTGTGATTCTTGGATCCCATATGGGTATGGGTTCATGTCCCAACCTACCCACTTTTGATTCAGCTTCCTATATATGGCCTGGGAATGGAGCAGAGGATGGTCCAAAATATTAGGCCAGTGAAGTGACATGAGAGGCCTGGCGGGAGCTCCTGACACCTGACTTTGAATTGGCTTCGCCCTGGACATTGTCAGTGCTGCTAATTATACATTTAGGAATATCTGAAATCTGGTAGGTCTGTCTATACCCAAATATAACTTTGGAAAAAACAATAAGTATTACAATCACCTTTTAACTGATTATTGTGTTGTATCAAAACCCATGAGTTGCAGCAAAAACAACATTGAAAGGGCCATTGATCTTATAATTTATATGAAGCTTGTCTTCTAGCAATGTGAACACACAGTAATGTTGGTTTAGAGATTGATTTATTTAACTGAGTATAATGTTCTCTAGTTGGCACAATTTGGTCACAAATGATAAAAAGAATTTCATTCTTTTTAATGGATGAGTAGTATTCCATGTAAAGAAAAATATTTAAAGATACTCTATTTCCTCATCATGATTTGGAGTTTCCTATTTCTCACTTACAATTTGGCTTTTTTCTTCCTTCCCTCTTACAAAGCCACAACTATCTTTTTAGAATTCTACCAAACATTAATCCTACTTTTGTTAATGTGCTCACATTTCTCTGTATTAACCAGCATCTTCCAACTGTTAAATAGAAACTATTTTGAACAGAAAAATAATCTTAATTTATGTACCAATGTAACTAAGTAGAATGCAGCTGAATATTAGATCATGTAGAGCCTCACTTCTTCCCATTTCAGTATGAATTTTTTATTTAACTTCTACTGTTTCTTGAAAATCCAGGCTCAATGTTTCTGAGGTTGACATAAGTGGTAACATAGGAATATTCCCAGTGTTTAAGCCAGATTGTTTCAACTCAGTTGCGTATGTGTTTATCCAATAGCCAAACTAATTCCTGAAGGTGGGGATTGATCTGATTGGAGAAGCACATTCCTCTTTAGAAGGATGCAAATGTGTGTCTTTGAGTGCATCTAGTTATATAAATTTCCCCATCCAAAATATGCAGATTTTGAAGTCATTGACTAAAGTACAAAGGGCAATCTGTTAACATATAATGCATTAGGTATATTCAGGCTGACTAATCAAAGCTACAAAGGTTGTTCTAGTTAACCTTTCACACTATGGGTTTTCATTTCAGTCACATCCTAGCATTTCATTCCCAAACACTCCATATTTATTTACACTCTTTCCATCTCATAATGTTCCTAATGTTAAGAATACTAGCCAGATACACTTTCACTGTTCAATATTATCTTTCAATCATGTATGTATATGTAGTGAACTATTCCAAGTTGGTTCGTAACAATCATTTGTTATTTTCTTATAAATATGCAATATTGAAAACATTTTAGCAGGACATTACACTTTTGCTTGACATAACATAATTTTAGCCAGGACAACTCCAAGAGTTGGGGACTAGCAAGACATTGATTGAGGTCATATGTTTGGAGCCTAAGATCAAATTTTCGGCTGACTGTTCAGCTTCAGCCACCCATAGGGGTATCCCAGTTTCAATTCAAGGATTTGTGTTTGTTTTTGTAGCATGGCACATAGGCTACAAGGGGGAGGAGTAGAACTGCATGTGCTTCGTCCTCTGGGCCAGACACAGTTTCAACTGCAACCTATGCTCAAAGAAATACGCTTTCATTTTTGAATAAGGCTTGTCTAAAAGGTGATTGAAGATTTAAATGATGGTGGCTGTGGTAGGTGGGGTTTGTTGTGTCATTAGGCTTCATGTGTCTGTTTAT
Source organism: Ochotona curzoniae (assembly GCF_017591425.1). Taxonomy (NCBI): domain Eukaryota; kingdom Metazoa; phylum Chordata; class Mammalia; order Lagomorpha; family Ochotonidae; genus Ochotona; species Ochotona curzoniae. Next base: position 291,253 of record NW_024466978.1, on the reverse strand, counting down.
TTGAAAGACAGTGATAGAAGAAGAAGGAGGAGGAGGAGGAAGAGAAAGAGAGCTCTTTCATCTGTTGGTTATCACCCCAGGTAATTATACAACGTGAACTCATGAATGTCCAAGCCAGTAGCCAACTCCTCCTGGGTCTTCCACATACATGACAAGGGCCCAAGCACGGGGCCAGCTTCAGCTCTCTCCACAGGTAGGTTACAAGGAACTGAATCTGAAACAGGGCAGTTGGGTATCCAGCAAGCACTCTGATGTCAGATGACTTACTGTGCAGCAGTGATGGCAGCTAATGCTAATCTGCCTTGAAAGCATCATAGTGATAGGATACACGCGGGTTGGATAAAGAAAAGGGAGAGTTACAAAAGGACATTTTCTTTTCTTTTTTTCTAAGATTTATTTATTTTGGTTGGAAGTGTTACAGAAAGAGGTAGAGACAGAGAAAACTCTTCCATCTGTTGGATCACTCTCCAAATGGCCACAATGACTAGAGCCAGTCCTGTCTGAAGCGTGAGGCCAGGAGCTCGTTCCAGATCCCCTACAGGACTGCTTCCCCAGGACATCAGCAAGGAGCCGGATTGGAAATGGAGCAGCCAGAACTCATACTGCCATCCATATGGGGCATAACACTGCAGGTAGAGCGTGAGCTTTCTGTTTTTTTCCAAACCCAAGGACATTTTCAAAGAAGTTTTAATTACCATTTTTCAAATAAAGTAAGTTTTTTTTTTTGTTTTTACAAATATTCTACAACACTTATAAACCTTGCCTTAACCCATTTTTTTTAACTATTTCTAATGGATGTCTCTATAGCCTACCTTTCAAAAAATGTTCTAACTACTTGATTAAATGTATGTAACACTATTAGATCTCCAATTTGGGACATGTGTTGCCATTGTCACTTTATTTCCAGCAACTACTTCACAGCCTGACACATACACATTTACTAAAATATTTCAGAAAAGAAAATGAGGAAAGATGGGAAAACATTAATTAGGCAATCTGACCATTTATATAATTTTAACTCATTTGCAAGTCCTACTGTGACTATTCTTTGTTAAAATTCCATTATAAATAAACCCCTTTAGTCCTGAATATTTCTACTGTAGTTCAAAGAAGAATGATTCCTAAAATATCTTCACATCCTATAACTTTAATATTTATTATTGGGAAAAAAAAAGCACTAAAGGTATCAATGCAATGAGAGCTGATAATCAACTGGTTTTAAAATATGGAAATTAACTAAGTTAATTTATTTTTTTCAGTGTGCACAATGTAACAGAATTCATTTTAAATGGAAGAAACAAGCAAAGGACAGAACCAGAAGAATACAGTTCCAAGGCTGGGACAAATGCTTACTACAGATGAATTACGAAGCTAATGATTGTGCGTGACTTCCAAAGTCTGGGAAAAGTAAGGAAGCAGATATTTCACTAGAGACTCCAGAAGGAGTGGTTCCCCGAAGACACCTTCGTGTATGTCCTTTAACACTTGTGTTTGATTCCTGACATTTAGAACTGTAATAAAACTGTATTGCTTCAAGCAACTGCTTTTGTGGTAATTTGTTATGTCCATAGAAGATAAATATATTTATGCATGATTGCAATATTTTCCGATTGGCTACTAAGTAAAACAGAGTACTATGAAAATAAAAATGTGCATCTCTGATTACATTTGGTTTATTTTAATACATTAAGTTTTAATTACCATGCATATTACTATGAAGTATGTTAGTAAAGATTGCATAGGCCTTTTTATGAAAATTACCAACCTATTTTAATAGAGGCTCTCAGTGTAGTTTTGGTTCTGTGCTAATTCATACAACGTGCACTACTACAGCAAAGCATGTATGAGTCATTGTGAGAGGTGAAAGTTGTACAGACCATGCAATTCTGGTCACCATTGTGTTTGAGGATGATTTGCAGGTTGGAGAAGCACAGCAGAAAACATTTTATAAGAAAAAAATCACAACCTTAACAGTTGAAAATGTCATCGTTTTAAAATATAAACGAGTCACTCAAATGACATTCAATTTTTTAAATGTTATATTCTGAAATAGTTCGATATTCTGTGGTTGTACTTGTATCGAATGGGAATATATATTGGTATGCGAAACATGGTCTACTAAGTGTCTTATCTTGTATTGACAGAAATGGAAAATGCAAAGTCTTAATACTCATAAGTACAAATTCTGTAGTAGATCAGCTGACAGTTTAAGCATTCACTATTTAAGAAAGATCTTGGGCCCGTCATGATAGCTTAGTAGCTAAAGTCCTCACTTTGCATGCTCAAGGATCCCAAAGGGATGCTGGTTCTTATCCCAGCAGCTCCGCTTCCAATCCAGCTCCCTAATTGTGGACTGGGAAAGCAGTCGAGGGTGGTCCAAAGCCTTGGGACTTTGAACCCACATGGGAGACCCAGAAGAAGCTCCTGGCTCCTGGTGTCGGATCAGCTCATTTCCAGGCATTGTGGACACATGGGGAGTGAATCAATGGGTGGGAGATTTTCTTCTCTGTCTCTCCGTCTTTCTATATATCTGATTTTGCAATAAAAATAAATAAATCTTCTAAACAATTATAAAACGAAAAACCTTCATCAATTTAATAGTACAGCACAAATCCTATTCTAAATGAAAAATGTAAGAATAATTAATAACTTTCAAAAAAGGATTTTTGAAAATGGAAAAAGATACAAGAATGTGTCTTAAAATGATTGAGAAATTGAAATGGTGTTTGGAACAATGATTAAGATGTCAAGGTAGGGCACGGAATGATGGCCTAGTGCCTAAATCCTCACCTTGCATGTACCAAGATCCTATATGGGTCTCGGTTCTTATCCAAGCTGCTCCACTTCCCATCTGGTTCCCTGCCTGTGGCCCGGGAAAGCAGTAGAGGATGGTCCAAAGGCTTGGGACCCTGCACCTGCATGGGAGACCCAGAAGAGGCTCATAGCTCCCGTCTTCAGATTGACTCAGCTCCAGTCATTGCAGCCACTTGGGAAGTGAACCAGTAGATAGAAGATCTTCCTCTTTGTATCTCCTTCTCTTTGTAAATCTGCCTTTTAATGAAAATAAACTAAATTTTAAAGATTTATTAAAATATATTATATATGTATATAATATTATATGTGGATATTATATGTGTATATATGTGTAAATAATATATGCATATATTACATATAGTATATGTAAATATTATGAAATATACATGTCTATGTACAATATATGTAGTCTATATGTAATATTACATAATATTGTATGTGTGTGCTTAAAATAAATCTTTAAAAAAAAGATTTTTCAAGTGTAAGATTCACCGATCAGGGAAAGAATAAATCAGCCAAATAAAGAATATAATTTGGATGGCCTTTATTCCAGGAAACTGCTGTCTGGGCTTTACTTCCCGTGGAGCGAAAAGGCAGACATGCGACAGGGAGCTGCAAAAGAAAAGCCAGGAAAAGCCATGCAAGGGGGTTTAAAACTCCTCTCAAGGAGGAAGCTGGAGTGAGGGTCGCTTGGACCCTTCATTGGTGCAGCAGTAATTTCACTGCCTCAAGGGCTGGCCAGGATTTCACTGTCCACTAAGGGTTGCAGCCTTGGACCAGCCTCAAAGCAAGCTCCGCCCTCCTCCAGTTATGGCAATAACCATCATCAAGTAATTGAAGTATGGAAATAAGCTTCAACATTTGGCTAGAAGCTATGCATCACGGATGGAGATCAAATGGAGAACTTTGAAAATTATTGTGATAAATTATGTTGATGCAAAGAACGTGCAGTTTTTATTTTCTTTAATTTTGAGTTATTCAAAACATTAGAACTACTGAATGTCTTCCACACATATATGCATACCCATACTGTAGAATATTTACCTCAGAGCAATCTAAAACTATCAAAACAGTTGGTTAAGAGTCATTTTTTATAAAGAGTTAGTTTTATTTGAAGGATAACTTTATGGGACAGGGTGAGGGGAAGGAACCTTCCACTGGAAGACAACTCACTCCCCAAAAGGCTGCAGTAGTCAAGGCTGAGGCAAGCCTAAGCCAGAAGCCAGGAGCTTCTGTGTCTCCCACATGTGCGGCACTAGCAGAAGCACTGGGCCATCTTTCCCTGTTTTCCTAGGCATATTAGCAGTGAACTGGATGGGAAGTAGAACAGCTGGTCTGGAACAAGAGTCCCTGTGGAATGTTGGCACCGCTGGCAGCTGATTTAGCTGCTAGGCCACAATGCCAGCCCTTTGAGCCACTCTTAAAATGGATCAGGGTGAAATGAGAAAGCTGAAAACAAAGCCGGTGGTTTTATTTAGGGCTGCCTACAGATTAAAACATTGAGACACTTTGAAGTAGATTCAGTGGATTTAGTGGGTGAAAAGAGCTGAGTTAGAAAATAACTTGTATGGTCACAATTTTCTTGTTGAGATATCAGAATAATGGGAAAAAACACATTTCATTTGCCGTAAGATTATTTTTTTATGTGTATTAATGTGTTAAGAATTATTTATTTTTATTTGAAAGTCAGATTTGCAGAGAAATGGAGAGATAGAGACGTTGCTTCTCATGATAACCAGAAGGGTAAAAGTCACTAACAGTGCATGAGAGATTGAATGGCTTCATTTCCCTCCAGTGTTATTATTTTTACAGTACATATCTGATGGCTGTGAGCTGCTATTTCATTACAGCTATGATTTGCATTTCTCAAATGATTGGTGATATTGAGCATCCATTAATTTGTTTATTATCTCTTTGTATATTTTCTTTAGAAAAACATTTGTCTTGCCATTTTTATATTACCTATAGCATACTTATTACAAAACATCTTAAATCCTTCAGTGTTAAAATTATCTAGCTACTTGCTTTGTTTTGACTGTCAACATCTCTGCTCTGTTTATTCCAAGAAAATCTGTGGCCAATTTCTACAAAAAGACTCACCATCCTTCCCAGACCCAGAGTTCAAGCTCATTTTTCTCCCTGTAGAGGCTGTGGGTTCATCAGTTGTAGCAGGCTAAAGGAACACCACAAAAGTACCCCCAATGCCAAAGATCAGCAGTTACCAAAATTTTCCAGGCTCTGGAAACTGTTTAAACTTCGAACTTTTTTGTGTTAAGGGACATTAGAATGCAGCCCTGAGGAAAAACATGAAAATGTAAGCAATGCAGGGATAACTAGCAAAATGTTAAGAGTTACAGAACAGAATGGTTAATGTTTACTGGTGACAATCCAAAATGCTAGAAAAATTTGTGTGGAGTAACAGGTGCAACGCAGAAAGGAGCACAAACCAAAGACAGGTAAACATTTTACACAGTGGTTAAGAACCCACTTGGGACGTCTGCATGCTACGTTGTTGTGACTAGATCCGTTAGACCTCTAATGTTTTGTCTCTCAAAGTTTCTATCTGTGTTTTTGTTTCATTTCACGGACAACTTCCTGAAATGTTTAGTTATATACTTTTATTTTTAAAATTATCTTTTGAACCTTATATTAGCATATAATACTGGTAGATTTTGTGATGAAGTACAGTAGGTTAATTGATTGCGCTCCAAGCAGAGGGCAGGGTTGCTGAGTTAACTAACAGCATTGACAATGTGAAAACACCCCTAAAGGCTTCAGGTGGGCCTTGCCCTTCCTGATTCTCCTTGCACCATTCAAATTAATTGAATGCAGATAAATGGGCTCTGGAGGCTCCCTATGTGCCACATCCCTCCTGCCTTCAATATGCCATTCAAGTCTCTTGATAGCACGGAGGTAGTTGCAGATGTTCCGTGCATCCCTCCTGCATCCAAGCACACTACTTAGGCTAATTAGCTACATGGAAGCTTTGGGCTCTGTAAACTCCCTCCCTGCCTCCTGCCACTAAGCTAATGAAGTGATTTCTCTTTTGCGTGTAAAACTTTGAACTGTGCAGCTCTGAAGCTCTATTAGAAGTTAAATGCTTATAAAATCCTGACTTAGCCATGCAGTGCAGTGCAGTGGCTTCTGGAATGTAGCAGAAGCTGCTGTTGCCAAGTTTGAACAGTGAAGATTTCTCCTTCCAACCTACACTTGTGCCCAACATGATCTCCCTCACTTGTTGCAACAATTTCTCAGAGTACAGTACAGTGTTTTAACCCATACACATAAACTAAATATACAAGGTATTTAAATTTATTTGTTTTTAATTTTACAGTATCAAAATACTGTATCTCTAATCTTCTAATTTGTTTGGCAGTATGTAATACATTATTATAAACTATAATTGAGATGTAGAACCTCATTGAGATGTAGAACCTATGACTTTAACCCACTATATTTTGGCACCACTTATCCAACCTTTCTATTGCTCCCCATTCCTCTACCCTTACCAGTTTCTGAAAATTAACTTCACGTGTGCTGTGTTCTTTAGTGTATATACTAGAGAAAAAATATGTAATAATCCCATTTCTATTTTTGCCTTATCTCTAACTTATCATAAACTCTTACTCTAACCATTATCTCTAGATGCGAAATTTCAAAATGGTTGAATAAACTTCTGATATGTGTGTTTGCCATATTCTATTCGCCGGTGTCTAGCTAGTTCAACTCCACATCTTGGCATATTTTGAATAGTGCTACAGTCAACACTGACATAAAGGTATCTCTTCAATATCCAGATTTTATTTCCTTAAGATACATACTCAGAATGGGAAGCTTGGATGATGTGGAAATCAGTTTCCAGTTTTTGAGGAAATTCCATGAGGTTGTCCAAAACACCCGTGCTCGTTTTCATTGCCCCTGAAACCACATTAGTTTTCGCTTCATTCTGTGTCCTTATCAGCATTTCAGCATTTGATAATAGACAATCTAATTGGATTGAGATAATACCATGCTGCTTTGATTTGAATTTCCCTGATAGTCAGTGATATGAGCATTTTTAATAGATATTTTTGTCATTTCCATTTCTCCTTTTCAAAAAATATTTACAGTTTCTCTCTATATTTCTTAATTGGATGGTTTTGTTGATGTTTTTCATTTCCTACATGTTCTTGATGATATCTTTTATAAATGAAGGTTTGTTTTATTGTGCTGCTTGTTGGTTGGTTGCCTCCTATTCTGTGCAGAAGCTTCTTAGTTTGACAGAATGCTATATAACTATTTTGGCCTTTGTTGTCTATGGTTTTGGGATCTTGTTGAATATATATTAACCACTAGTTTGTGATAAATGCCTTTTTTTTCCTGAGCTGTTTCTTGTACTGATAATTTTTTCAATTTTTTTTTTATCATAAATGGATGTTGGAGTTTATCAAGTATTTTTTCTGCAATTACATTTTGTGGTTTTCTTTTCATTTTATTTTACCAAGTCTGCATATATTATGGATGCTAATGCCTCATAAAATAGATAATATGCAAATATTCTCTTCAGTGCCTGTTTTGCATCATTAATACAATTTTAATTGTTCAAGTTCAATTTTTTTCATCGCTTCTATTGTTGCCTGTGCCTTTGAAGCCAAATGCAAGAAGCCATTGCCAAATTCAACATCATGGAACTTTTGCAATCGATTTTCGTCTAAAGATTTTATACTTTTAGGTCTTATACTGAGTTCTTTCATCTCATTCAAATGAATTTTCATCTACAATGTTATGTAAGGGCCCTATTTCATTCTGTGTGTCTGTGTTTAAACAAGCAATGCTCCCATCAGTACTGATTGAAATAACTGTATTCAACAGTCTTGTCCCTTGCTGAACATGTATAGGTCTTACTTTTGGATGGTCTACTACTTTTAGTTGAGCAAGAAGACTATCTTTATGATAGTGGGACACAGTTTTGATTCTGTAGACTTGTAGCAATTTTTGCGATAAAGAACAAAAATCCTCTTTCTAATACTATGTTGAATAGAAGTTGTTAAAGGGAGCCCTATTGCCTTGTTCATTATCTTAGAAGTTTTAAGTCTTCTTAAGTATGATGTTTGCTTTTATTTTTTTATATGTGCTGTTTGCTGTGTCTAAGTGGTTGCCTTTTATTCCTCGAGGATCTTCATTATGAATGGGTATCAAATTTCATCAAGCGCTTTTCCTGTACCAATTGAAATGCTCATGTTTAATTTTCTTCATTTGTAAATACCATGTATTATATGTTATTTTCACATGTTAAACAACTTCTGTGTTTCAGGAATAAATCCAGTTTTGTCAGGGAGCTTCTTATAGGCTTCCCACAGGTTTCAGTGTCCTAAGCACTTGGGCTGTCTTCCACTGCTGATTTTCCAGGCATAAGAACAAGAAACTGAGTTAGAGGAACAGTGGTGGGGACTTGAACTTACCGCCTATGGTAGATGCCGGCATTGCAGGTGGGCAGCTTAAACCACTGCATCACAACTCCAGACTCTGATTTCATCTTTCTGTTGTTTAAATGTGTGCTAATCTCCACAACAAAGTTTTGTTGTTACTGGTTTCTAAATCCACTTAATGTGATAGGTTTCTGGGTAATGTACTGAGGTTTAAACTGTGACTTCTTTTGGTATGACTTCTTTTACTGTCCCCTCTTAAGTCAGGCTCAAATTGAATCTATTTAATCTATTTGTGATGACGATTGGGAGGTGATTAGGATTAGTATAATTACCTGGCTGGTTGAATACCCCATGATTGAATGCCATTGACTTTAAAATAAGACGGAGATGTTTCTCTGGGTTATTATGCCCTTCCTTCAAGTGAATAAATCTTTCAATTAGCAAAAAAAAATAATTCACTTCAAGTGGAAAAGCTGAATTTCTCTACATGCAAAGGTAAAGTTTTAAGACAAATATTCCAAACTTTTCTTTTAACAAAGTGAGGAGAAACCACCTCCGTATGTGTTGTATGTATTTTAGTGTTTGATTTCTCTACCTGTTTTCAGTGAACAAAGTTATTCTTTTTACATGTGCTCTTAAGTGTTCTGCCAAGTGCCTACCCCTGCTGCTGCTTTATTAAATCCATTTATTTCCAGTCTCTATTTTGAACAGCAGAATTTAATCCATTTGCAATTAGAATAATTACTGATATAGAAGAATTTATTTGCAACTTGGTTACATGCTTTATAGATACTTTGTAATTTTCTGGCCCTCTCTAGTTTTCTTTCTGGTCTGGTTCATTTTTGCATGGTGTAATGTTTCAATTGTTATCTCAGTTGTGTTGTACATGTTTATAATTATTTCCTTTTGGATGACATATAACTCAGCAGGCTGACTTCAACAATATATAAAATCTGTAATCTTTTATTAGTTCTTTTCCTTCCCTTTGCGTTGATGTTGTAAAAAAAAAATTGCCTCTTCACATTGTAGGCCAGCAAATATAAACTATTAATTCTTCATAGACATTTCTTTCTTAAATTATATAGAAAACATAATATGGAGGTGCAACACTAGTTACAGTAGAACTAATTTACTAACAGTTGCTTTTAAAAACACATTGACATCTTAAATCATGGAGAAGCAAATCTTCAGAAACAAATTATTCTTAAATCTTGACATATATTAATCTTTATTTGGAACTGAATTTTCTCACACAAGGAGTAAGTACCGTCTAGTGTGGATTAACACAAATCTGTGCGACATTCTGAATATTTCCATAGCGGACATGGTAGTAACGAACTGAGCTTTTGTTTGAGAATACCTCAATTTCTTCCTCAATTTTGAAGGATAGTTTTAGCAAATGCAGAATTATTGATCTTAAGTCTTTATCTTTAATTTGCTCTAATTTTCCTCTAAGTAAAGTAGGAATTACCATTATACATTATGTTGTTTGATACACAACAAAGAGAAATGTGTTCAAATAGGCCAATATTAATGCCAGCATTCCCAGTTGAATGTTATTATCATAGCAGGTCCTATTTTTCTTTTATTTAGCACTTTGAATATACCAGTCCAATGCCTTCTAATCTCTAAAGTTATTTGTAAGAGAGTTTCCAATAGCTTTTTTGAATATTTGGATATCATTAATCATTTCTGTGTTTCTATGATTTTGCTGTGTATTTTGAAACGCTGATTTTAATGTGCTTAGCGTAGTTCTCTTCTGATACAGGTTACATAAAGTTCGTTGAGCCTTTTGAATGTTTTTATTCATGCCTTTCACACATTTCAGGGATTTTTGCTCATCATTATTTTTGGCTGTTTTCTCTTCCTTTCTTATCCCCTGGGGTTCCTGCATGTATCACACAAGGTCTGTTGACTGAACATCATTAAAACAATGAACTTTGCAGTTGTAACGGTTAATTGTGTTGTCACCTTGACTAGGTTAAGAGATACCAGAAAGTAAGTAGAGTACAACTCTAATTAATTATATCTGTGAAGGTATTTCCAGAAGAATTTGGTATTTAAATCAGTGGGCTAAGCAGGATACACCCTCACCTAATGTATGCATGTAGCATCCCGTTAAATGAAGGCCTGTGTAGAAAAAAAAAATGGAAGAGCAAGAATAACGTTGTTCTGTTCTCTGGAACTTCGGCATCCATATTGTGCCTTACACAACGGAATTCTAGGTGATGCAGGTATTATAGCACATGATTTTTGCACCAACAGTTCAACAGGTTAATGAGAAATACAAAACTCACTGGAAGAATTCTAGACAGACATGTGTTAAATTTAGATCTCTGTTCATTTCATGTAAATCTCATCCATGACACAAAATCATGACAGATGCTTAAATTACTTTTGTAATGTAACTGTTACTAGCAATAATTTGCTAATACATGAAAAGGTTGAATAAAAATTAAGGTTAAAGTTGAATAAAAATCAAGACAATGTGCATGTGCAAGTAGCTCAGACAAACTGCTGTTTGTTGATCTGCATTTCATGGCATCACTGTAAGAATCAATATTGACTCCCTGGGCTTGATGTTCACTATTTTTTTTTTTATTTCCATTGTGGTAATACAGTTCATATTTCAAATTTTTAGAGCAGATTGAAGCAGATGATTATAAAAAGCAGCATGAGAGACTCTTATGGAACTGGATTCAAAATCTAATTCTACTACTTCTAGCTCTGTGACAACTGAGTTACAAACTGCTTCTCTGAACTCTACTATAGTATATGGTGATTTGGGCTCGATGGCCTTATAGCATCACAAGACAAGCCTGCTATGCTCCCCGCTAGGCAGGCCTCCTATTTTGATGCCAGTCCATGTACACAATTATCACATTCCAAACCAGCTCCCTATAAATGCTTGGAAAGATGACCCCAGTCTTTAGGACCCTGCACCTGTTTGGGAGATCCAGGAGTTGCTACTAGCTAATGGCTTTATCCTGGTCCAGTGCTGGCCATTGTGGTCATCTGGGGAGTGATCAGTGGATTGAAAATGATCTCTCTTTTTCTCTGCATTCCCTTATCTACCTAAAATTCTGAGTTAGATTTTTTTCAAGTTAATAAAATGTTAATTTTGTAGTAGTAATGCAACAATTCAACAATGTCTTTTCTTCCTTCACTTTAGATTTTTTTTTTAATTTATTGTTGCTTACATTGTATTATGTAGTACAGTTTTATAGGCGCTGGGGATTCCCCCCACCCCTCCCATACCCCTCCCCCCATGGTGGATTCCTCCACCTTGTTGCATAACCACAGTTCAAGTTCAGTTGAGATTCATTGCTTGCAAACACATGCCTAGCATAAAGTTCAGCGTCTTATTGTCCAGATAAGTCCAGTGGCCTCTTGGGGAGACCTTCTATGGTCTGAAGATAGGTCTAACAGAGTAAAGATCCAGTCAGTTAAAAGCCCCATCAAGGCCTCAGTATCAATATACAACATTATGGAATTAATTGACATAGTATTGGGTAAACAATATGTTAAAAATAATGCAAGTTCCATTCTTCGAAACATCTGGGTTGAGACAGTATCAATGACAGGTTCAAAAAATAACAAACAACCAAACAAAAAATTACAGGTTAAATCAAGGCAAACATGTGGTATCTAATCTTTTGGGATTCACTCATTTCCCTTAGCATTATAGTTTCCAGTTGTGCCCATTTAGCCACAAAGAACTGCATTTTGTTTTTTTTAATAGCTGAGTAGTATTCCATGGAGTAGATGAACCAAAGCTTTCTTATCCAATCTTCTGCTGATGGGCATTTTGGTTGCTTCCATGTTTTTGCAATTACTGATTGTGCTGCAATGAACATAGGGATGCATGTTGGTTTGTCGTAAAACAGGTGTTTTGGATATATTCCTAGGAGTGCTATTGCTGGGTCATATGGTATGCAGATTTTGAGTTGTTTGAGTGTTCATTCCACAAGCAATATACATTTTCAATGCAATTCCAATCAAATTGCCCAAAACATTCTTCACGGAACTGGATACAATGATTCAAAAGTTCATCTGGAAACACAAAAAACCACGAATAGCTAGAACCATCCTGAAAAATAAGAAGTTAGCAGGGGGAATCACAATCCCGGACCTCTGGACATACTATAGAGCAGTGGTTATCAAAACAGCCTGGTACTGGCACAAAGACAGAAGGGAAGATCAATGGAATAGAATAGAAGCACCAAAAGGGAACCCACACAAATACAGCCAATTAATCTTTGACAAAAAGACAATGACAGTCCAAGCAAGTGGGAAGGCCTCTTTAGTAAATGTTGTTGGGACAACTGGCTGATAGCCTGTATAAACAAAAAGATAGACCCACATCTATCACCATACACCAAGATCCAATCTACATGGATAAAAGACCTAAACCTACATCCAGAAACCTTCAAACTCTTGCAAGAAAATGTAGGAAATACCCTGCAAGACCTAGGAGTAGGTCCCGACTTTCTAAGAAGGACACCAAAAGCAATAGCAGTTGAGAACAGAATAAACAAATGGGACCTCATCAAACTAAGAAGCTTCTGTACAGCAAGGGAAACAATCAACAAAGTAAAAAAGCAACCCACAGAGTGGGAGAAGATCTTTGCACACGATATAGGCGATAGGGGGCTAATTTCCAGGATATACAAAGAACTTCAAAACAACCAAAAAACCAAAACGAACAAGCCACTCAAGAAATGGGCATGGGAAATGGGCAAACATTTCACAAAGGAACAAGTCCAAATGGCAAACAAACATATGAAAAAATGTTCCAGCTCCCTAGCAATAAGGGAAATCCAAATTAAAACATCGATGAGGTACCACCTAACACCAGCAAGATTAGCCCACATAAAGAAGAACACCAACGACGCTTGCTGGCGAGGATGCGGGGAAAAGGGAACCCTACTCCACTGCTGGTGGAGCTGCAAATTGGTACAGCCTTTACATATTTTTGAAGATTTATTTATTTTTCTTGGAAAGGCATATTTATAGAAAGAGGGAGATACAGAGAAAGATCTTCCATCTGTTGATTCCCTCCCCAAGTGGCCACAATGGCCAGAGCTGAGCCAATCTGAAGACAGGAGCCAGGAGCTTCTTCCGTGTCTCCCAGATGAGTGCAGGGTACCAAGGCTTTGGGCCATCCTCTATTGCTTTCCCAGGGCACAGGCTGGGAGCTAGATAGGAAGTGGAGCAGCTGGGGTGCAATTGGCGCCCATATGGGATTCCAGCATATACAAGGCAAGGACTTTAGCTACCAGCTTACCACACCAAGCCCATTTTACTTTCTTTTTTTTTTTTAACGATTTATTTATTTTCATTTGGAAGGCAGAGTTAAGCAAAGAGAAGGAGAGAAACAGTCTTCCAGTCAATGGTTTACTATCCTCCAGTAAGTACAATGTCTGGAACTGAGTAGGGATGAAATAAGAAGTTTGGAGTGGTTTTTCGTTTTTGGAGGGAAGGGGTGTTTTGTTTTTTTTGCTTTTTGGGGGTCTCTTACGTGGGTGCGAGGCCTCTATGACTTAGGCCATCCTCTGCTGCTTCCTCAGGTGTATTAGCAAGAAGCTGAGTCAGGAAGTGAAGCACCTGTCTTTGAACTGGTACTCACATGGGATAATGGTGCTTCAGGCAGAGGCCTAGGTTACCCCACCGCAGTTCCAGCCGCTTTTTCACTTTACTTTTATGTTGAGAGTGTGATTTGGGTATCGCCATTGTGGCATAGCAGCATCATATACGTGCCTATTTACTTACACAGTGGACTGGAGTTCCAATCGAGCTCCCTGCCAATGTGGCTGGGAGAGCAGCAGGGAACAGCCCAAGTGCCTGTGCACCTGTATGCACAAGGTACCCCTGGAAAAAATCTCCAGGATTTTAGCTTCAGATTTGCCCAAGCCCAGCCATTGTAGTCATTTAGGAGTGAATTAGCAGGTAGAAGATTGCTGCCTCTGTCTCTTAATCTCTCTCCTTAATTTGGCCTTTCAAATAAATAAATGGTTATATACATAGATGTGTGTGTGTATGTATAAATGATATTCACCACACACAGACATTGAAAAGATTACATCAGAAGTACTGGCTAGCTGGAAAGTCTCCTTCCATGGCGTGAATTATGTCCCTCTTAAATTCCAAGGTGATGGTATTTACAAGTAGAAGCGATTAAGTCATAAGAGCTCTGTACTCATTCAAGAAATGAGTTGTTTTACAGAGGATTTCAGGATGCTATTTTGGCTTTCCTGTCTTTTGTTACATGGAGACTCAGCGCTCTGTATTACGCTAGGCTATAGCGAGAAAGCTTCATCTTCAAAGCAGAGAGCAGTCTTCACAAATACCTTGACCTTACATGTCCTCTCCTCCGGAACTGCGTGCAATGCATTTCTATTATTGGCATATATTTACTCTTAAGTATTTTGTTAGAGCAGCAGAAAGGACTTCAGACATCTCTGTCTCTAATTGGATTTCATTGGTAAAAAGATTTGCAGTTAGTTAGAACTAAATGTACTCAAGAAAGAAATAAGGAGCAGGTGTTGGACCTAGCAAGCAAGATGCTGCTTGGGATGCTTGCCTCGCGTATCGGAGTGCCTGGATCTGAGCCACACTTCCACCCTCAGGTTTAGGTTCTGGCTAATGCAGACACTGGGAAAGAGTAGCGATAGCTCAACTGACGGCGTCCCTGCTGCTCAGTTAGAAGCCCAGGGTTGAACTCTTGGCTCCTGGCTTCGGCCGGACACAATCCCTCAGCTGCTGAAGGTATTTGGGGAATGAACCAGTGAAAGTGAGATCTCTCTCAGTCAGTCTTCATTAAAAATAAACAAAAACTTGGGTCCAACATGGTAGCCTGGCAGCTAAAATCAATCCTCGCCTTGTAAGCACCAGGATCCCAGCAGTCCTGCTTCTCATCCAGCTCCCTGCTTGTGGCCTGGGAAAGCAGTCGAGGACTATCCAAAGCCTTGGTACTTTGAACCCATATGGGCAACCCAGAAAAGGCTCTGGGCTCCTGGCTTCAGAATGGCTCAGCTCTGGCCAATGCAGCCGCTTGGGGAGTGAATCAACAGATGGAAGATCTTTTTCTCTGCCTCTTCTCCTCTCTGTATGTCTAATTTTGCAATAAAAATAAATCTTTTATAAATGAAGACTTAAAAACAGAAATAAATGAAACGACTTCATAATATAATTATGAATATTTTTCGATTCTAAGACTCCCATTTGGAGTCTCGATAATGCCTGATATATGTTTTTTCCCTAAGTGTGACCACCGGGAGTTAGGAAGGCAGTTTAATGAAACAAAATACTGTGTGTTTGAGTATTATAAAGCAGTCTTCTGAAGGAATAAGCAATCACAGAAGACCAAGGTAATAGCTCTCCAAAGTAACTCAATAGGGATTACCCGTTGTTAAAAGTGGGTAATTACAGACAGTCAACATTTATTCTCTTGGTTACAGAAACCAGGAAGTCCAAGATCATATAGCCAGCAGACCCAGTGTCTGGTAAGGGCAGGTTGAGCGTCTGGTTAGGGCATGTGGTTGGGGTCCTTTCCTGATTGAAGGAACAGATGCTGTGACTTCACAGTACAGAACGGAAACCATTGGTTCCCTCAAGCCCTTTTGTAATGGCATCTGTCCGACGTGGAGGTGAAACATTCTTGATCTATTCACTTCCTAAAGCCCCAGCAATTAGTATTATTGAAGAAGGGATTTAATTGAAATATGAATTTTTGCAGGACATATTCAATCCACTGCATTGATGAAACATAGCAAAAATTACTCAACCTGGTTAGTCTAAGAATTACAAACATAAGACACAAAATAATAGCATGTAGGAAAATAGCACACCATTTCACATTTGGCGGGTAAAGAAAATAAAATTTGCAAAGGTAAGTACTGGTAAGGGTGCAAAAAAATGAAATCATAGCATGCTGCTAGCATTTCATCAATAAATAAAATTGGTAATTAGAAACAACTGTTTATATCCCATATAAGTTCTCTTAAATATACAATAAAAATATATGTGCAAAGATACTCTAGGAAACATTATTAATAATAGAAAATATTTAAAATGATGAAATCTGAAATACTAGAATGGAAAAAGGAAATGTGATATAAATGAGCAAATTGCCTAAAATGCATAGAGAAGAATATAGTTAACTTTAGAAAAGTAGGTAATCTGCGGAAAATAACTGCAATGAGAATCGGGCGGTTTGAAGAATAAAATATTGAATGAATATATATGCTGTTTAAATCTATAAATAGCGCCTGCGCAATAGCATAGTGGTTAAGGTCCTCGCCTCGCACGCCCGGGATCCCATATGGTTGTCAGTTCTAATCCTGGCAGTCCTGCTTCCCATCCAGCTCCCTGCTTGTGCCTGGGAAAGCAGTCAAGGACGGCCCAAAGCCTTGGGACTTTGCACCCACGTGGGAGACCCGGAAGAGCTCCTGGCTCCTGGATTGGCTCAGCTCCAGCCATTGCGGTCACTTGGGGAGTGAACCATCGGACTGAAGATCTTCCTCTCTGTCTCTCCTCCTCTCTGTATTCCCCCTTTCCAATAAAAAGAAATAAATCTTTTAAAAATAAATCTATAAGTAATAGTAAGCCTGGATGTATACAAAATATCTATCTTCATTTCTCAGGAATTTTCATGCCTTCATTAATCAACCTATGGCTATAAGTTTCTGCTGCAAATTTTTCAAGGACTCAAATAACTCACATTGGATAAATAATTACATAAATAATATATCATATATTACATATTATACATGAATTAAATATATGAACATATATATATGCCTGAATGGAAAGATAGGTTTTTGGAGTGAAGCTGGAGATAAAGAAAAGTAAATTCCTATTTTATTTGCAATAGGTATTTTTTACAATTTATGAAACATGAAGAAAATGTCCCTATATATTAAATATTATCTCTGTTAACTTACATGTGTGTATGCATATATATGTACATATATATGAACAGATTGTACATTCTTTGTTATTTTTTTATTCTGATGTGCTCACAAATAAATATTCCAAATACAAGAACTAAAAATATGTAATGGTAGATTTTCAGCATTTGAGATTAAAAAAATACATGTATTGATTATAGTATGCAAATTTGTTCATCCTTGTACAAAATGTATAATCGGCCATGAAAACATTTAGAAGTGTATATACAGAACTTGAATTTTTTCACAGAAACCCTCCAGGGTTCATCTTTGTGCAGTGAAGGAAGTAGCTCCATGAAATGAAATAATTACAGAACATGAGAGACACAGGAGACCCCAAGAAGCTACCCATAAAAGTGATGAAGACACTGGATGACACAAAGGAAGTACATTGATTTACACTAATAGGTAATTCTCAAGACACCTAGTCGTCCACAGGGTAGACTAAGCAGGTGATTCTTCTGGGAACCAAGCTTGCCTTTCCTGTCCCAATGGCTTTTGGTTCTGGAAAAATGCAAAGAAGTCAAAAGCAATATCAATTAGGTACTCCCACTTTCCTCCCTCAGCAAACAGCAGGAGTGGAACAGATTTAGAAAGGATTTGCTCCAACGTCTGACCTTCCATCTCCCTGCTGTCCGATCAGTCCAGGAGGAACTCCTACTCTTCGCATCTCCACTCCAGCTGTGCTTTCTGTATCTTCACTCATTAACTTCAGGAAAACTCTACGAGGCTTAAGTTCTTGGAAGCTGCAATTTTGCAGAACTATAGAGGCTTGCAAGGGGCATATTTAAAAAAGGTTTGAATGAATTAAGAGAGAAGGTCAAGAGAGGTTAGCTACCTATTCCTCAAAATGAAAAACGTCGTGCCAAATGAATGATGGTTATTGATTAAGTATGTCGGTTGGTAGTTTTAAAAGGTAATCAATACGGGAAAGTTAAACTCTTGAAAATATCAAGCAAACTGAAGATAAGGATTTTAACGTTGAGCATGAGTGCATGTATTTCAATAACAGTTAAGAAGGCATCTCTTTACAACCCAGGAATTCCACAGAAACAAGCAAAGATGAAAAAGAGATGCATTGTTGAGCTGCTTGAAAAGCCATAGTTGCTGCCCATAGCTCCTGTAACTCATGCTAGAAACATGTGTCTTGAGGTTTGTTGTGCGAGTCCAACAGTTTGTACCAAGTATTTTGTCTGCATCAGAACAAAAGGGATATTTGTCTTTCAGTTAAAGACAGAAACACAGCTCTTTATTGGAGAATGCATTTGAAGACAGAAAAGAAGTATTTGTTATGTTTTATGACTGAAAGTCACCAAACAGTCTTAAAACTCATGTCTTTGAGAGAGCTAAAAGAGGGCTCATGGCAGAACTGAAGCGTTGTGACATTCTATCACTAGAAGCCTGAGCCAGTTTTTACGTGACACATAGTAAGGGACACCTTTCCTCACAACAAACCCCTTGAGCAAATGTGGACACACTCATTGATTATTTGGCCTGATGACAGTCAACTGTTTTCCATTGTTGTTACTGGCTTTTACTCAATTTGAAAGGCAGAGTTACAGAGAGAAGGGGAAAAACAGACATGTTCCATCTGTTGGTTCACTCCCCAAATGGCCACGCCAGACTAAAGTCAGGAGGCAGAAACTTCTAGGTTTCCCACTGTGTGGCAGAGGTCCAAGACCTTGAGCCTTCTTCTGCTGGTTCTCCAGGCATACATGAGCAGGGAACTAGATCAAAAGCAGAGCGACCTGAACTTGAATCATCACCCATATTGGAGGTCAGCACTGCAGGCAGTGGTTGAACACCAGGCCCAGCAGCCCACTGTTAATAGTGGAGTTATTCCTCGAATTGAGGAACTCTGTACTTCCTACGACTAGCCAGGAGGTATTCACACTCAACTCCATATCAAAATCACCTGTGAGGCTTGCGAGCACAGGCTATTGGGACGCGGTACACAGTTTCCAAATTATCATACCCAAGGTGGGACTGAAGATTTTGAAAATTGACAAAATCCAAGTTAATACAGACAGTACTGAACTATAACCCCACTGCTTTTGATGATAGTATGTAACAATATTTAGACATTACAATTTCCGTACCTGAGATCCTGCGCCATTCATGAGCAAATAGTGCAATAAAGAAACAAATTGTGTCTGTTAAGGAGTATAATTATATTTATTCCCTACATGGACTACCATGGATAGGACAAACTTTCTGATTATATCAATAGGTGAAAACTGAACAATGTATCAATCGAGGGTTAAGTGGAGCTTATTGTGCCTGAAGTCTAAGACTTGACATGTCTATGCCTAAAGCATTATCAGTTGTGAATTATGAATATAAGCATGCCAAGCTGTTTCTTTGGATTAGAATGCTCCTGTTCCTTCTTCCCTTACTTTCTTACAAAATGTAAAGTTCTTATGGTCAAAAAAGGGCTACAGGTGTCAGGTGCCATGGCGTAACAGGTAAGCCAACACCCCATATGGACATGGCATCATGTCCAAGCTCTTCCACTGCTGATCCAGCTCCATGCTAATGTGCTGGGAGAGCAATGCAGGAGTGCTCAAGCACGTGGGGGCCTGAACCCATGTGGGAGGCACAAATAGAAGCTCCTGGCTTCTGGCTTCTGACGGACCCAGTTCTGACGACTTCAGCCATCTGGGGATTGGACCAGATTCTCTCTCTCTGTCACTCTCTCCTCCACTCCCTTTCTCTCTGTGTCTTTCCTTCTCTCTCTGTAAATGTGTTTTTCAAATAAAAATAATTATTAAAAAGACCTAAAAAGATAACTATTACCTAAACTGCACTGAAAGTCAATAGCTTGAAATCGTCAGAACATGATCTTTGTTCAATGATCTTTGCTACTATGTCATATTCTTCTCATTTTTACCATTGTCCTTTCCTGAATTGGTTCATTTATTTGTAACTACAGGTAAGGAGTGCCTCCAGTCCAATCATCATGAATGAATGCACAGCTGAATCTTAATTTCTTTCTCACCTTGTTTAATGAGACTTCCAAGAAACAGCCACAGAAGATCATTCACAAATAAAAATCCCCACAAATTTCTCCAGAAATTTCAACTAATAAGAGGATGTCTCTGTTCCCTTTGAAGGTGAAAAACTTTCAAATGATATTCAGTCTAGCAAAATCAAAGTCACTGAATTGCATGGAACTCAACCGATCTCCACAGAGCTCGCTTTATCCTTGAATCCTCCATGACCCAATTCTTACAACATTACAGAAAGATCACCTTGCTTTGAAAGTTAATGTTAAATAAACATGAAAGCAACTGACAAATCTTCTGCAAAAACAATGAAGTCTGACAATCTCACTCTTGAGTTCACACAACAGGACAGGGAAATGAATCCTTTGGGATTTACTCTCCTCTTAGTGTGAAGTGTCGTTCCTGCTTTGGAGTTCTTACAGCTGAGGGTCAAATTCAGAAATAAGCCATCTCCGTGTCTTATTATGAAGTCACAGTGTCTCCTGTTCCCTGGAGATTAGAAAATATCTGATTGTGTATCCTTTATCCAATACGCTTGGGACAATAAGTGTTTAGGATTTTGTGTGGTTTAGTATTCAGGACTCACTGTGTGTGTGTGTGTGTGTGTGTGTGTGTGTGTGTGTGTGTTAGGGGAAGGGTAGATGGAGAGAAATCTTGAGGGTGGGCCAAAATCTAGGCAGAAAATCTCCTTGGACTTTATTTACATATGCATGTACATGAAGTTGTGTGCAATTTTATTGATGCGCCTGCATCTTGAGTAATTCACCCTATGAAGTCAGCTGTGAGATTTATTTTCAATTGTGCTGTCATTTTGACTCTCAAAAGTTTTTGAGTTCCAAATTTTGCATTAACAATACACAGCCTGCACTTGCGAGGCAGGGAATGGGAAGCCCGCAGAAGGAAGCCTTGTGATAAGTGTGAGCTTTATGAATGACACCTAATGCTTCAGCCGCTAGAATTCAAATTAGGCCTCAAACTCCAGATTCTATATATGCAGTCCTCTTAAGGAAAAAAAAAACACAGAATTGAAATCAATAGTAGAATCATTTTGAAAAAATTAAAACAGTGACAACAAAAAGAAAACCAAAACCATAGTGCTGCATGTTGCCTGAGTTCCTAGTTACACAGAAATCACTGTCACATTTGTAATAAAAGCAGTTGGGCTTGGGCGTTTATGGTATGCCTTTTATTGTGTACTTTGCTTTTATCTGCAAGATCATCTAATGCCTAATTGTCCCACCTGAGGCCAAGGCTTTCTCCATATGTGAGATCTGTCCACATGGGCAAATGCCACTGCAGCTCCTGTCTGACCCACATCCTGTTAATCCCTCTTAGACTATCAACCTTGGGCTCTCTTTGCCATCGCTGGGGAAACTTGCCCTAGGGCAGTCCCTGATTCTTCAGACAGAAAGTACAAGTGCAAATACCCTCACAATAGGGAACAACTCTCAAGATCCTAATGTACCAATCCTGGTTAAGGAGATCATTAAGAAATGGAAAACAGCCTGCATCCCCAGGTCACTCAAGGAAGGAATGAAGAGGAAGGCAGAGAGAGAGAAAACCTGGAAGCTAGCAGTATACATGAAAGAATAGGCTGTGGAATCCTTTAAGTTTGTGTGAAAGCTGCTGAACTTTACTTTTAAAGGAAAAAGCAGAAATTGTAGAAGCCTACCTACTAGAGGAGACAGATGCCTTGAATTCTTATTCCGGCTACAGGTTTGAGTGAAATTGTGTGGAATTGAAATTGTATAGAGGATGACTGGGCCTTGCTTCTCAGATAAGCTTAAAATCCAAACTGCTGCTTGAGAGCGGGGTGAGTGGAGATTGGCATGGTAGCTAAAAGAAGATTGGGATGTCAGCATCCATTCCCATGTATCTAGGCTCAAGTCTTGCCTCCACTCCTGACTCCAGTGTCCTGATCGGCATATCCTGCAGATATCTCAGCAATGAGGTACCTACTATCTTTGGGCTAGACTCACATTGCCCTCAGAACACTTGGCCCCAGCTTGTCCCAGCCCCAGTGGGAGACATTGACGAGTGAACTAATGAAAAGTCCTTTGCCCTGTCTCTCCACCTTTCAAATAAATTTAACAATGGATTCCAAAGCAACATAAAATTGGAGAAATAGACTATACCACAAAGGTACAAGTGATGCTATAAATACAACATTCATTTCAGTGTATGACTTAGGCTTCTAATGGTAGACATTCTATGTAGAAAGTTTATGGTATATAATCACCAATGAAGATTGCCTAATTTTCACCAATTTGTTTAAGGAGTAAATAAATTCACTCAAGAAATGAATTATTCACTATGGCAAGATAGAAGATTGTAGATTCATGAACCGCTGAGCCACCCAGCCCTGTGTTTCGGTCCTGTCTCTGGTACTTTCAGAGACCTTCTTCAAAACACTGCTTTCTTTGGAGTATCCGTTTCTTCAACTAAAAGAAGGTTGGAAGGCAACCACGTATTTGCAAGCGTTTCACACACTCTTTTTAAAAAAGTATGAATCCCATTCTAGTGTGGCAGCTAGGATCACTATGACTAACAGGAGAGAAAAATCGTTTCCCACAAACCATCTTGTGCAGGATGTAAGAAGAGCGCTAACAGAGGAGGGAATGAACAACTTCTTCAGGCCAGCTCCCCAGAGGCAGATATTACCAAGAACAATTAAGCAGAGCTTTCACCGCAAGGGCCAGGGAGCTCACACTCACAGCTGCTTGCTATCTCTGACATGGATTCCGCTGACAGGCTTTGCAGAGAGGAGATTACCTGGCAGAGTCCCCACCAGGGACTGGCATATCAAGAACTGCAGCTTTTGCTGATAGTGTGCTTAAAACCATGAGCCACAACTCTCCAAGGCCCTTGCTGAGCTCAGCCAGTTGGATGTATTTGCTCCTCAACAAATCATGAGACTCTGCAAGTTTGGGCTTCCTTACAGTCCTTGCTACACTTAGATACTTTTCAACTCCCCAGCCATGCGTAGACAACTGTTAGCGCCTACTATGTGCTAGACATAACACTTGTGGAAATAAAAGAGAAATGCATGAACCAACAGTGAAACAACCTTTCAGGATGGAGTTGGGTGATGATCAGGAAAGCATAATCTATGCATAAATCCGGTTTCTGCCCAGGATTATAAACCTTGGTTAGTTTCTGCATTTAACTGGCAGCAGCTCTAACACATAACTGCATCATGTCCACAGACTCAAGAAACAGGTGCACTTTCACGGGTGCTTTACTACAAACCTGCATTCATTACCTTCCAGTGATCGCATGGCCCTTTCCATATAGACCCTCATCTCAGTTCCAACAGAAGTTCACAGAACAGAAAAATGCTTAGCACTTTGAAATAAATCAACACTATTTGTTCCCACAAGCTTTTACACCCACAACCTTTGTGAGACTCTGATGGCTTGGAACTAACTGAACCAGTGCCTCCTGTACTACAATTCCTAAGAATTTTCTACTCCTGGAGTTTTCCAAATTTCAGTTAATGAACATAGGTTACAGTTGACACCTTTATACTCACCTGTTAGTTTAAGAAAGAGACCTGGAAACATGTCATCTTTTTTCTTCACATTCAGCTCGAAATGAAAAAAAAAAATCTTGATCAAGTGGAAGGTTGACTTTGAACTTGATAAAGTAGGAAGCTTACTCCTACCTACACATGACTTATACTTACTTTAAGCATAAAAGAAAAGCAACAAAGGAGAAATTTGGATTTCTGCAAGCAGGTAATGGTGACTTACGAGGGAATATGAGACCTGTTTGATAATTATGTTACACCTTTTACATTTATGTAATTATAAAATGTAAATTTTTAATTCAATAAAGTTTTATTAACTTATCCATTTCTTTCATTTGAATGAACTAGTGACACATATTGACTGAGTACAGAAAGATCTTCCATCCACTGATCACCACTCCTGCATCCACTGGGGCTGGGCCAGTTTAATGCCTGGATTCTAGAACTCAATCTCAGCTTCCCTCTGGGTGGCAGGGATCCAACAACCCCACCCCTCACCTTTGAGATTCATGGAAAGCAAAGGATGGGGATTCGACTATACAAAAGGTCTCCAACAAGGAGCTGTGATGAGCCTCCAGTTTAGGAGACATGTCTTCCTGCACAAGAATGATGTCCTCCACTACATCGGAACAGGTGCTTCTGTGCTTAGAATCCTTCATGATCTCACCCCGTTAACTCTTCATCTTAGTTTTTTGCACCTGTAGTTTTATTGCATCTGTATTGTCCAGCAGTTAAGACATCATTGGTGGTGTAGGCACTCCAAGTCAGAGTTCTTGGTTCAAGTTTCTGCTCTTCTGGTTTCATGCCATCCTTTTGCCAACGCATAGCCTGCGAGGTAGCACATGACAGCTTTGGTATTTGGGACCCTACCATCTGAATGAGAGACCTTCCTTGAGTTCTTGCCTCCTTACTTCTGTCTGGTTATCTGTGGCTGCTTTCGATATTCAGGATGTGAATAGATAGTTGTCTGCTTTTCTTCTGCCTTTTACATAAGTAAGCAAAATGTGTCTAATTATTATACATTCTACAATTATGCAAAGGAGAATGATGCTGAGCATAAGTCCTATGACTAAGTCCTATGAGATATTCTAGCAAATTGTTGAACTCAAGGAAAGCTCATGGGATCCCTGATCTATTGCCAGTTAATTTATTGTCACTTGGTCAAAAGCATGGAAGGCCCTGACCTTCAATTTGAGTCTAAGATGGGGTCAGTCTTGTGAAGACCAAGATCTTAATTTATTGCATGTGCTGTAACTCTAGAAACACGGAAGTGATTTAACTTATACGACACCAAGTTGAGGTCTGAGAATAAGTCAGTGTGTGAAAAACACTCATCTTGTGTTAGGAGTAATGGGAGGTAAATTTTGTTTTATTAACAATCTTGATATGAAGATTGGGGGCCTTAGATAGCCTCATTGCAAATTTCTCTTCCTTCCCATTCGGCTTCCACAGATGATATCTACTCCCAGCCTTCTTACTGAAACTAGCCAACATACCTTATGGTTTTAAATGGAGTACTGTAGTTCTTTGACAGCCTGCATAACTACCCAAACAACTCTATTGGAACACCCCGAAGATACCAGAGCTTCTATCACCTTTTTGATACTATGAAGCCTGATTCTCAAAGCCCCTGGTTTTTCTTATTGTCAATGTGCCAACGTAATATCCTTTTACCCCAAGATATGAAGACATGACTGTATACTGCTGTTGGTTTTGTCAGCCCAGTGTTGTGTGGCATGTGTTCAACCATTGTTATAACTTTTGTGTACAAATCACTCCGTAATCCATAGGATGATCAGCAAATGTCCTAAACCACCATCTCAATGTCTCAAGAACATGATGGATGCCCTCATGAACTGTGTTACAGTGTTAATCATTTGGGAAATACAATAATTCTCAACATCTTGCCTTTCATCTTTGTTTCGTGAGGCAAGCAGAGCTTCTGAATATGCCCCTAGTGAATCTGCAGCCATTAAAATTGCATGTGATTCAGGGGTACTTCTTATTAAATCTTTCATTAAACTGCTTTGGATGACTGGCCATGACTGTGCTTAAAAAGTGTTCCCTTTCACAAATATCTATCAAGACATTTTACTCCCTGTGTAGATAATCAGTGCATTTAACAGTTAAATTGTGGGGTCAGCATTGTGGCACAAGAGTTTAAGATGTTCCTGCACTTTGACATCCCAAGAGGATGACAGTTTGTGTCTTAGCTGTTCCATTTCAATGGAACTGACTGCTGATAAGCATGGGAAACAATGGAAGGCATCTGGGTGCTTGGGCCCCAGCCATCCAGGTGACAGAAGCAGATAGAGTTCCAGGCTCTTGGGTTTGGTCTGGCCCAGCTCTAGCCATTGTAGTCATTTGATAAGTGACCTGGCGGACAGATCAATTTCTCTCTTTCTCTCTCTCTTTTTTACTTTGTAACTACCTTTCAAATAAAAAAAAATCATTTGTGTCATGTTAATTTTATTTTCTCTATATCCTGTCTAATACTGTAAACAGAATTAAAATTCCATAGATACACATGTTCTGTACCAACTTTTATGAGAATTAATGGTCATGAAAATTGGGGAGAAGAAAAAAAAAACTGCTTTGCATGGATAACCCCTCCCCCAAAGCACCATTTTTAGTACTATAGCATGCACCCAAGTTGAAAGATGTTGCAACATGTGGGAGATCTGTTTGCCTCTCTAGGTATGTTACTCTACTCACCAGGTGTCTGAAACTACACCCAAATAATTCCGAAGTTAATATATTACATGTGATGTCTCTCCATGAATCAAACATTAGTTTCTAATTTTGCTTTCATTTAGGCTGTTTATTTTTTTCTTAAAATGTATTTATTTATTTATTTTTATTTAAAAGACACAGTCACAGAGAGATTGAGAGTGAAAGACAGATTTTCCATTTTTTATTCAACCTCCAAATGGCTGCATTGGACAGATCTGGGGCAGGCCAAGAGTTGGAACCAAGAGCCCCCTATGACCCAGGATCAGCTAGGGAACTGCAGATGCCATCCCTAAGCAGAGCATGGTCACTGACAGAGGGCCAAGGCAGGCAACCAGGGCTCCCTGCTCCAACTACAGGTGCAAGGGCAAACATGTCCTGTGGCATTCTGACTCCATTTACTTCTGCAGTCTATTGTAATCATTGATTTTCTATTGGAATCTTGAAATCTCTTCTGAAGTAACCTAACTTGGGGCCAGAGCAATTACTTGATTGGCTAATTCTTCACCTTCAAGCACCACCATCCCTTATGGATACCAGTTTGTGTCCTGGCTACTCCACTTTCTATCTAGTTCCCTGATTATAGTCTTGGAAAGTAATGGAAGATAGACCCAAACCTTGGGACCCTGTACCCACATGAAAAACCTGGAAGAAACTCCTGGCTCCTGGCTTCAGATAAACTCAGCTCTGGCCATTGTGGCCACTTGGGGAGTGAACCAGCAGATAGAGCATCTCTTTATCTCTCTTTCTTCCTGCAAATCTGCCTTTCCAATAAAAAATAAATCTGCTAAGTTGCCAAACTTTTCCAGGTGAATCTGAATTTGTTTGTAACTGTCCTGTGCTATGAAGAGAGATATGTTTCTAAGATTCTGTTTGAATGGGAATCATCAATGATCTAGAGAACAAAAATTGCACTTCTGCTGAAAAATCATGAGTGTGTTGGAAGTAGTTACAGAATAATGACACAAGTATGCTGCAAAGCTAACATGACAACATGAGTTTTCTCCAAATCCATTGATCAACAACAGCTTACTATTCTAACCATGATCAAAGTCTAAGTTTCTTTACATCCTGACATGTGCCTGGCAAACAAGAGATGCTCTGTAAATGTGGAATTAACTTAATAAACTTACAGTGAAGGAGAAATACAAATATTCATATCCAGTGTGTGCACACAAACATGAGAACAGTGTGACAATTTCTGGCAAGTTTCAAGTTTACACTGCCACAGACCTATACAATTTGTCACAAACATCTCACAGTGATAACTCTCACCCCTTACACTCACATGTACAATGCCTGTACCATAGGCATTTTAGCTTGTATTTTCAGGGGCACTTTTGTCAAAGAAGAAAGGGAGAAAACAAGGAGAGAGCAGGAAGAAGATAAACAAAGAAAAATAAACAAATAGAAAAGGATAAGAGATGAAACAATTGCCTGGGAGGTCATCCCTAGAATCTACATTTCAATTCTGATATCAGAACCTTCTTAGTCACATAAACTCATTGTCCACCTTCCCTATTAGAAGACAAGCTTCTTGAAAGGAAGCAGCAGCTTTAGTTGGCAGATGATTGTAACTTTCTTAACAAGGTTTGTGGCGTCGGTATACTGAATGGGAGTATAAATAAAGGGATAATTAATAAATCAGTGCATATAAATAATGAGCACATTAAAAACAATGAGGAATCAGTTTCTGAACAGGTATTGTTACCCGGCTTAATCCGTCATGGGAGTGAAGCCAGAGACCTTTTAGGTGTAAGGTGAAAGTCTTCTGCAAAGTTTCACAGCTCAAACTAACTATTCCACTGCCTATCAAAAAGCCTGGAGTTTTCTATTAGAATTCATTGCTTTGGCCTCCAGGGTTTTTCTGCCTTTAAGGGTTGTCTGTTAAATTACAGATATCTCTGGGATATACAAAATGTGAAGCTATTATTGGCTCCAACCTCAGGAGGATTACTCGATGGCTGGTTGTTGAGAAAGTGTGCTCCGAGGAACAGAAATAAGAGAGAAAAAGAAAGAACCTCAACCAATGGGAGTCTAATGTATCATGTGTTCTGAATAACTAATCTCTTTTAATGCGGAAACAAATTAAAAAAAAAAACGCACACACTCCAGGAGTAGTCTATTATGTCTGTAGTTAAAAGAGTCATGTTTACGGAGTTTAAATCAGTGCTTAAGATAATTCCATCAGTAAGAACAGGGCTGGAATTTGAAGAGATTCTTTTCTTTATTCTGATCCTGCCCCCTACAAAGCGCCAGAAGAAATTTCCAGATCCATTTATATCCAGCGTTGGAAATAGTGTGTCATTTCCCACCTTTTTTTTTTTTTTCTGAAAGGCAACTAACAGATTATATCCATTTACCAGGACTGCCCCCTCCCCTGAAGTACCACGTGGGATGGCATACACCTATCTAAATGCATCATCCCTCAGTTCTGGAGGGCTAAGCAAGGTGTGGGTAAAGCCAGGTTCCTTGTGGAGGCTCCAGGAAATGAGCTTTCCTTTCCTCTTCCGGCTTTCCCTGGTCTCAGAGTTTCCTTGCGTTGTGGCAGCTAGCACCTCTCTCTAGGCCTGTTTCCCCACAGCTGTCTTCCTTCTCTCACTTTCACTGTTGCTCCCAGCTTTCCTGTGTGCTTTCTTCTCTGTGTCTCTGCTTTCTCTTCTTCTAGGAAAATCAGTTGTATTAGAACAAGAAACACTCTAATGATATGTGAACTCACCTTTTTAGAAAACAATACATTTATTGATTTTATTATTTTATGGTACCATTCCATAGACTCTGGAATTTCCCTAATCTTACCACATTACTTCTGTAAATAATCCATTTCCAAATTAGGCTGCATTCGCAGCTAGGGGACTGATAGAATTCTGTCCATAACACCATTCACATCATGTGATTGAATGTATATGAACACGTAGTTTCACCAAGTGGATCTATTTTTTTTTAAAGATTTATTTTTATTATTTTGTTATTGGAAAGGCAGATGTACAGAGAGACAGAGAGGAAGATCTTCCATCAATGATTCACAAGTGAGCGCAATCGATACTACGCCAATCCGAAGCCATTCCTGGTCCGTGCAGGTTCCCAAAGCTTTGGGCTGTCCTCGACTGCAGGCAGGGAGCTAAGGGAATGCCTGATTAGAAATATGATCCTGGGCATGCAAGGCGAGTACTTGCCAAGTGGATCTATTTTATAGGTAGGGAGAGAAGTAAGGAAATGAAGTAGAAAAAAAGGTTGGTGTTTCTGTAAGAGTAGAGTTTTATTGAACCAGTGCAGGATTTCCTGTATTTGCATTCACTGTGGCTAGAAGAGCTCCTGAGGGCTGAGTGCCTCTGAAAAGCTTGCTGTGTTTACTATATGAATAAAATGTTGAGCAAAGCCTTCCTCACCATATTTCCAAGCAAAGCAACTCAGTATATTGCCACTTTGGAGATGAGAATGCTTCGAATGAGATTACTTCGACGTTGAGCCCAGGTTGCAGCTGGAGGAGATTTTTAATTTCAAATAACCAACATATTTGCAAGTCCCTCTAGGGTGATTAGCTTTCTACGGCATGTCTGCTGTTTTCTTACTTGTGATAACCAAACTCCTTAAAGATCAGCTCTGGAACAAAAGCACTCAGTGAATTGTTTTTGTTGGAGGACTGGCTCTGTTTGCTACATTTGCTATTTGAAAGATCAACTGTCAATCCTGGCTTTATCATTTTAATTGAAAACATTTATAGTCAGCATCTTTGGGATATAAATTTGAGGATATAAGCAACTTAGGGAATCTATCCTAAATCAGTCATTGTACAAACGGAGATCTTTAAAAGAACTTTCTGGATCCAGCTCGGTGGCCTACTGGATAAAATTCTCACTTTGCATGTACCAGGATTCCATATGGGTGCTGGTTCTAATCCTGACAGCCTTACTTCCCATCCAGCTCTTTGCTAATGAGCTTGGAAAGCAGTAGAGGATGGCCCAAAACCTTAGAACCCTGGACCTGCGTGAGACCCAGAAGAGGCTCCAGGTTCCTGGCTTTGGATCTCAGCTCAGCTCTGACTGCTGTGGCCACTTGAGGAGTGAAGCAGTGGACAGAAAATCTTCCTCTCTGTCTCTCCTCTTATCTGTATATCTGACTCCCCCCCAAAAAAAATTAAATAAATCTTTAAAAAGGAGGAGGGAGTGTTCATTAGACCCAGCATTTATGGTTGCCGTAATAAATAGATTATTTTTACAAAGAATTTTTAATACTAAAAATAAGCATTTTTAAATGTTTTTCAATATTCTCAGTTGATGTGTATCTTACAAACCCCGTAAGGATTTTACTTGTGTGAAACATTCAGGCTTTGTTGTTTCTTATATTTTTGTCATCCACTTTTTCCTTCAACTTTTCTTCTGTCTCCCCTTTGTCTACATTCTGCTTCTTCTACTCTCTTGCTTCAAACCTCTCAGCCACTCTCTCCTCCCAATGGAACATGGAGAAACAAGAAAAAAAAAACTCATGATGACAAAACAACTGCTTTCTGAGGATAATGGAAAATAGAGGGCAGAGAGGAAATAGCAGAAGAGATAGTGAGAGAAGGACACTAAAGGATAGTATTCATCAAGAGAAAAAACACAACAGTTTCAAATTAATGTAACTGAAAATGTTTGCAGAAAAAAACATATCAAATGTGTCAGTAGAATATAGTTGAGCTAGAAAAAAAAAACAAACAAAAATGGTGCAATGCCTCAAAAAGCATACGACAGTAACAGATAGCAACTCCTAGTTTTAGCAAAGTGAGTTGGAAGAATTAACAGTAAGAACTGCCAGGGAATTTTCTGACAAAAGCTATGACAATTGTCTGCTGACAGGACCAAAGCTGTAAGAAAATATCTTAAAGGAGAAAATATCTTAAACTCTTTGTCTTTTTTTTTTTTCTTCCACTTTCTTCCTTAATTTGTCCCATTAGCCTAACCTTCTAAAAGCCAGAAGCCAGGAGAGCCCAGTCATTCCATGCACGCAGGTCAGTCCTGCAGAACAGAGAATAAAAAAGAAAAAAGAGGCCATTGAATCTGAAGGAACAAATGGGAGATGTATGACAGATAAGAGTAATACAGCAGACACCGATAGGAGTAAGACCAAGGAGTTGAAATCGCATGGAGGGCAGGCAGTACCACCAAGCTAAAATCAGATTCAGGGAAGAGAAGCGACATTGAACCATGGGGCTGAGGGATAGGGACAGTGGTTTCTAAACCAGGAATTCTGCTCTCCGCAAAGCTGTCAAACCATCAACACAAATTTCCATAAACAGTTGAGAAGAAATAAATCTGTAGGGAAATCAGCAGTTGGCAAGTTGTCATTGACAAATTGATCTTTTGGCAAACAGAACAGACATTCAATAAATTGATTTTCCCTAAATTGGACTGCATCCAAGCAAAATCGCATAATTAGACAAGTTTGAACAGTAGATTTGGTTTTGCTGAATATTTAGTACATGGTAAAAATGTTTATGGGTGATAGAGATCAGACCCCTTGTCCATCAAGCAGCTTTCACGTCTAAGTACTTAATCCACCTACATTCTTATCATTGTGATCACAGCTGACTAAAGAATCTTGTACACTTAACTTTCTGAATAGTTCTGTGTACTGAGAAAGTTCTATTTCAGACATGAGGACAAATGGTTTACCTAGATTTTCCTTTCAATTAACCCTTATAATTATCAGTGTTGCTTATTATCAGGTAATCGGTGACCTGGTAATTGTCCACCTGTGCCTCTTAAGTACAGGATAAGTAACTAGTGCCACCTTTGAAGTGATAAATATTATAGTTTTATGTATCTATTTTCTCTAAGTTATTTAAAATAAGTCAAGTAATTTTTTTTTTTAAATGTGTATTGTATTATACTTCAATTGGATAGTACCAAAGAGTCTATCCACTGGCCTTTGAAATATTTGGCCTAGAGAACACTCGCCACAGAATAGACTAGATAGAAACTTCCTCAAATAGAGCCTATCTCAGACTTTCATGTTTACTATGTTGCTTTCCAACATAGGTGGAAGTAAAAAAGCACAACAAGAGAGCAAAAACAAGCAGCTGTAAAAGTAACAGTCATAAAATACCAGATGCAAGAACAGGGTAATATACACTTGGGAGCAAATACCGACAGCTTAATTGATAGAATAGCATAAGTAAAGAGAGATAGAGATGAATTGGTCCCATAATGATGGGTTAGTATGCTAATGAGGTAACGGAGAACTTCTTGTTGATTAAGAAAAGAGATATTTTTTAATCCAATTTACGTTCTTTCCTGAAGAATATTCTGGTTCTACACAAATGCTCCCCTTTCAGGAAGTCATCACTCTTCCTGTTTCCTTTACTCTCAATATTGTCACTATCAAGTGTCAATGACCCTCTTTCTATTTCCTTTGCAACTGAAAGTGTTTATGTAACTGATATGAATATGGTGGAGAGTTTGAGCACAATGGTCAACAAATGGGGTGCATGAGTGCAAATGTAGGGATCCTAAAAATACGTAACTTTTGACACCAACTGCAAGTTCAGTGCTTCCGTAGGATACCTTCACTTTGATGCCAAGTCCTCTGACAGTGGAACTGAGAATGGAATCCTCACACATCACAGCAGTTATATGTTCCAGCCAGGAATGTTTACGCAAGCATGGATGTCTAGAGGTGCATTGGAGTGTGGGCACATAAATGTGAATGACTTTCCTTGTGGCAAATCTTAGAGGTTTCAGCTAGCTAAGCAGCACTGAGAACCCATCTCCACCCCGACCAGTCATACTGTTAGCCTAGACTGTCTGGTGTGAATAAGTATTTCTGCAGAAAAAAAGACACTATTTTCAGCTGGAGTATCACAAGGACATAAGGAACTCTCTGAGGAATCAGAACAAAGAGTCAAGGAATTTTCCAATCTTTACTACACAATGAACCTTGAGTTCAGGGAACTGTCAACTTAAAGACCAAAATACACATCACCAAACTTACATTGCCAGGTCCTGGAAGAAATACTGAACGTTTTTCCCAATGCCAAAATAAATATACAAATAAAAGTGTTGCACTTAGCCTGTGGCATTTTCTTCCATTCATTCTTCCTGCTTTTATTGTTGCACATGTTTCCTCTATTTTCTGTTTGGCAATGTAACCTACCCTCAGTGAGCTTGAACACTTTGCAGTGATGCAATCCTACATAAAGCATAAAGTGCACCATCTTAGTCATCCCTGTAGAATCACAGGGTAGTCTTTCAACTAGTGCTTTTTACTTTTAGTTTAGGGAGAGGAACATAAATCTTTCATATGGTGATTTCATTACCTTTGGGTAGATTCCCAGGACTTCAAGGACTGGTCATTTGGCAGAACTTTCCAGATATGTGTGGAATGTCCATCGTGATTCTACTTCCTTGCAGAGTCACGATACGTGATGAAATGGACACATACATCTCCTCATTTTCATGGTCATTTATCAAGGGAAGCGTTCAATGATCATGAGGTAGATTTTAATCTAAAATGATCAGTCAGCATACAGTGATGTTTCAAGTCAGAATCCATCTGAATTTTCAGCATCAAATATATCACAGTCTCCAGACCCCAAATGTCATAGAAAGTAGAGAAAGTGATCATCAAAATCATTTCCTAGATCCTGCCTAGCAAATAGAGAAGAGAAGAAACACTCGGTAATACTCTATAAACAATGCAGACTATAACACGCTCCAAGATAGAGTAGAAGAAAATATCACCAGGATTGCTGTCTAGTGAAAAACGGGAACAAACGAAAACAAGTGGGCCTGTAATTAAAAAAATAAATGAAGGCTGACTGAGATGAATTCTGTGCCGCTGTGGCACATTTAGTTGACACTCTTTTGATATGTTCTCACTGCTTTACCCTTCCTTCCTTTTGAAGTGAGAAAGTCTCATATCATGTGGTGGTAATTAAGGCTGTTAAGCAATTATTACTACATTGTCACATTCCTGCCAATAAATTGGACTTTATTTTTTCTTGAATTCCCTGGTTTGGCTGGAGCAAGTGACAGTGCTGCCCAATGAGTAATGAGCAAAAGTAACATGTTTCTTTCCCGTGGATAATTTAATTGGTTATGAAAAGGCCCTCCAGAGCTTTCTTTTTCCTTTGCTTATGATAATTTTTTCTTTAATTTCCAGAGAGTGGATCCCCTATCAGAATGGAATGCAATGATAACTACCAGTGTGAGAGTGAAGCCAGCCAGACATTGACATGTATCATAAGTAAGTTTTACAGCATCATTGTTTTAAACCTGTGATACATGGAGTTGCTGTAGCAGGTTATCTCAGATGTCACCAAAGCTGCTTCTCCTGGCCCAGATTTCACAAGTTTTCCAAAACATAATTGCTTCATGAAAAGAGCCTGGGGTGTCCTTTATTGATTCCCCACCCAAACTATCTGATTCCAATTGTTTTCCAGTGAAATGCAGCAGCCGTGGCTTCAGCAAGTGCTGCATGCCATCCATAGATACTTATAGCATCCACATGATACTGGATTTGCAGACAGGCAAAATGTAGACATTTTGGGGTCATGATGGCTTCCACTGATTTTTTTTAAAGAAAACTGAGAGTTTACATGGAGGTTTGTTCCAGGTTTGGAGACCGTGAAGAGAGCCGGTGATCCAGGATGCTTTATGACACTGTGGCAGTACAACTGTGAGGGCAGTGGGTTAGCAGGGGAGTAGTGGAGCTGCAGGTAAAATAAATTACACACCCGAAAAAGTTGCAGACAGAATGTCCCTATGAGAGAAGTCACACAGATTGGCAAAACCACAGAAGCAGGGTGACCTAAGGCTTGGTGTCTTGCTTGCTGATGCAGTATACAGATGCCAGAGTTGAAGTTTTAAAATATGTTGAAACTGGAATTGTGGCACAGTGAGTGAAGCCATGGCCTAGGATGCCAGCATCCTAATTGAGCAACAGTTTGAATTCTGGCTTTTACACTTCTAATTAGTATTCTATGCTAACATACCTGAGAAAGAAGCAGAAGATTGCCCAAGTGTATAGACTACTTGCACCCACTTGGGTGATCCAGATGGAGTTTCTAGCACCTGTCTTCAGCCTTACCAACACCCAAGTGTCATACCCATTGCTTCTCTCTCTCTCTCTCTCTTTGTTGTAACTTTGCCCTTCAATATAAATAAGATAAATCTTTGAAACAGAGAAATTTTAATGTTTCTACTGGTATATTGATTTGATACGATACTTCTCCGAATATCTGCAATTCTTTCACTCGGTATCATAAAGGTTAGCTTGTGATTGTCCCTCCATTGTATCTTTAAAGTGTATTATGACTTGTGAGGTTGGCTGTAGCAAGATAAGCTTCTGCCTATGACGCCAGCATTGCTTATGGATGATGCCCTAGCTGCTTAACTTCTGATCCAGCTTCCTGATTATGGCCTAGGAAAGCAGCAGAGGATGTCCTAGGTCCTTGAACCCCAACATCCATCCAGCTCCTAGAGGGAGCTCCAGACTCCTAGCATTGCATCAGCTCAATTCTGAGCATTGTGGCCATGTAGGAAGTTAGCCAACACATGGAAGATTCTCTTTCTGTCTCTCCTCTCTGTAACTGTATTTCCAAATAAAAATAAAGCAAATCTAACAGTTTAAATGTTTTTCGAAGCTTTGAGTTTGGATTTTTGAGTGCTGATACACAGGCTTGGACTTTGTGATTATTGCACACGGAATAAGTGTATCTGGCATTATAATAAAGGCATGAGCCTTGTGGCTGGGGCCAGAATGACATGACTTGGATATGTTTTAAGTGTATCCCCTAAAACGTCATGTATTGGAAGTTTTATCACAGTGTGGCAGTGTTGAGGGCACTAGGACATTAAATAAGCAAGGCCTGGTGAGAGATCATATTACCAGTCCCTCGCATCACCCAGTGTGACTGGATAATTTGTCCTAATCATACGTGCCCCTGTTGAGGTGGTGGTGTTGTCAAGCAGTGATGCAGCAGAAGGGTCTTCAGTAGAGCTGGCACTGTTTGCACTTTCAGCCTTCAAAACTGTGAACCCCACAAACCTCTTTTGCTCATAAGTACCAGACACAGACATTTTGTTGCAATGTGAAACAGCATACTGCAGACAACATATAGGCACTGTTTTGAGTCCCAGCTGTCTCACTTCCCACCCAACTCCCTTTTATTGGGCTGGGAAAGCCATGGAAGGTAGCTCAAGTGCTTCTTGGACCCCTGAACCCAAAATAATTTTTATTTCCTGGCTTTTACTTGGCCCAGCCAGGGCTTTGATGTCATTTGGGGAAGTGAATCAGAGCATTGAAGATCCTTTTTCTCTCCTTTCCCTTTTCTTTCTCCCTCTCTCCTACCCTTCCTCTCCTTCTGTAACTCATATATACATGGTCCCAGGATTTTCCTTCACTATGACTAAGTACATTCTATAAACTATATACATTTTCTCTATCCAGTCATCGATTGATGGATATATAGGTTGATCTTCCATCTTTGCTACTGTGAATTGAATTGCTATAAACATAACAGGTCTTACAAGTTATTTTCTCCTTCTTCTAAGAAGCCCCTTCTGAGTGACATCCCATCTTGCCAGGGATTGCAGAGAGCCTGGTTGGTCCAGGGATGGATCCTTGAGATGTCTCATCCATTACGTTGCACATTCACAGGCCTGTTCTCTATGGGAGCATCCCAATCGGCAACTCCGAAAACAGGAACTCTAAATAAACAGATTTTCTTTCATTTGTCATCTTTTCATCTTTTTCCACCTCCCCTCCCCCTTTTCTCCACCCATATCCTCCTGCCCCTCTCTACACTCTTCTACTTGGAAGCTCTCTGGCTAAATCCAAAAGGTGCTCTGCCCACTTCAGAGCACACCTGTGCTGGAGTAAGCAGGCAGTGGGGAGGCTGTCAGCCACAAGTTAGAGACCAGGTGTCAGCTTTGCTCCTCCTCCCAAGGCCACAGCCCTCACTAGGCAGTCCTGAGAAGTATGGCAAGGGCCCAAAACATCTGAAAGAGCTGAGTGAGCTGAGAAACCTGACCAAAAACCAGAGATGGGGAGAAACTCATGAAACGTTGTCCAGGGCTCCATGTTGCCTGAGCACCTAACAAGGACTGAGTTGGGTGAAGGCTGGGAGGTGGCAACACGTTTGCTTTGGAATACTACCCTTCCGTTTCCTCCATGGAGCCCTCACTCTTTCCCTCCTCTCATCCCTTTTCTCCATCTTCCACCTGTCAGATTTTCCACTGTCCCACTCAATGATTACAACCTGATGGTCTATCAGACATGGAGAAACAAGCTAGGTGCTAATTATTAATAACACAAATTTCCACGCACACACCTGCTTTTCCTTTTTGATATTGCTTTCGCTTTCTGCTCATCTCTCTCCCTGCAGAGCCCTGCAAGTTGCCAGCCCCTTACCACCTCCTTGTCCTCCTCTCATTTGCATACCTTCTCCCTCAGGTCCCCACCCCTGTGAGTTTGTATTCTTAGGAGGTTCACTTCCTCCAGGCTTCTGGTCCTTGACAATTAAAGGGGAGGCAGATTGAGAAAAGCCAAGCCACTGGCCCAGGACCACCTAGCACTGAGGGGAGCTTCCCAGGAACCGTTCCTGGTTCTTAGCGTTTTTCCAGTGACCCAGGAGGGCCTCTTTCTCCCCAAAGCACAGGTCACAGATGGGGCACCAATAGATCTTCTGTTCCAGTGCACCTGCTGGCATTCCACAAGTCTAGAAACTGAGCCGAAACACTTACCATAGTGGAAGCAACAGCTGTGCTGCTCTGGAAAGTGGGTCTGCTGGTGTCTGGAAAGATATGATTTCCTGTTAAAAGTCAAGGGGTAATGTGGGCAAATGAAGATTTCGAGTTTTGAGGGCTTCAATGGGAAGGTATCCAGTTAGGGGGAGCTAGTGCCAGACGCCTGGGTCCCACATGTAGCCTCTGGGGCTGTAGCAACTGCTGTCTGATTTCCTCTAGTGATCACCTGGTTCCTGGTCAAAGGACCCTGGCTTCTCAATACATGATCCTGGGTCCTGGGTCCTGGGTCCTGGGTCCTGGGTCCTCGGTCCTGGTGCCTGGGTCCTGGGTCCTGGTACCTGGGTCCTGGGTCCTGGTGCCTGGGTCCTGGTGCCTGGGTCCTGGGTTCTGGTGCCTGGGTCCTGGGTTCTGGTGCCTGGTGCTTAGTGCCTGGTGCTCAGTGCCTGGTGCCTGGTGCCTGGTTTGTGTCCACAAGCCCCTGTTTTCTGACAATGGGAGCCTGAAATCTAGCCTCTGTGTCCAAAGTCTTCGCCAGGTGTCCCTGATTCCCAGTTACCAGTTCCCAGTGTTGATGTATCTTTTGGTGGCGTTTGAGCTCACACTGGTCCCTGAATCTCTTTTCACACATGGGGCATGAATGGGACATGTAGCCCAGGAGGACACAGTGTTGATGACTCAGGTCAGATGCATCACAGTACGTCTTGTCACAAAGCGGGCAGCAGAAGGGCCGCTCCCCAAGATGCATATGTCTGTGGTAGCTGAGGGCTTTGCGGTTCCAAAACAACTTCCGTCACTGGCGATAGCTGTTAGTAGGCTTGGGGCTGTGAACAAAATGGTGGCTCTGCAGGTAAGAACTCTTGCTGAAAACTCTGCTGCAGGTGAGGCAGGAGAAGGTTGACAGAGTCTGGGATGCTGGCAACACTGGGGTCTTGTCTGGACCCAGCTGGAACAGAAGGTAGACTCTGGTCTCTGCTTGTACAGGTAAGGCTACCATGTCATGGCTCATTCTCTCCTCTCTTTGACTCTATTCTTGCTGTTGAAGCTCTTCCTTCTTGTTCCCTGAAAAGAGGCCTCTCTGTTTGGGGGATAGATGGCAGCTCTCTGCAATTCCTCTTTTGGTTCAGAAATGGTGATCACATTTGGTTTAGTCAGAAAGATGCTGACCACAGATGCCAGGTTCCTGCGGGTTTCTGCCATCACACCCTGGTACAGGGCCCTCTGGCTGGCATCTAGACAATCCCATTTTTCCTACGTGAAGTCTACTGCCACATCCTCATAGGTGATTGGCTTCTGCACCCGCGCAGTCCACCAGTAGTCACTCTTCCTGATGTCCTGCCCACATCTGCCAGCTCACCCACCTGCAGGGTCGGCTGCTCAGCCACCATCTCATCCCTGAGGCTTCTTTCCAGCTTCCATTCATGGCCCCCATGGCACACTGGTCTCCTTCTGGAACTCTCTGTTCTCCCATATCCAGGCAGATGGAAGGTCCCCAGGGAGGTCACTGGCTTCAATTCCACTTCTGGCTCCAAAAAGCTTCCTCCCTTGTTTGTTCCACTGTCCCCCCACACCCTACTCTCTTCTGTCATAATTGATAACATCTTTTGTTCGCTCAAAACCTGGGCTGCAGAGTTGAGGACCCTGGTCGCTCTTGGTTTGGCAGCCATGATCCTATAATGCTAGGCTGGGAACCAGAGGTGTTCCATTTGTTTGGTCCTGCTTCTCTGGCTACAGGGTAGTGCCCACCTCTAGCAACTTTTGGGGGCACCCCAGCCATTTCCACACTGAACATGATGGTGGGTTCAGAAATGAAGGCCCTCTTGGCTCTGAAACTTCTTTTTCAGGGTCCTGGCTCCCTCTGCCTGAACCGGCAATCCCGCCTCCGTGCCTGGACCATACTCCGCCTAGCCTGGCCTTCCCCATGGGGTCCCAGGAGCGTGATCTCCCCTCGTGGGCTGAGAAGCGCAGATCACCTGACAGTCTGCTTTCAGCAATCTCTACCGCCTTGAGTGTGAACTCCCACACTACACTCAGGCGACGGCAGGGACGTCGGTCCAGCGTAGGCAAGCTCTCAGACCCGGGGACCAGCGAACTGAAATATGGTTTAAACTAGTCTGATGTCAAGTATTATTTTATGCCTTTAAACAGTTATAAGTAAAAATTTCAGGTATCAGAAAATAAATTTTCTTATTCAGTAGTGAGTCTTTAATGGGAAGTCTTTCCTGAGGTAGAGAACCTTAGAAACATAGCAATGGACCTAGAAATATGAAACTCGCAGGGTGATAATATGAACAGAATTGGTATACATGCCTTAGTTGTAGGAATGTCTGAGTGCTGTCAGACCTTTTTGCAGGAGGAAAGTCAGTTTGTGTGTCTGTGTTTGCTTTTGGCAGAGTGAAATGTGGTTAGGTCCAAGAAGCAATGAATCGATCAATAGGACTAAAGTTTTAAAAAGGGAGAATGACACAGAGCAGACCTATAGAAAAACACACAGAGAAAGAGAAAGAGAGCTACTTAAATCTGTTGATGTACTATAGCCTTGGCTTCTGGGGCTGGATCAGCACAAAGCCCGGAGGCAGGGAACTTCATCCTGGTCTTTTTTGTGAACGGCAGTGATCCAAGAACATGGACCATTCCACTACACTGGCGGAGACCAGAAACAAAAGTGGAGTGGCCAACATGTGGACTAAATCTGAATCCCGACAAGACAGAATAGATGGAGTGCCTATGCTGTTTGAGCTCAACTAACAGGATGTCCTTTCCATCAGAGTCTGTATCTGAATTGTATGCTTTCAAATATAGCAAACTTTTGTTACCACATTTGTAAGTGCTAAGACAAAACCTTTATATGGCTCATTGTTGAACCAGTTCTCTTTTGAGGTCTCCTAGGATTTCAGTAGTGTGAGCCAAACAGGCAAATGCATGAGTAGTGGTGAACAAAGTAGATGAAGCAGGTGAGGCTTGAATGATGCTACAGGATTAATTGTGGGATTCCTGGCATTGGTGGTAAACGTCATCATTAAGGGACTGTCAACCAGCCCAGAGA
This sequence comes from Ochotona curzoniae, assembly GCF_017591425.1. Lineage (NCBI taxonomy): Eukaryota > Metazoa > Chordata > Mammalia > Lagomorpha > Ochotonidae > Ochotona > Ochotona curzoniae. The sequence continues at coordinate 250,044 of NW_024466978.1, read as the reverse complement.
ACAGACCATGTGCAAATCACCCTGTTCTCTGACAATACCGTCAAGAATCCCATGCTGCAGAAATGAAGCAATTTTGTTAAAAGCAATTGAGTAAGGGAACTATAGAATAATTATTATGGTGAGAGTTCTCATTCAAAACAGAGGTCCCAATTTCATTGGTGTCATTTTTTAACACCGGTTGGGAATTTCATAACTGAATTTCTTGAAAAAACAGAAGTGTTTCAGAATTCAGGTTGGTTTTTAAAAAATGTCTTAATATTTTTATACATGGTATCTGCAGTGTGGGATGCAAATCTAAACATACCATTCACTTATGTTTCATATGCAGAAGGCAATTTTATACAATAGTGATCTGTCTGTGTTTGATTGCAATCTCTTATGAGGTCAGACATAGACGGTTGTACTTATAGCAGATGTGGGCACTACCAAGTTTCAAGAGCTGGAGCCTTTCAGATTTCATGTTTTAAGATTAATGACACTGATCTTGTACTAAAATGTCAAACCGGTTCATTGACTCATCAAATACTTATTAAGGACTTATTACACATGAGACCTCATGTGCTAGGCATTGGGAAGGCCTTGTGGGATCACACGAGAGTTGTGGTCGCTAAATTTATGAATTCATGGAAATCACTGGGAGAAAAAAAATCCGAGTCAACAAGCAAATGCACAGTGCTAATGATGGTGCATGTTTTCGAAGGATTCAATGAGCAAAATATTTAATCCATGAAGTAGCACTGCTGTTGATGTACATCTCCCAGGATTACTGTGAAGATTAAGGCACAGTCTATCCTACAGGGAAAACTATAGAAAACCCAGGGTATACCACATCTTATCTCTGTTTTCTTCGTTCTTTTACACGTGTGAACATGAAGTGCATTAATTGGCATATTCCTTTTCCTTCTTATTGCAGGATTCTGAGCTATCATTAATGAAGAGATGCAATATTTAAGTAGAAATGTTAAGGACCGTCGTTGAGCTACACACTGAAGTCTCCACTGATTCCCTGCAGAGGGAGTTGCTCTCACTCCAGCTAAAGAGTATAATTCGAAAATTTAAATTTAGTAGGTGTATCATTTAGCAAACTGATTTTCCCATCCTCCTATAAAACAATATGTATATTTTCCCTGAAACTGTATATGAAGGATACAAATAAAAGGCACTTTTAATGAAAGTTTTCAAAACTGATTTTGGCAAATATAGCATCAAAGACACTTTAGAAACTTTAAAATAACCTTCACCGTAGGAAGAGAGAAACTGAAAATATAAAAACTAAAATTACGAAACATGTCATGTTACACAGTGCTAGAAATAGTATCCTCATTCAGGTCTTATCTGTCACTCTTGAAGGTGAGTGAATAATGAGACATGAACAAATGAGGAATATTATTAACACACTTCTCAGGAATTCATACATGATTCTTGGATGGTTTACCAGAATTAAAAAAAAATAAGGTACGGATTTGCCTTTAAATAGATCTGCTTGGGTGAGGGCTTCTGACATAGACACTGAGACTCCATTTGGCAAGCGTGTTTAATGCCTTGGTTTGTGTTTTTCTTCCAAGCACTCTGTGTGCTGGCAGGTGATGGTTCAAGTGATTGGAACTCTGTTGCCTCCATGAAAGAGCCAGCTTGAGCTCACTCACATGAAAGACCCCGAGTTCCATGCTTCTGACTTAGCCCAGCTGTTGCAGGCATCTGGGGAAGGAATCAATGGATTCCTCTTGTTCTCTTCCTGTCTCACTATCTCAAACAAATACAATTTTAAAGAATGAGGAGGGCTCATTTTCACTTCTGATTTTGGAGATGGGTATCATTTCTATCATGTCTGTCACGATGTGAGAATGTAGTAGAAAGCTGATGGATGGAACTAGTCTGGGAAACGTAATGAAACCGGATGGTTCCAATGGATATGGAAATCAAATCTGAAAGGTACATCATATCTTGCTCAAACTAAAAACTAAGAAGATTTTGAAATCTGAGGCCTATTCAAGCAGATCTTAAACTTCTGCTTATGCGAGGCACTTAGGGAACAGGAGTGTCGTAAGACAATGTCTTTACCTCCATAAAAGGAAAACACAGTAGCTAACCCAGAAGACCCCAGAGATTAGCATTTTCCAAAAGAAGTGCAGCTAAAGCATGCTGCAGCCTAGGGAAGGGATGTGAAACACAGAGTTCAAAGCAGTCTTTCGTGTGTGTCTCTTCATCTGCTTCTGTTTGTAACTGTGTCATATAAAACAGACTTCTAGTGGAGTGGGATTGTTGAGGTGCAGGAATAGTTAGGGATACAAGGAGATGATCAAGTCTCCAATTTGATAATTGCTCTCTGTCCTTCAGAATAGAAAGAATTATCCAGGCTAATGAAAAAAAAAAAAACAATGAGATTCTGAGAAAACATGACAATAGCAATGGAGGTAAACTTCAGAAGGACCTGAGCCCATTTCCTGGACCGCAAGCCAGGACATAGCAAATCATCAGGTGCATTGGCAGCATTGGAAAGCACCATCTTGAGCCTTGCACTAGGGAGGCAAGAGCCTTTGGAGAGAGCAGGGGTCAGACCTACCCTGAATTCACGCAACAAGACATGCATTGTGTGTCAAGAGTTAACAGCATCATCAGAAATACACTAAGTCAGCTTCTTACTAATCCGTACATGCAATTTTTTTTAAGTGATCAAAATCAAATATTTTAGGTAAAACAAAAACATGTTTTGGTTGTCAAAGTTTTAAAACTGGATGCCATTTCTGTTGTTTTCATAATGTATATTAAAATGTATAGCTTTTTCATACTTTTCAAAAACTTGTCCTGTAGTAGATACTGCAGTACAAATTGACATTTTCCAATGAACTTGCACTTATTCTACCATTCTCTGCAATAGATCAGTGGTAGATCACAAATGTCACATCTATAGTAATTCCAAAAACCTGTGAATGGCATATTGTAAAGAATGAGATAGGCTAACAGGCAGTTAGATCAGGAGCTTGTTAGAATGAACACACTTTTAGTTCCCATAAAAATGGACAAAATAATTTGCTTTGCCTCAGAAGCTGCCTTTAGTAAGATAAAATTGTTGACCTACCCTCAAAAAATCCACCTTTGGATCTTTTGGTTTGTTCATCAAGAGCAGGATAGGCAGGTGTACGATTCTGCCCCTCTGACTGGTTTTATCTCCATCCTCTGATTGATTGTTAACTGCCATTTCTGCTCCCATGAATTGTGCTTAAGAAGACCCACTCCGACAGTTTTGTGGAGCTTTCCTTTCCTGGGGACTCTCTCCTGATGTTGAAGCAGGAGGTTTCTGACATAAATAAATTTTGTTTTATTCTCTGTCCTGTTCACTTTAAAATACTGTTTGAGACAAGAGCAATCCTCCAAAGAAAAAAACTCTTCTAATCTAATCTCTCTCTCTCTTTCTCTCTCTCTTTCTCTTTCTCACATGTAAGCCAGCTCTTCATGAAGGGCTAAGAAGAAGCTTTGATACGCCCAAAGAATCCTGGCACTAGCACAGCCCTGTGCTTCTTAAAACTATCTTGGCTGGTCCCCAATCCTGGACAAGTCCACATCGGTACTGATGGTGGGCCGTGAAGCATACTTGTTGCAGACAATGAAACTATTGAGTCTAAACATGGTTTGGAAGGAGGTCATTGGCTCCATGTGTTAGGGCCCAGGATCCAATGATTCCATGCTTTATTTCAGACTGAAGTGCCCATTACCTGTTCCTTGGCAGTCCTTACAAGCTGCATCATACCTCTCCTCTCAACTCTGGAAATGTTGATCCTGTATAATTCAGTTTCCTTTTATGGTGATCAACCTATTGAATGAGACTATGACGGAGGATCTTAGCATAATAAGAAAATTCAGCTTAGGCAACATTTTGGCAGCTTTCAGTGTGAAACTGAAAAACAAAACAAAACTTTTCTTTCAGAGATCAACTCTGAGATCAACAGAGATCAGCTTGTCGGTGAAACACTGTAGTTTGGTAGGTGATGGTTCCAAAGACAGATTTCTAATCCAGTGTGCCCTAACCCAGTGTGCCCTATATATTAGGGAAAGCTCCAGGGACTTAGTGGGATGTGAGAGCACCCTAAGTAATCTCATATATGGCCTTTTGGGGTTGGAGTGGGCAAGGGGTGTTCTGTAACACAGCTGATAAGTTTCTGCATTGCAAACATTCAATATATTTGCCAATTAGAATCCCAGCTGCTCTATTTCTAATCCACTTAATGGCTCTTGTGCCTGCAACTCTGGCTATTGTGGTCATTTTTAGAAGAATTAAGATTATATATATGTAAAACAGAAATTAGGAGGGAATTTAACAGCAAGAGCAAAGGGATACAAGGAGGGGTACAGTCTTGCCGATGCCTCAGTTCAAGTGAGACACACAGAGTCATGACAGAGTGCTTTCATTGCAACGGCAGTGGACACTTCAACAAGGATGCGTGAAATCTATCCAGGACCAGGCCTGTGTTGGTGCAGGAGATAGCTGGAGCTTTGACTGTCATCGAAGGCTAAGTGCAGAAGGTGAGGCGTTTCTGGCGCAGTTCCCCCAAGGGCCTGAAAGGGCCCAGGAGTCTCCTTTAAGGCTCTGCGGTGCGTTACTTCAGCACCCTGGATAGCCAGAATATTCTTGCAGTGCAAAGTGATGAATTTCCTTCCGGGTGCAGAAGATTAACTTTCCCTTTTCTCCTCCTTGGCTTTTACTCCCTCTCCTCTTATAAAGTGACTGCAAAGGGTCCCTCAGGAGCCCTCCCCCCATGCTAGACCTTTCACCTAACCTTTGGGCTCTGGCTGGGGTGATCTGCTATTTACTCAGCCTTTTCTGATCACACCAGAGAGCTAAGAACATTTACTGAGTGGAGATCCCCTGGCCAAGATGAAGAACACAGTTGCTGTAGGACCAGAGAAAGACATCCGTCCTGAAAGGTTGGAGTGTCTACAGGAAAATCGATGGGCTGTGACATTCGGCCCATATGGCTTCATCTTTTCCCTTTACTGGCTTCCTGATCAAAGATGAGATCCATTACATCCTAAAACCCAGGAAGAACTCGGAGCCATAGCAGGCAACTCAATGTACAGAGACCTTTCCTTTTAGACTTATTTATTATTTTTATTGCAAAGTCAGATATACACAGAGGAGGAATGACAGAAAAGATTTTCTGTCTGATGATTCACTCCCCACATGACTTCAGCGGCTGGAGCTGAGCTAATCTGAAGCCAGAAGCCAAGAGCTTCTTCTGGGTCTCCCACGTGGGTGCTGGATCCCAAAGCTTAGGGGCATCCTCGACTGCTTTCTCAGACCAAAAGTAGGGAGCTGCATGGCAAGCAGGGTTAGTGGGGCCAGAACTTGCGCCCACATGGGAATCCCAGCACTCACGGAGAGGACACCAGCTGCTAGGCCACAGCACCAGGTCCTAAACATAATTTTGAGAGATGAAAAAAAAAAAAAAAAAAAAAAACAAAAAAAAACAAAAAACAAAACTAGAATAGCATTTACAATCTGAGGCTGACTTAATCAAAATAAAATAAAATAATAAAATAATCAAAATAAAAGGCCATCAGCAGGGTGTGTCTGGCATGCTCCTCCCCATGCTCGTGATAGGCTCAGACCACAGGCCTCATCTTTGCCTCCTCAACAGAAAAATTCCAAGATGTGGAAACTGACATCTTAATCTGGTTAAAGACCAGTGGGACTTCCTGATCCTTTAAAATTTCTGGGTGAAACTGGATCTCAGGGAGGTAAATTTCACGTCCCAATGTGTGAGGAGTCAGACAGGATAGCAGGCAGTTAGCGTTTCTGGTCACTGGTAAAGTTAATTTCTTAAAACATAAAGTCAGATTTCTTCCAATTTCTTGACTTTTCAAGAGCGTGTTCTCCCACTGAGGGAGGACAAAGGATCAGAATGAACACACCATTTCACCGTCTTAACAAAAGCAAGGACACATGGCCAGTGAATTCTCTGGGTAACTGTCAAGGAGAGGGTGCTTGAGTGCTCAGCTTATTAGAATGGGAGGAGAAACCTCACCCTTGCCCATCCTTCGGAGGTTCTTTGATTCTGCACTAGGTGCTACTTGTGAACGATTCTGTTTTTGTCCTTTGGGTAATTAAACACATGGGGAATAAAAAAGATTTCCACCATTACCTTAGCTTTTTGTTTGTTTGTTTTTAATATTTATTTTATTTTTATTGGAAAGTTAGATATAGAGAGAGGAAGAGAGGCAGAGAGAAAGAGCTTCCATCCAGTGATTCACTCCTCAAGCGTCTGCAACGGCCAGTGCTGAGCCAATCCGAAGCCAGGAGCCAGGAGCCTCTTCTAGGTATCCCATGTGGGTGCAGAGTCCCAAAGCTTTGGGCTGTCCTCAAATGCTTTCCCAGGCCACAAACAGGGAGCTGGATGGGAAGTGGGGCTGCCGGGACCAGAACCATTGCCCTTATCTGATCCTGGCACTTTCAAGGCAAGGACATTGGCTGCTGGGCTACTGCACAGTGCCCCAGTTATTTTTTAGATTTTTCCTTCCTTGGAACCCACCCTCCTGCCACTGTGGCAAGAACCCATCTTCTCCCCCGCCTTTTTTTTCTAATAAATCCTGCTTTGCAAACTGGAGTTGTCCACATAAACATTCTTATTTCCTGTGAGGCAAGAAATGAGGCTGCTGCAGTGTTTCAGGTCGAATTCCCTGCAACACCAATAGGGGCTCCATTTAACAGGCCAGTCGCTATTCTTAGAAGGCTGCAGGAAATTTCTTTCCAAAGGGTACCAAAATAGGGGGGCAGCAAGATTTTATATTTCCCGCAGGGACCAAACCCCAACTATCCACTAGCCCACCTGAATCCATACCCTAGGAAGCCAATTACCCACTCCATAGCCACTGCATCTCACATTCTCCTTTAGCAGTTAACTGGAATCAGAGATCTAACGCAGGAATTGACCTCAGGTACTATAATCTTAATTGCCATCTTAACCACTGATCTAAACAGACATTCACTTGGTCCCTAAATTTTAGGAAAATGATTTTTTCCTAAATTCCTCATGATTTTTTTTTTTCCTCCTTGGCTTACCTTGGAGAAGCAGAATGATTGAGTAGCAAGTCATACTCATACATAAATATCAAATCTTAGCTCTGAGTCTCCTCAACTATGTGATAATGGGAACATTTTCACTACCTTTTAGTATTTCATATGCTCATCTCTTCTGTGAGGAGAGAAATAATCTAAGAAGATATGAACAAGTCACACATTATAGATATGGAAGCTTTGAAACATAGTAGGGTCTCGTATGCTGAAATTATTTTGTAGCCTCGGCCTACTTGTAGCTGAGAAGATATCATTAAGAACAATGCTCCTGTTTACCCATGAATTTAATGTTTGTTTTTCCTGGCAATATTGCCTATTCAGGCCTGCCTAGTGGCTACAAAGAAAAGTCCAAAATAGATAGGGTATTAATTTCCTTAAAACTCTTCTTCTGCTATAACTTGCTGATCTTCTCAGCATGAAATTGATTAAGAAATTCACATCACTTAATTCTTTTCATAATCACCTAGTGGGAAACTTGCAAAGAATAACATTTTTTTTTTAAGTGTAATGAGCCAAGAGAGGAAAGCAGAAGAGAGTTGTGTATTCCAATGTGAGTTTATCCATTCTTATGAGATGTCCAGATGAGCATTATTCCCTACTGAGCCTCGCAGAATCATCCTAACGCTAGAAGTCTGGTACTTGATAAAGGCAAGGGGTTAAGGAGGAGCTGGGACAGAAAACTGAGACTGAAAATTTGTGAGAAAAGGGAAAATGGACAGTTAGCTTAAGTCAGCCCAGTTGCTTTTGAAAGGAAGCAGAAGAAAAGAAAGAAATTATGCTTGTGAGATAAGGATAACTAGCTCCCAATGAAATAATTTTATAGAAAAATGAAGAGTGAAGGAGTGTAGACAGCTCTGTGTGACAGATGCTTCAGAGGACACCCGGCACATATCCTCACAACTCTTTATGTGACTTCAGTCTCTTTCAGGACTCCAAACACACCTAATGCTCTCCCAAATTTTCGTTGAGATTTTCAATCATATGCTAAGAAGAGAAGCAAAGACCAACTACCCTGAACTGATCCACACTCTACCGCAAAAGCAAAGATTCAACAACTACCACTAGGTCACTTCTTGTTTCATTTTAATGCAAAGATCTACGTTCCAAGAGGAATTTCAGGTTTTTAGCATAATGTGTGACCTGTGTTATATCCGTTCTTACACGGATTCAAGAAATTCCACTCTTGAGTATTCACCTCTACTTTTTTTGATTTATTTTATTTTTATTGGAAAGTCACCTTTACTAAAGGGTGCCTGCTTTCCCTGCTCAGAGAGTCAGTTCCTTAGAAGTGGTTCCCCCCATGGTCTGATTTGCTTCAAATAAATTCCTTTGTATCACAATGCTGTGGGGGGAGTTTCATTCCCCAAAATATAAAGGTGACCTTGATTCTTGTCTCATATGAAAAATTTTTCGTGAACAGGAGAAGGGGGATTTCAACAAGGGTCCAAGAAAGTGATGAAAAGGTTGTCTTTTAAATACAGTTTTGGGGGAAAAAAAAAAGCTAGAACAGCAGCTAACAAATCACAAGACTCAATGCTAATCGCAGCCAGCTTGCTCGGAACCAAAACACCATCAGAAAAGTGTGACTGTCAGCCTCTTCTTTCATTCCCTCTATAGCCAGAAATCTCACCTTGCCATCCCCTTGCTTTTGTCATGACAAAAACTCAGAGATGGTAATAATCATTCTAATTTTGTCATTTGGGAAGGCCCTAGCATTCCGGTAAAGGGATTTGATGACTTAACTAGGATTCAGGTTGAATTCACATTCTAATAGGGGCTTCACCTACTAGTGCCCAGGTGCTATTCTTATAACACAAAAACAATATCAAATAATAGCAAAAAAAAAAAAAAAAACCCAAAGAGCTAGGAGAAATTCCCCTTCCAAGGGGACAAAATGAGGCAGAAGTGAAATTTTATGCTTTCAAAGAAACATTTCACCAGGTATGAGACCCTAGCTACCTAGTGGACCATCTGGCTCCTTACAATTCCTCTGGTGTTTTTATAGAACTCACAGAAGCATGCATTCAAGGGGGAAACGATGCCTCAGAATATTTTCCATGAAGCAGAAAGGATAAGGGATTCTGGAGACAGACCTGAAACTGAATCTCTTTTCCATTGTTAATTGCTTGATTTTTGCAAAGTTACTCAGCTTCTATGAGTGTGTTTCCTCATTTTGTATTTGGTATATTATTTCTTCATTTAGATGTTGACTGCCATCTCATTGTTTAGTCTTTGATTCATCTTCAATTTGAATAGAATTCTATGTCCCTATAAAGCTATCTATGCTGCTTGACTAAACTCCTTGAGGACTGTGGTGAGATAAACAACCTCAGTATTTCAAATGATTTATTATGAAGTCAGACTGTTAGAATGTGCTCAGTGGACATTTTTGACTACTTTTTTGTTTGTTTCTAAAAGCTGAAGCTACTTAGGCAATGGCGTTTCAAACTAGGTATATGATAGACTTCTTTGTCTGTAGTGTGCATGTATGATGGACATGATTATCTCTTAGGCTTTGGCAAGAGGACCGCAAGCTTTATATTGCGCTTCCGAAAGGGTCTCCATGGACCCTCTCTGGCTGTACATTTTATGGAGCAGTAATTCACTGAGTACCCAGAAAGTGCTCATTTTTAGCACGTAGACTCCTCAAGATCATGTTGACAATACCCAGAACACAAGAACCCCCTGGCTTTGTGAATGCTGCTTGAGTCTCCAAAGCTAGGTCAGTCTGATGCCCTTTGCGGGAAATAGACTGAGCTCAAGGAAGACGGTTTCACTGGGCGTGTTATAGGAATCCCATGCAAATGACAGAGGCAACCTCAGGCCCTGCCTCACATGAAAAAAAAAATATGCAGATAATTTAAGTGAGCAATGTGAGATTTACTAAAGATCCTGCTGCAGAATCAAGAGGTGGCACCATGAGAGGGAATACTGAAACATCTGATCAAAGTGTAGGTTTTGGGGCACAATTTCAAGAAAAATAAAATAGGACTGCTATTAAGAAGGTAGGACATAAAGCCCCAATGGCCAAAATTGAAATCATGACCTTCTTGCTCAAAACTAAAAAAAAAAAAAAAGAAAAAAACCAGAAGAGTGTGTTTGGTTGTTTCTTGTCCTCATTCTCAAGATAAGCTAAACTCTCAGAAAGATGACATCGTTGTTTCTTTGCTATTCTCATGATATATCTAAAAACTCAGGAATAAGGATCATATTCCAACAGGTGGGTCGAGCATTTAGGTGACAATGAAGGCACCTGCATTCCTTGTTGAAATGCCTGGGTTCAGCATCCATCTCCTGTGACTGATTTTAACTTCCTGCCAGTATGGATCCTGAGAGGCAACAGGTGACATCTCAAGCTGTTGGGTGCTTGCCATTGACGTGGAGATTCAGATTGCGCTGCTGCTCTTGGTTCTGGACCTAGTCTCAGCCCCAGATATCAAGAAGAAACCAGTAGAAACCATGCCTCTTGCCACTCAAATACATGTAGGTATATATGTAAATATATATGTCTTTATGTATGTGTATATATATATATTTATATATATATATGATCAAAGCTGCCTCCTGAGGCATAGATTCCAGGCTAGCTCTTTGCTTCTGATCTAGCTTCCTGCCAGTGTGCACAACCAAAGGAAGCAGGTGATGACTGATGTACTTGTGTCCCTGTCACCTACTAGACTGAGTTTGCATCTCCTGGCTAGAGGCTAACCCAGCCTCAGCTATTGGAGTACTTAGAGCATGAACAGCAATTGGACATTTTCTGTCGCTTTGCCTGTTGAAGACAATAAAAATAAGTAAGTAAACAAATACATAAATACTTGATGGTCCCTGTATAAAAAAATAGTTCTACCACATCAGATGTTCAGGAAAATGTCAAACGTAAATATATAATACATTCAGGTTTATTCATCTCTGCCAGCCACACTAGGAGTTCTCTTTTCCAAAGCATCCTGCCACAGTATCACTTACCATAAAATGAAAATCTTGCCTCCAATAATTTAACATATTTTCCAAAAATATTCTTAATTTAAAACAAGTTTCACTGTTTTAAAGATTTATGTTTATTATTATTGTTATTTTTTTATTTTATTGGAAAGTCAGATATACAGAGAGGAGAGACAGAGAGGAAGATCTTCCATTCAATGATTCACCCCCCAAGTGAGCACAACGGGCCAATACTATGCCGATCCAAAGCCAGGAGCCTCTTCCGGGTCTCCCACGTGGGTGCAGGTTCCCAAAGCTTTGGGCCGGCCTTGACTGCTTTCCCGGGCCACAGTCAGGGAGCTGGAAGGGAGGCTGGGCTGCCGGGATTAGAACCGGCACCCATATGGGATCCTGGGCGTGCAAGGCGAGGACCTTAACCACTTGCGCCACCGCGCCGGGCCCAAATTTCACTGTTTTAGAAATATTATGTTCTACATTTTCTCTGATATCAGATAACCTTTATGTAAAGCATGAAATAAACAGATGTAGGTAAACACATAGGTACATATATTTTCATGGACGATTGTACAGTGCAGACTAGCATATTGGGAAGTAAAGACATACTATAGTTTGCATCTCTGCTTCTGAATAAAAGCAGGACTCCCAAGGAGACAATTAAATATACCTGACAGTGTGATACAGATTTTCTAACTCTGCCAATACTTTCCATGTCATGATACGTTTAATTAGCAAAAAGTAAACATGTGACTGTTACCAATGGACCGTACTACTGTTATAATTTGGGGGAAAATTATGTGAGGGGAATAGGAAGAAGGAGGAACCCCCATACCTACAAAACTGTACCATGAAAAAGAATAAAGGAGTTTAATTTAAATTTTGTTTTAGTTTAAAATAAAAGTGAATTCAAACTTATATATATATATTAATATATAGCTTTAATGACCTCCCTTTCTTCTGTAACATCCTGATGGTATGATGATTTACTTGTCTATTTATCTCTTAACTATCTTTAAGTCTTGTGTTTTTGCATAATGGTCATGTAGTAAAAGTTTATTAAGCCTAATTTGTTTCATAGAGAAATCATCTAAAGAGTAATTGTAGTACTGTCACTAGTACACTGGTCTAGAGAACGATGGGGCAGATGTTAGACATGGCAAATAATCTCATAACATTTAATTTATAATCATTAGTAACAAAATATGGCAACATTACTAAACACCAAAAAATGAGATTTTAAAATCATACTGGGCCTGGCGCAGTGGCTCAGTGGTTAAGGTCCTCACCTTGCACGCCCAGGATCTCATATGGGCGCCTGTTCTAATCCCGGCAGCCCAGCCTCCCTTCCAGCTCCGTGACTGTGGCCCGGGAAAGCAGTCAAGGCCGGCCCAAAGCTTTGGGAACCTGCACCCGTGTGGGAGACCTGGAAGAGGCTCCTGGCTTTGGATAGGCATAGCATTGGCCGTTGCGCTCACTTGGGGAGTGAATCATTGAATGGAAGATCTTCCTCTCTGTCTCTCCTCTCTGTATATCTGCCTTTCCAATTAAAAGAAAAAACAAAACAAAAAGCAAAACAAAACAAAAAAAACACATACTTACATTTGGGTTCATCAGACGTTATTGCTAAATCTTGCATTCCTTCTTGCTATCTCAAACTGGAGAGTTTCTGCTGATGTCTAGGACTTTTGACACATCAGCTGAGGCTGACTGGGTGCATCACTGTGCCCTTCATTTAAGATGAAATTACTCTCAAAAGGAAAATAAAAGACAGGGCACAGCTGTATGTACTCTTAGTTGATTTATTATTCCAAGGCATGCATGCTTTCGCATAGTATTGATTTTGCATCACGTTGTGTTTGCTAAAGTAGAAAATGTATTGTTTTAAAATTATCTATCTCATCGCCCTATTTAAATAACGACTTTCTCACATATTTAACATAAATGAGGCTTTGCGTTTCCATGAATGTTCTCTTCTCACATTAACATATTGTTCTCAGCAAAAAGACGGAGTTCTCAATCATCGGATATTGATATTCTGTGGAATATTTTGTGGAGTTAATTTTGAGTTGCGAGACTTTGGTCTGTAACAATGCATCAGAAGGCAAAGTGCTACAAAGATGGACTTTCACCAGGAAGCACAAACGGTGTTTCAACACTAGATTGCTATTCTTAAAGCTATATATCAATTATCCTTATGATTATCACATTTATATATCAAGTAAGATTGATGCTATCATAAACTTCCAGAAAACAAAAGTGGTCCATAAATGCTACTTGACTTCTTCAGAATTACACAGCTAATAAGTGACAGAACTGGAGTTAAAAATCTGGATACATCTCTTCTCCAATCTTGTGCCACTTTACTTTTGAAAAATTCCTTGATTCTTTGATAAGATGTGTTTCAGAAGTCTTAAATGTATTAGGTTATCTGTTCTTTCCAAGTTTCTGTAACTTCTACAACTATGAGCAAATTCAGACCCCTCTTTTCCATCATCTGGTATAAAATCATTGTTGCATTTTGTTAGTTGAGTCATTTTAATCAATTGTGTATTTGATGTAATGTTTCTGGATACTCCAATTGTTCATGAAGTATAAAATATTTGGTTTGTGCATATTTCCAGGAAGTATAATGGCTTACTTACATCATCTGCTAAAGTTACATCAGACTTTGAGGTAATTACTTCAGTTATAGTATTGACAAATAGAATTAGAGTTCATAAATGTTTCTAAAGGGGCAAACAAGTATATACTTTCTCTCTTTTTTTAAGTGTTATTTATTTTTATTTATTTTTATTGCAAAAGAGAGGAGAAGAGATGGAGAAGAAAATCTTTCGTCCTATGATTCACTCCCCAAGCAGCTGCAACGGCTGGAGCTGAGCTAATCTGAAGTCAAAAGTCAGGAGCCTCTTCTGGGTCTCCCAGGCAGATGTAGGCTCCCAAATATTTGGGCCATCCTTGACTGCCTTCCCAGGCTGAAGACAGGGAGCTGGATGGGAAGCAGGACCTCTGGGATTAGAACTGGTGCCCATATGGGATCCCAGCACATGCTATTGTGCCAGGCCCACACGTATATACTCTCAAAGATGGTCATTAAATCTCACCTACTAATATACACTATGGATTCTTACTAAATAAGAGCATGGAAAGTATGTACACAAAATGAATGAAATCACACCTATGTCATTCACTTGTTTGACGAATATTCTGTTAAGACTTTTGTGTTTTTTTATCTTCTACTGGTTTGAATACAAATAATGTCTGATCAGATTTGACAGACAGTGGCAATGGCTTAGAAAGAAAAAAAAATGAAAGGAATATAAGTTTGTATTTATCAATGAGAATAGCTAAGCTCCTTCCCTTAGATTTACAGTTCACTTTCCAAATGACTGCGGTAAACAAGACTGGGCCAGGACTCAGGGCCAACAATTCTGTATTTGTTTGCTCCACATGTGTGGACTGTCTCCCCAAGATGCTGAGCAGGGATTGAGGTAGCTGGGAATTAAACATGTGTTTTGATGTGGAATGCCAGCAATGCAAGATGATATTTTGTACTGGGTATTCTATATAGAGAATGCTTTCTGGTACCCAGAAGTCAACTTACAAGCAGAGTAGAAGAATCTTCTCTTATCACATGTAGGAAATGAAGGTTTTTAGTTCCTCTCTTTCATTTTCTATCACATAGCTCAGCTCTGTGATACATGATAAATGACTATTTGCTGAGTGAATGAATGATAGCATTTATGATTGGAGCTGCTAAGAGCCTTAACCACATCTTTTAGAATTCCTCAAGCACCAAATTGAATTTAATATTTGTAAAGAATTTATCTGTTAGAGTTTTAAGATGGCCGACGTAGGAGGAAGGCTGTGAGGGAGCGTTCAGCGAGATAGGGATAAAACGCTACAGAAGCAGCAAAGAGGAACAGCAGGGAACCGCAGGGAGAGGTCTGTGAAGCTCCCTGGGACAGTGTGGAGCCAAAAAGATCCACACAACTCGGAAGAACAACGAGAACGGAGCAGGACAAAGGTAGAGAAACCGACATCCCACTCCAGACCTGCAGAGTCACTTTTGAGGCCGGCCTGACGGGAGACGCGGCCAGCTCGGAGGCAGGGAGATCGGGTGGATCGTAGCCGGCGAGCGCCGGCGGGAAGCCTTTGACAGCGGCGGAGGCAGACTGCAGCAGCCGGACGTTTGGTGAGCGGGGGGGGGGGGGGTTGACGTGGCAGCCTCCGCATTCCTCGCCCCCTACTGAGGTTCCAGCCTCTGAGAAGGCGGGGCAGGCAGCCTGAAACGGTTGGGTCTGTGCCTTGGGAACTACGCGCAGTGGTGTTGGTGGTGAGGGAAGGCGCCTCGGATGTTCCTGCGCTGAGGGGGGCCAGTGCGTCTCGGTGCGCAGAGGCTGCTGGCGAGGATCTGGAGTCCCCCACATCCTGCCTGGTGGATGCGCGAGAACACCAGGAGGATTCTGATCGCTGCCTGCAGCAGCCGCCTCCGCAGCACAGGTGTCAGGTGTCAGGTGTCAGGAGAGCTCCCAGTTTTGGGAAGTGTAGCGCTGTGTGTCCCTGGCACGCAGGTACCACTCCCATAGGGTGAACTGCTCACTCCTAGCCTCCCACCCCGCAGTTCTGAGCGTGGGCGACCCACCAGGAGAGCTCTGAAAACTCCTGCATCACACTGACACGGTGAGAACCTGCCGTGAAGTCATTATAACAGGGCGCCTGGGTCACTCCTCCGCTAAGGGCCTGTGTGGGGGAGCCACACGGGAGCAGGGGCTCTGAACACCCACACACCACGAGTGGTGGATTCACTGCACAAGAGCCACGCCTGGAAAGTGCCTCACCCACAGTCCCGTGTGTGGGAGACGCAACAGGTGGGCCCTGAAAAACCCTGCAGTCCCTGACACGGAGAACGCAGGGAGAAAGCACATAAAACCTTCTAAGCCCTGGGGATTCCCGCACAGGGGGCACACCCAGAGAGCGCCTCCATCCCTCCACGCCCTGGGGTGTCACACCTGTAGAAGAGGTGCCCAGAGTGTGCCTGGAATCCACTGGGCCCCCAAGGTGGTGCTCTACAGCCCCGGGCCCTGAGAACGCACCAACGGTGCCTTGAAAATTACCACGCCCGGCAACACCACGCCTGCAGGCTCCAATCTCTACAGGAAAGCACCTGACAGCCCCTCAACACACGGGTCCATTTGCCCCACCAGAATACACCAACGCAATGGGAAAAACCACCAGAAAGAGTTGTGCTCCAGATGAAAGAGCCAGCACCCCACCAAACAAGGGCCAAAAGCCATTATCAATATCGGCGATGCGAGATGAAGACATGGAAGTGTTACCAACAAAGGAATTGATGAAAATAATGCTAAAATCTCTCAGAGACATGGACACAAAGCTGGAAGACCTCCAGAACCGCATAATCACCGAAATACAACAAATCAAAACCAAACTGGATGCCCAAGAGAATAAAATTGAAAGCCTCATCAACAGAATAAATGCGGCAGAGGAAAGGATCTCTGAAACAGAAGACACACAAAATGAAGGTGTCCAGCGAATTAAACAGCTGGAGACAAACCTCAGCAAAACTAATAAAATGATGCAAGAGATGAAAGATTACCTTAGAAAACTGAATATTCGGATCATCGGCCTCCCCGAGGGAGTAGAAAGAGAATCTGGGATGCAAGCAGTGCTTGATGAAATTATACAGGAAAACTTCCAAAACACTTGGAACACAAATCCACCCCGCATACAGGACGGACAGAGAACTCCCAACAGACATGATCCAAAGAGATCTTCACCCAGACACACGGTGCTCAAGTTCTACTCCAATGAAGACAAAGAAGGAATCCTGAGACAAGTACGAAGTAGAGAAAAGATCACATACAGGGGAAAACCCATCAGAATCACTGCTGACTTCTCCGAAGAGACCCTACAAGCAAGGAGAGAATGGACAAAGGTCTTCCAAGTCCTGAAACAAAACAACTGTCAACCAAAAATAATCTACCCAGCAAAGATCTCGTTTGTATATGAGAACGAAATCAGACACTTCAATAGCAAAGAAAAACTAGAAGAATATGTCTACACAAAACCAGCTCTGCAAAGTCTCCTTAGAAATGCGCTAGTCCCGGACAAAAAGGAGGCAAATCACAAACAAAGTTGGCAAATAAGAAGGTCTCCAAACTAAAGGCCACACAAACAAGACAATTACATAGGCAACAACACACACACAACACAATCACATGGCAGGGCAAAATTGCAACCTCTCAATTTTAACTCTCAAAACAAATGGTCTAAATTCACCAATCAAAAGACAGAGATTAATAGAATGGATCATCAAACAAGACCCAACCATCTGTTGCCTACAAGAAACGCATCTAACCAGAAAGGATGCAAAGAAACTGAAAGTGAAGGGATGGAAAAAGATATTTCACGCCAATAGACGAGAAAAAAAAGCTGGGGTAGCTATCCTAATTTCAGATGAAATAGATTTCATTCTAACTAACATCAAAAGAGACAGGGAAGGCCATTTTATACTGGTGAAAGGAATGATCCATCAAGAAGCAATCACCATCATTAATGTTTATGCACCGAATCTTAATGCACCTAGTTACGTAAAGCAATTACTTACAGACTTAAGGGAAGACATAGACACCCGCACAATTCTTGTAGGCGATCTCAACACACCTCTAACAACAATGGACCGGTCTACGAAACAAAAACTCAACAAAGAAACAACAGAGCTCACACAAACAATAGAACAACTGGACTTAGTAGACATATATAGAACTTTTTATCCTAAGGCCACAGACTATACATTCTTCTCAGCGGTGCATGGCACCTTCTCCAGAATCGACCACATGGTAGGACATAAAGCGAATCTAAACAACTTCCAAAACATTAGTATCATACCATATACCCTCTCAGACCACCATGGGATGAAACTGGAAAACAACAACTCAAAACTCCCCAGGAAGTATAGGCACTCTTGGAAATTGAACAATATGCTATTAAACGAACAATGGGTCAGAGAAGAAATTAAAGATGAGATCAAAAAATTCATGGAAACCAATGAAAACTCTGATACTACATTCCAAAACTTGTGGGACACCGCCAAAGCAGTGCTACGAGGTAGATTCATTGCAATCGGAGCGCATGTCAAGGCCCAAGAAAGATGCCAAATACAGGAACTAACCACACACCTCCAGGATCTGGAAAAACAGCAGCAGAAGAGTCCCACGCACAATAGGAAACAAGAAATCATCAAAACAAGGGAGGAGATAAACCAAATAGAAATCAAAAAAACTATACATAAAATCAACAAATCAAAAAGTTGGTTTTTTGAGAAAATAAACAAAATAGACACTCCACTGGCCCGACTGACCAAAAAACAACAAGAAAGCGAGAATCAACAGCATTAAAGATGAAAAAGGCAACATAACAACAGACACTGCAATCATTAAGAAAATAATTAGAAATTACTACAAAGAACTGTACTCCCACAAATTTGAGGACCACCAAGAAATAGAAAAGTTCTTGGACTCCCACCATTTACCAAAACTCAGTCCAGAGGCAACTGCAGAATTAAATAAACCCATAACCGAGGTAGAGATTGAAACAGTCATCAAGGATCTCCCAACGAAAAAAAGCCCAGGCCCAGACGGCTTCACTACAGAATTCTACAAAACATTCCGAACAGAACTAACCCCAATCCTCTACAAGCTCTTCAAAACAATAGAGGAGGAAGCAACCCTCCCAAACTCATTCTATGAAGCCAACATCACCTTAATCCCAAAACCAGATAGAGAACCATCAGAGAAGGAAAACTACAGACCTATTTCTCTGATGAACATTGATGCTAAAATTCTCAACAAAATCCTAGCCAATAGAATTCAAAAAATCATCAGACAGATCATTCATCCGGATCAAGTAGGATTCATCCCTGGAATGCAGGGATGGTTCAACATTCGGAAATCCATAAATGTTATAAACCATATCCAAAAACTGCAAAACAAGAACCACATAATAGTTTCAATAGATGCAGAAAAAGCTTTCGACAAAATCCAACACCTCTTCATGCTAAAAACTCTAGCCAAAGTAGGCATAGATGGGAAAATCCACAACATAATCAAAGCAATTTATGAAAAACCCAACGCCAGTATCATACTGAATGGAGAAAAGCTAGAGTCCTCCCACTGAGATCTGGAACAAGACAAGGGTGCCCACTATCACCACTGCTATTCAACATAGTCCTAGAGGTACTTGCAGAGGCCATAAGACAAGAAAAAGAAATCAAAGGCATACGTATAGGAAACGAAGAAGTCAAGCTTTCACTATATGCAGATGACATAATCCTATACATAGAAAAACCAGGAGACTCAATACAGAAACTGCTAGAACTTATACGAGAGTTTGGCAGAGTGGCGGGGTACAAAATTAACGAACGAAAATCAACAGCCATAGTGTACGCAAATAACACCAAGATGGAAGAAGATCTAACCAACAGGATACCATTCAAAATAGCAGAGAGAAGTATGAAGTATTTGGGAATAAATCTAACCAAAAGTGTAGGAGACCTATTCAAAGAAAACTACAAACTATTTAAAAAGGAAATTGAACAAAACCTCAAAAGATGGAATAACATCCCGTGCTCCTGGATAGGCAAAATCAATATCATTAAAATGTCTATACTACCACAAGCAATATACATTTTCAACGCAATTCCAATCAAATTGCCCAAAACATTCTTCACGGAACTGGATACAATGATTCAAAAGTTCATCTGGAAACACAAAAAACCACGAATAGCTAGAACCATCCTGAAAAATAAGAATTTAGCAGGGGGAATCACAATCCCGAACCTCTGGACATACTATAGAGCAGTGGTTATCAAAACAGCCTGGTACTGGCACAAAGACAGAAAGGAAGATCAATGGAATAGAATAGAAGCACCAAAAGGGAATCCACACAGATACAGCCAATTAATCTTTGACAAAAAGACCAATGACAGCTTAAGCAAGTGGGAAGGACTCTTTAGTAAATGTTGTTGGGACAACTGGCTGATAGCCTGTAGAAACAAAAAGATAGACCCACATCTATCACCATACACTAAGATCCAATCTACATGGATAAAAGACCTAAACCTACATCCAGAAACCTTCAAACTCTTGCAAGAAAATGTAGGAAATACCCTGCAAGACCTAGGAGTAGGTACCGACTTTCTAAGAAGGACACCAAAAGCAATAGCAATTGAGAACAGAATAAACAAATAGGACCTCATCAAACTAAGAAGCTTCTGTACAGCAAGGGAAACAATCAACAAAGTAAAAAAGCAACCCACAGAGTGGGAGAAGATCTTTGCACACGATATAGGCGATAGGGGGCTAATTTCCAGGATATACAAAGAACTTCAAAACAACCAAAAAACCAAAACAAACAAGCCACTCAAGAAATGGGCACGGGAAATGGGCAAATATTTCACAAAGGAACAAGTCCAAATGGCAAATAAACATATGAAAAAATGTTCCAGCTCCCTAGCAATAAGGGAAATCCAAATTAAAACATCGATGAGGTACCACCTAACACCAGTAAGATTGGCCCACATAAACAAGAACACCAACGACGCTTGCTGGCGAGGATGCGGGAAAAGGGAACCCTACTCCACTGCTGGTGGAGCTGCAAATTGGTACAGCCTTTATGGAAATCAGTCTGGAGAACACTCAAACAACTCAAAATCTGCATACCATATGACCCAGCAATAGCACTCCTAGGAATATATCCAAAACACCTGTTTTACGACAAACCAACATGCATCCCTATGTTCATTGCAGCACAATCAGTAATTGCAAAAACATGGAAGCAACCAAAATGCCCATCAGCAGAAGATTGGATAAGAAAGCTTTGGTTCATCTACTCCATGGAATACTACTCAGCTATTAAAAAAAACAAAATGCATTTCTTTGTGGCTAAATGGGCACAACTGGAAACTATAATGCTAAGGGAAATGAGTGAATCCCAAAAGATTAGATACCACATGTTTGCCTTGATTTAACCTGTAATTTTTTGTTTGGTTGTTTGTTATTTTTTGAACCTGTCATTGATACTGTCTCAACCCAGATGTTTCGAAGAATGGAGCTTGCATTATTTTTAACATATTGTTTACCCAATACTATGTCAATTAATTCCATAATGTTGTATAATGATACTGAGGCCTTGTTGGGGCTTTTAACTGACTGGATCTTTACTCTGTTAGACCTATCTTCAGACCATAGAAGGTCTCCCCAAGAGGCCACTGAACTTATCTGGACAATAAGATGCTGAACTTCATGCTAGGCATGTGTTTGCAAGCAATGAATCTCAACTGAACTTGAACTATGGTTATGCAACAAGGTGGAGGAATCCACCATGGGGGGAGGGGTATGGGAGGGGTGGGGGGGATCCCCAGCGCCTATAAAACTGTACTACATAATATAATGTAAGCAATAAAAAAAAAAAAAAGAATTTATCTGTTGATAGGTGCTGTGGTAAATGCTTTACAAGTGCCCCTGTTTAATCATCATATTCCCATAATGTATCAGAACAAGACACAGATGGTAAAATGGAGACTTTAAATGAATGGATTACTTAAAGCCTTATGATTACTGAAGAAAGGAATCTAGATCTGAATTTAATTGACTGAAGTTCCATGTTGGATGATTTCCACTTGTTGATTCACAGGTTCTATTCCTTAGACTTCTGCGCATCAGGCTGCAGGAGCTTTATTCTGCTCTTTTAGTCAGGAACTCTTTTAATTAATGTTTGTGTGAGTTCAGCAAAAGCAATTACCCAGTTAGAGACCAGACGATGAAAGCAGAAAGAGCTCTGTACTACTTATTTAGCCATCTCACCACCGGGCTGGGGTTGGCAGTGATGTCATTCTTCTATTAAAGGCCACAATTTCCACACAGAAGCCTCCTTACTTGCTAATTTCTCTCCAGATGCTAATAACCAGTTTCCCCTACATTTGCCGTCAGCTGCGACAGTAATAGGAAATTCCCACTGTTGCTAGAAATTTATTTCTCTTAAATCCTTTTAAACCTTTGCAAATAAATACCAAACTCTTATTTTATTTATTTATTTATTTACTTATTTATTTATTTGAAGAGAGGTACAGCATAGTGGCAAAGCAGCCAAAGTATCTTCCTCAGATCCTAACATCCCATGTGGATGTGTGCTGGTTTTTGTCCTCATGGCTCCACTTCTGATCTAACTTCCTGCTAATGGCTGTGGAAACCATTAGAGCCTGGCCCAAGTGCTTTGGCCCTGTCATCCTGGAGAGAGACCAAAAGGAATCACAGCCTAGAGTTGGCCATTGAGGAGTGACCATCTGGGAAGTGAACCTTCTGGGAAGGAGATCTCTCTCTCTCTCTCACTGACTCTTTCTCTCTCGCTCACTCTCTCTCTCCTTTTTTCTTTCCCTCTCTTTCTGTATCTCTGACTTTCAAATTAGTTAATAAAATATTTTAAAAGAGATTTTAAAAAGAAAAGCCTCTTTTTGGTTACTTTTGAAAACATATCCTCTGCAGTTTCCCCTTTAATTTTGCAGGGCAGTGCAGGGCAGTTTCCCCTTTAATTTTGCAAGAGAAAGTTGAAATGTGCATAACATCTATCAAAATACTTTGGAAATTAAAATCATTCTATCAATGTCATTTAAAAGATTCGATTTTCCTGTCCTGAATAATTCTCCACCACAAATGATCTTAAAGACCTTGTCTGAATGGCGGACTATCAAACTTGGAATTCCATGCAAGCACTTAAAGAGGCACCATGAATTTCCTCTGTCTCCATTTCCATACTTACACCAATCCGCCCTCAAGAGCCTCATGCATATGGGCACAGACACTCCAGTCTATAAGATCAAGCTCTGCAGATACATCACCATCTATTGATCTGAAACATGCTGGACCATTGAAGAACTGAACTTAAAACTTCCAACTGTATACAGGCCAATTGGGTTAGAAATTACAAGGGTTCTATGTAAATCGATGAACATTTAAGAAGCAGGGACATTGATTTTTGCATACAATCCCTTGGACCACATATTATTTTTGCTTGGAAGGGGAGTTAGGACTGGGTCAGCATCATGGCAGTGTCCACTGAAGTCTGGTGCTGCTCTTGGTTAGCTGCCTTTTCCTTTCTATGCAATGGTTGATGCATCAGCCCCAGTCAGAAGGATTCAGCATTTGAAAATGAAAGGAATATTGATTGGTAAAGTTAATTACTGATGTTACATTTAGATGGTATGTGAAAAATATTGCTTTATTTCAAGATTTTAAAACACTGTAGACACAGAATTTTTATTTTTCTTTGAATGTAAGTGTCTAGCTAATAGGTTTCATCATAAATGTTTCAGATGATGCACCATTTGCTGCAAAACTAATTTTGTACCAGAAAGAAAATTTCAATATATTTTAAAATGAGTAGGCTAACCTGAGAAAGAAAATCTGTCAAAAATTTCACAAAGACTCCATGTGACAAAAAAAAAAAAAAAACCTACTCAACTGACTGGTAAAATTACCTAGTTGTAGAGAAACCCAGACAAAAGAAAAAAACAAAGCTAAAAAAATATACAGATGGCTATTTCTATAAATTCAGAATCCTAAGATTTGAAACACTATCTCTTATAGTTACTGTTAGAATGTGGTGTATTAAATAGACTGCTTATGAAGGATTATATCATTGCAATAATAAGGGGAAAATCAGTCGAAGGGTGGGAATTTGGGGAAGAGTGGGAAACAAAAAGATGGTAGAAATTCCCACTAAGCCAGGTTGACTGGTCTATGTGAAATGAAGAGTGGGAGAGGCAGACAATACTGTCCATCTGTCTTAGGATGTGTAGGAGGAAAGACGTGAGGGATATAACCTAGTCAAAAAATGGGAAACTAGTAGTTAATTCAGCCACTACTGCTGCAGACGACACTGGTAGAAAGTAAAAAGAAAGAAAATTCTAGACATAGGCTAAATGGCACATTACCATAACAAACTACAAAGACGTACAGGGGGAATCAAGACCAATCCTGACAACCTGGAGCAGGTGGACAGGAGAAGGCTTGTATCCCAACCATGGAGACTCCCTGATCTTCACCAAAGACTATCAGTATGGGCGCCAAGGACTACATCCCACTGCCAAGGAGACCACGGGGAATTGTAGTGCCTTCAGAGGATGAAAACTCTGAGGTCATTCATTCCCATTTGTATCTACTACATGGGATTGAGGAGGCCAAATTCTTCCTTGCAGGATCCAAGGTCATCAGAACAACAGCCAGGAGCCCTGAGCAGTCTGCAGAAACAGAACAGTAAACTTCCTTTGGGACTAGGGAGAGGAGCTTTCTCTGGTCCTTACTTAGTTCCAACTTTGGATCCCCACCCTCTCTTGCAATGACCATCAGGGTCGTTCCGGAGCCCCCTCCCTCAAAACAAACAAAACAAAACAACCAAAAAAATTAGAATAGATAGAGAACAACAAGGAAAGCTTAGAACCAGACAGGAAACAGTCAGCATGGACTCACATATACCTTACTAGGTAGGACACAAAGATTAGTTACTCCTCACTAAGGTATTGAAGATTTCTCTGCACACCCCTCCTAAAACTGTTCTGCACCTCAGCTGTTGACATATGCCTTGTTAGAGTTATAAGCCAGTTTAGACTATCCTAAAATCTGCCAGGTTCAGCAAAATTATGCTTCAACACTATAAACTGCTAAATACTAAAATGAAAATAGACACAAGACAGCTGAATAGTACCCTATAGCCATTTTAAGGTGTATAGAAGCTGGTTGTATATAAACTAAACTCAAGTTGAAATAATGAAGTAGTCACAGGATGTGGTTAAGAACTTGCATTTTTAAATATATTGGTTACTCAATACCATGCTGATCAATTCCATAATGTTGTTAATTGTTGTTGATATTATGTTGGGGCATTTAATTGGTAAGGATGATATTCTGCCAACTCTGTCTTCAGACCAGAGATAGTCTCCCCAAGAAACCATTGAATTTATCTGGACAATAAGATGCTGGACTCTATGCTTGGTATATGCTTGCAATGAAAGAATCTTGACTGAATTTGAACTGTAATACTGCAACAAGGTGGAGGAATCCACCATGGGGGGAGGGTATGGGGAGGGGTTGGGGGAATCCCAGAGCCTATGAAACTGTGTCACATAATGCAACATAATTAATTAAAAAAATATGATATCTTGTATGAGGATTGAAGTGATCATGAAAGGGACAAGCAAATGCTGCCTCAGAACAAGGATGGGTATTTAGAAGGGAGAATTGGCAGACAGGGCTGAATGGATGTGATAAAAGAAAAGGCAAGAGTAACTGAAGGCCATCACCAAGTACGGTTCTGGTTTGTTCAACTAAGCAGAAGGTGGTGACATTGACATTCAACGACTTTGGGACAGTTATATGGGTATCAATCACCTACAAGTGGCAGCAATAGTTTGAAGTAGTTCCTTTTATTATTGTTTCAACTTGGATCCAGTGAGAAAAAGTCTTATCATGCAGGATGCTCCATAATTTTCTTCCCTTCCTTAATTCCTTCCTTCCTTCCTTCCTTCCTTCCTTCCTTCCTTCCTTCCTTCCTTCCTTCCTCCCTCCCTCTCTCTCTCCCTCCCTCTCCTTCTCTTTCTTTCTTTCTTTCTTTCTTTCTTTCTTTCTTTCTTTCTTTCTTTCTTTCTTTCTTTCTTTCTTTCACTTGTCTTACTAGAAAGTTATAGATACAGAGATGAATACAGAGAGAAATCTTCCATTTGCTGCGTCACTCTGGTTACAATAGGCAGTGCTGGTGCAAAGCCTAGTCCAAATCTGGGTGTCTGGATCTATTTCCAGATTCCCCTTGTGGGTTCAGAGTTCCAAGGCTTTCAGCCAGCCTCCATTGCTTTCCCAGGCCATAAGCAGGAAGCTGGATTAGAAGTGGAGCAGCCAGGATTTGATACTGAGCCCATAGTGGATGCCAATACTGCAGGTAGAGGACTAGTGTGCTACAGTGCTGCACCAGCCTCAGCATTCTCCAACTCCAGTTAGCATATGTATTGCTTCACTGTGCCAGCAATTCTTCATTTTCACTGGATGTGTTTTCTGCTCCTGTTGCCTTTGAGTCTCTGACAAAATGCAAGTCACAGTTCTTATTCTTCTGCTTTTGTAAACTCCAAATAAACTTTGCTTTCTTCATGTGGTTGAGCCTCTCTTATTTCCACACATCTTTTTGCAATAGAAACATATTTTCAACTTTCACCTTCCATGAAATCAGAGTACGTGTAAAGACATATGCATGCATGCACACGCGCAGTTTGAATACATATTTTAAAGCTTTTATATCTTAGTATATGGCTAAGCTAGGATGACAAATACATGTTTCTGCACATATAAATACCTTTGCATGCTGTCAAGGCTTAGTACTAAGGTTCTCTTCTTCTATTCCTCTCCATATTTTCTTCTCCCATTACTCTATTTCTTTGAAGGTGACTCTTAAATTTTCCTTTTAATATTTATTAATACAAACATAACAGATTTCATATATTGCATAGATAAACTTGTAGGATGATAACCATACTCGCCTCCATTCCACCATCCCTCGAACCACTCTCCTTCTTAGCTTTCTTTCTTTCACTTCAATCTTTTGCAATAACATATTTTTTCCAGATCTTAAATCTTAAAACATCTGAATTACATAAACTCACCATCAACTCAACATGAGTTAATGGGAAATGGAGCAATCAGGACACAAATTGGCATCCAAATGTGATGAAAAAGCTTGTAGTCAGAAGATTCACCAATTGAGCCATCACACTGACCCTGTGTTTTAAATAAATAAATAAACAAAAATAATCTATAATTAAAAATAAATAAAATTAATCCAAAACATAAAGGTAAAATGTTGTGCACATGGATAATTCTAAGCATCCTCTTTCTGATATGTCATAGAATTTTTTTGTGTACTTCCCTTAATTTTTCCAAATTAGAAACATTAATTTCATTGCAAAGAAAATAAATCATAAGCTAAAAAGCAGTTACGTGGTGCCCATATGTGTACTTCTTGTGGATTTACAAGAACCCAGTGACTAGTCAAATTTAATTTTCATTATATAGCAAGAAATAAATCTGAAACCTTCACTAATAATGAAGTGTGATCATTTTTTAAAAAAATAGTGTATTTTTCTTCACTTTTCAGTGACTGCATTTACTTTTTGTTTGTCTAAGATGAGTAAATGTTATGTATTTCATGAAATTTCATTGTGACACACTTGTATAATCATTGTAAAATTCTCCAAACGATGAAGGAACAAAATCATATGGACTGACTACATTGTGATAAACTAAAACCCAAACTCCAATGAGGCATAGACACAGAATAGCTTACGAATATCAACAAGTTGTAAAAGTTCAGAATTTTTTTTTATTTTTGTCTTTTAAATATTTATTTACTTTTTATTGGAAAGGAAGAATAGATTTAAGGAGAAAAGGAGAGCCAGACAGTGTGGTTCACTCTGCATGTGGGTTCAAGATCCCAAGGCTCTATGCTATACTTTGCTGTTTCCCAGACCGTAAACAGGGAGAAGGATGGGAAGTGGTGCAGCTGACAGCAATATTTATTTCCTCTTGCAGATAGAATTAAGGCCAGAAAAGGCCACAACAACTGCACCAGTTCAAGATCACTACTCATATCAGTATGAACAGGATGCTGGCATCCATTAGGTGACTTGGCATTATGGAGACAACTGTGTTGGAGTTTTGTTCCATCTCTACTCTCAATCTTTGATGTTACTCCACATGGCTGGTTACTGCTTTTACAACTGTCAACCAGCCTAGCTACTCACTCCACCTTGGGACTGCCCCCTCCTCTAGTTCCACAGATGACTATTCATAGTATTGGCACATGTAATTCCTTCAAACTTGGCATTGTTTTGGATCACATCTATCGCTTGTCATTCCACTGTCTCTCTTTTAATATTTATTTACTTGGAAGGCTGAGTTACAGAGAGAGCTTTCATTCATTTGTTCAACTCTCAAATGGCTGCAATGATTGGAGCTGAATTGCTTTGAAGACAGGAGGTGGGAGCTTCTTTTGGGTTCCCACCTGGGTATAGGAGCCAAGGACTTTGGCCGTCTTCTGCTTCTTTTCTAGGTGCATTAGCCAGCAGCTGGTTTAGAAGTAGATCAGTCAGGACTCAAATTTGGTACCCTCTTCAGTGCTGACACTACAGGGCAGCAACACCACTGCACCACAGCCCTGACCCCAGAAAATGGTTCTTACAAATAAGAGTTTTCAAAACTTGACAAACATATAATTACACATACTTGTGAAGTACAGTGTGATATTCAAATACACATATGTGATGTGTGTTAATCAAATTTAGGTAAAGAGCATTTTAATCTTTACATCTTATGGTGGAAGCTTTTGAGCACTCATTTTCTGATTCTTCATAAAATATGACCACAGTTTCCTGTGAATTATAATCATCCTTCTGTGCCATGGAACACTACAACTTATTCCTTCTTTTCTTCTTCTTTTTCTTACTTATTTAAAGGACAGAGAGGAGTTTCACATCTTATAATACATTCCCCAAAGACTTACAACAGCTCACAGCTTCTATGAGGCAGTATTCCAAATTTTAACTAATTAGTCTTACTGCTTAATTCAAATGCTATTGGCAAAAGTAAAAACAAGTTTTCTCTGACATCTTTTTTTTTTAAAGATTTATTTTATCTTTATTGGAAAGACAGATATACAGAGAGGAGGAGAGACAGAGAGACAGATCTACTGTCTGTTGGTTCATTCCTCAAGTGGCCACAATGGCCAGAGCTGAGCTGATCTGAAGCCAGGAGCCGGGAGGCTCCTCCGGGTCTCCCACATGAGTGCAGGGTCCCAAGGCTTTGAGCTGTCCTCGGTTGCTTTCCCAGGCTTCAAGCAGGTAGCTAGATGGGAAGTGGGGCCATTGGGTTAGAACTGGCACCCATATGAGTCCCTGGTACCCACAAAACGAGGACTTTAGCTGTTAGGCTACCACGCTTTGCCTTGACATTTTGATTTTTTAAGATTCATTGATTTTTGTTAGAAAGGCAGATTTACTGAGATCTTCATTCTGTTCATTCACTCCCCGAGTAGTTGACTAGAGCTGAGCTGATCAAGAAGCCCCTAGGAGCCTCTTCCAAGTCTTCCACATACAGGGTCCCAAGGCTTTGGGCTGTGGTCAACTACATTCCCAGGCCACAAGTAGGCAGCTGGTTGGGAAGTGGAGCCAGCAGGACATGAACCAGCACCCCTATGGGATCTTGGAGGGTGCAAGTGAAGTTTTAGACACTGAACCATTGTGAATGGCCCTTCTCTCACAGGGATGATCCATCTTTCTCATCCTAGCAATAGCTGTAATGTCAAGAGTACAGAAGACAAACTTGACAAAGAAACAAGTTTAATCCAATGCATAAGATTGCAAAGTAAAAGATGAGATATGGTCATTATAGTCTCAATTCTCAAAGGAGATATGCTAGAAAGTAGTGGTACTATAACAAAAGTATTTTTAAACAGCATGACAATTGTCTGGGCTTAGCATGATAGCCTAGCAGCTGAAGTCCTCACCCTCAATGTGCCAGGATCCCTTATATCTGCTGGTTCTAATCCCAGAGGCCCCAGTTCCTGTCCAGCTCCCTTCTTGTGGCCTGGGAAAGCAGTCCAGGACAGACCAAAGCCTTGGAACCCTGCACCCATGTGTGAGACCCTAAGGAGGCTCCTGGCTCCTGGGTTTGGATCAACTCAGCTCTGTCTGTTGTGGTCAACTGGAGAGTGAATCAACAGTTGGAAGATCTTTCTCTCTGTTTCTCCTCCTCTCTGTATATCTGATTTTCCAATAAAAAATAAAGAAATCTTTAAAAACTATTTTCTAACAAGATCTTCAATAAAACGTATCCCCCATAATAATAAAATGTGTGATGTATATTATGATATCAAAAATATAGCCCATTCCTTTCAATTGTATTATATTGTGTAAGTATTAAACCACAATATTGAATTGCATTTTATTACAATTTAGCTTTTGTAAAGTCATTTCTTACAAAATGCTTGTCTCCTTCCTCCACTTCCACCCCCCCACCCCACACACATCTTAAACTGCTTCACCTAAGAGCTCGTTTTGTTTTAGCAAGGATTTATGATCAGTTCTCTAATGCAGTCTGTGGGGTTCCCTGAAGCTCATTTTCCCCACATATTGAATATGTACATGTCACAAAACCAGCTACCTAATGAGTTAAAACTCCATAATTGCAATAGCAAAAGGAAAATAACCCAAGCAGATTTGGTTAACTAAAGTTACAAAACTTATAATCCTTATGAGGGCCGTTGGGCCCTAATTACTAATCAGTTGCTGCTAGGTTTAAAACATACCCACATGCCTAGCTGTTAATTTACACTTCTCTTCCCTTTAAGCAGGCTGTCTTATTCAGCTGACCTACTTTTAAGGATCTCTGCTTGTATCAATAGAAAAAGCCTCTCTTTTTCTCAAACTGAAAAATGAGTTGATTAATAATAGCCAGCCAAAGGGCTCTTAAAATCAGAAAAGAAAGGAAGGAAAGAAGGAAGGAAGGAAGAAAGGAAAGAAAGAAAAAAAGAAAGAAAGAAAGAAAGAAAGAAAGAAAGAAAGAAAGAAAAAGAGAGAGAGAGAGAAAGAAAGAAAGGAAGAAAGAAAGAAAGAAAGAAAGAAAGAAAGAAAAAGTCAATTTATTTAGAAGTCAATTTATTTCCTTGAAAGGTAAAATTAGAAACAGAGAAGGAAACAGAAAGAGAATGAAATCTCCATATATTGGTTCACTCCTTAAATTGTCACAACCAGGGCCGGGCCATACCAAAAACAGGAGCCAGGAGCTTCATTTCAGTTTCCTGTGGAGTCTAGTTTTCTATGTAAATCCAAGAAACCAAAGGCATGGACCATCCTCCACTATTTTGCCAGGCTGTCAGCAGGAAGCTAAATGTGAAGTGGAGCAGCTGGTCATGAACTGGAAATCACTCCTGATTGCCAGTGTTACAGGCAGCAACTTAACCTGTTGATTCCATAACACCAATTTCAATACGTTTTTAAAACCTAAGTAAAAAACAAAAGCAAAAACAGAAACAAAACAAGACACCAAAACATTCAGAGACAGCATTGTGGAGTAGCGGTTAAGCTGCTGCTTGCAACAATTGCATCCCATAGGTGCACTAGTTATTATACCAGCTTCTTCCCTCTGAATCCAGCTCCCTGTTGATGCAGCTGGGAAAGCAACAGAAGATGATCCAAGTACTTTAACCCCTTCACCACATGGAAGACCCAGTTGAAGCTCCTAGCTATGGCTGGCCCGACCCAGCAGTGATTGCTACTACCATTTATGGAGTGAATCAGCAGATCAAAGATCTATCTCTCTGTGTCTCCCTCTCACTCTGAATGTGTGTGTGTGTGTGTGTAAAACTGCCTTACAAATGAATAAAACACACCGTTGGAAAAAATCTTTGAAGAAAGACTGGTCCCTGGCTAGCTCTAGGTCAGGGTAAGAAGCCTTATGTAACCAGGCCATTCACTGATAACACCAGGTGTTCATTAGTCTTTAAAGAAGCTGCCATGATCAATGATACATCCAAGGTGATGATCATGTTTTGGTTATCATCAGGGATGTCTGTCTGTTACTTCTCATCCTGGACATAACCTGTCTTTTGTTGTCACTTTGGGCATAAAACATGAAGTTATGAGTTAAGCAATTTTGTAACTATTGCCTTTTTGTTTTAGTATAGAAGTTTATTTCAGAAATTGATTCCATTTATATATATTTAAGGTGCAATGTGACATTTCAAAAATATATACAATGACTAATCATAAAATTAGGATTTTTAATATCTCCATTTGCTTGTCATCTTTTTCCCTTTGATAAGGGAGACCATGGTGGTTGTGGGCCATTATAGAAATCACTGCATAAATTTTTTCTTGAGTGATATGAACTTGCATCTGAAATTAGATACACTACTAACTTTCCCCAGCACCAGAGCAATGCTCAGCATACTTTGGGCTATTGAGAAGTAGCCATAGTCAGGAGTCAGTTGGAATTCATAAGAATACATATTTTCTTTCTGAGATATTTCTTCATAGAGCAGATGCTCTCGTCCCTCAGTAAAGTCGCTTTCTTTTCCAACTAACCAGGGAAAACCAGCAAAAGGGGAAGACTGGAGTTGATCTTTGTTTCTGTTTGTGAAGATGCAATAGTGAGTGCATATGTGGACATATTCCTGACTTATAAGGAAACAGCAAAAGCTTCGTGAAAAAAATGAATTAAAAGATAAGTGTTCTTTTATAAGCAGAGACATATTGCATATATAAATAGTCCGTGACATATGCAGGAAAATCTATACAGAAAGGAGAGAGAGAAACAATAGCAAAAATCACTCAGCTTTTATTATTTGTTTTCTCATTCGTTGGCCATATTTGGGGCATACATAATTTATGAGGACCTTGAAAAAATCACAATATGGGACTCCTTTGTAAAAAAGCATGAAAAGGGAGGTGATATAAAAAAAATTAAGAACTTCAAGCTACTCACTGACAATTGAGCATTAAACCAAGTATGGAGTCCTGTGTGACTGTAGTAGGTACGTGACCATGGAGCTGCCCCTTTCTGTTGAGTTTCTGGGGTTCACAGACTCCTGATAAGGATTGGGATCACGGCAGCTCTGTTTTCTTTTTCCGCTTGGAGAAACCCATGGCAGCAGTTACACAAAGGGAGATGTGAAGCAATCCAGGTTTTCATTAATGTTCAAAGAGGGCATTTAAAGATGAGCGAAGGCTTTTTTATACTTTGCAGTAAGTATCTTTTTGTTTGATGATTGTATGCTGAATGCAAGAAGAGGGGAAATAAGGCTGGCATTGCCTTGTCAGTGATTTCATTATTTTCCCATCTACACTGGTGTTTGAAGCTTATCAGAGCAAAGTACTGTGGGCAGCCCAGCTGTCACTGTTATCATTGTGGCTCTGAGTGTTGTAATCCCGATTCCCATTGTAATGCAATTAATCTTTTGCTTTGCACTAATGGATGAACAAGCATATTTACTGTAGCATAAAATCCTAATTATTTTTTGAACAGATGCGTAAGGAGAATGTAAACTAATGGCAAGTGACAGCTGTGATAAATGTGTACTATATCTTTAAATGTCAGGGCTCCTGTGGCGTGGCTTTGGACGGCAAAGCTCATCACTTACATCTACCTCTGTGAGGATGTGGGATTAGTACATTCAAAATCCATTCTGTCTTTAGCGCGAACATGTGCTTTGAACGTGCTGTTTAGAAGTTACATGTTTGCGGGATTGTCCTCAATAAAGCAGCACTCTTCTTTCGTTATTCTGAGTCTAGTGCTGCTGATACTGTACATTTTATGGTAGATATTCAATTTATTTTTCTCTACTATTCAAAATGCAGGTCACTTTGATGAAAAGTATCTTATGGAAAACCTAAGTCTTGCAGAAATGTGGAGAAATTTGGCTAATATTACTTAAGCAAAAGAAATGAAATATCCTTAGTGTACACACGACATATCACATAACTGGATTTCACTGTCAGTAAAAACCACTGGATCCTGGGAGATATCAGTAAAATACATTCATTGGCGGGAGGAGTGACAGGAGCAAGTCATCCTGGACGGGATGGTAACAGCCTCTGTAAGTGAATGTTGGCTAGACAGATGTTTTGAGTTTGCAAATATGCGTTGATTTGTGAAATTCATTGTGCATTTTACAAATTTTTTATTTTATAAAAACTTTAAAGAAAAGCCTCCTTTCTTCTCCTATAATCAGAGTATGCATTTGAAAACTAAGATTCAGTGCAGCTGAGTACCAGACTATGATGAGAAAAATCAAAGGAAAGCAGAGGGATGTTTGAAACCCTTGCTTTCCTTCAGTTCATGGTGCACGCCATCCGTCATTAAGTCCCACATCTGAGCTGAGCTCTGTCTTCACAGGCAGTGAAGAGCCGTAGCAAAAGAGATTAGAAAGGTATCATGTGTTTCACCAGGGAAGAAAACGATGATGTGTTTGTGGGTGAGTTGAGTCTGAAGCCCCTAGGACTGAAAATGCAACTTTTGATACAACCTTTATAATGTTTTCAACACAGAAAGCACACTTTTGAGAATTAGAGCTGCTAGTATTAGCAGGGATACTTGTTGGTTTAGTTTAATGGGACAAAATGTTTTCCTGAGCTGTTGCTCTGTCTTCTGTAAAAAATTTTGCACCAGTCAACGTGTTATTCATTTTGCAATGCACCAATACAGTTGTGAGAGGTTTTGTGGGGAGCAACCTAATTAAATTACTACCCCTTTCTGTGCATTTGCAATCCATGACATTTCTGAAACAAGACCCAGGTGTGATATTCTATTGATGTATTCAGAGCTCTGCCACACTTAAGCATCATGTAATTTCCTTGCTCCTTTGCTTTCGTTTGTCATACTATCACATTCTTTATAAATGTTTCTGTGTCTTTGAGGGTCTCCCCTACTGAAGGTTTATCTAGGAATGAAGATAAAACTAACTTGTGGATTGTCTTGGATCAGGTCTTTGTAATTCCTTCCATAGGTCTCAATGTTTCAGACCAAAGCCCCACACAACTGTAAATAAAAACAAACAAACAAACAAGCAAGCAAACAACAACAGCAACAAGAACAGGGTTCCAGAGCCATGGTCTAGCTGCTATAGTCCTCTCCTTGAACGCGCCACGATCCCATATAGATGCGGGTTCTAATCCTGACAGCCCGGCTTCCCATTCATCACCCTGCTTGTGGCCCGGGAAAGCAGTTGAGGACAACCCTAAGCCTTGGGATCCTGTATCCATGTGGGAGATCCGGATGAGCTCCTGTCTCCTGGCTCCTGGCTTTGGATCGGCGCAGTATCGGCCGTTGTAGTCACTTGGGAAGTGAATCATCAAATGGAAGATATTTCTCTCTGTCTCTCCTTCTCTCTATATATATCTGACTTTGCAATAATAATAAATAAATCTTTAAAAAACGGTGTGATTAAGTAACTCTGAGAGTCTAGAAATTAATTTTCCAGTTCATGTTTTTTACTCACCTAGATCCACTCCAGCGTATTTTATCCTCGGTTGCCAATGCCTTTTCTTCCTGGTATACTCGGTTTCCTGTTAATTTTATTATGTGTGAATTTATCACTCATTGCACAATATTTCTGTGTAGGAACATTGCTGCTTGTAAATGCCTCATTGCCAACTAGAAAAAAAATACTTTATTTCTTCAGTCCTTCAGACTGTGAACAAATGAAATAACACAACTGAGCATTTCTAAATAGTAATAGCAAATTCTCAGTACAATCTCTGTATGTTTCTGGTGATCCCGTTTTAAGCCTCAGAGAGTCACAGTATGCTAAATGTGTAATAGTAGGTCCCATCCGTGAAAAACAACAGAACTGCAGAAGAAGTTGGATTCTACTTGTGCCTTATCACTAATTAGAAAAGATTGAAAAGTAACACTTCTTTCTGGGTATGCTATTCTATTTGGAGAAATGATCCAGGCAGCTTCAAGTATATTGCACAATACCTAATAATGTCCTGATAAAATGTGCAGAATGAAGTACTACGCTGGAATGAAAGTCGTTTCACAAATAAAATGGCTCTATTGCTTTTAGGGAGTTTTTGACTTTTTAGACTCTTTACTGAGAATTCATCAGGCTGAAAATAAATGATTTTATCTGTGACATTTTAGCAATATACCAAGTGATTTTAAAGCTGCTGAAGCAAAATGAAAAATACTTAGTCTGAAGATTCCTGAATTGCAGTCTTTACTTTTTCATATCAATAAGAAATACAATTTCTATGTGTCAAGCATTTTATTTGTACTTCTATTTTGATTATGACATCTAAAATTTAAAACTTATGAATGTAATAATTAATAATATAATACATATAAAAAATCTAAAATACTAGAACACTGATGCAGTTTTTGTTTAGAGCAAGCAGGTACATAAAATAATGTTAATGAAGAGTTTATAGTAATGTGAGGAATAGTTAAAATGCAGTATTAAATTCTAAAAATGGCCAGACAAAATGGTATATATGCAATTTGAGCTCCATATCCAAGACATACATCCAACAAAGGACTAAAAAAAGACAAAGTAAATGTTAGCAGCATATTATGGTGGGATAGATATGAAGTGGTACTGTTTTATTCACGGTTTTTCTTCTTCCTTCACTTTTTAAAAAATGTATTTTTATTTTGAATTGTGTGGTGCAATTTTGTGTAGGCTGGGATCACACCCCTAACTCCCACCCCCTGTCTGATTCTTCCCATTCCGTTACAATAGTGTAATCCTTCATAAGGAATCATAATTCTGTCAGTCTCTCGTTTAAGTATGCCCCAACATTGTTAGTACAGACAATGTCAGAGAGTCTAGCATCCCATTGTCTACACATGTCCAACAATTTCATTGGGATTCCATCTTTCATCTGGATGCAGGGATGCATGTTTCATTATACCCCCATATCTGTGTATGTTAGACCCCAGTACTCCATCACTGTACATTACCGTCAGTGAGAAGCCATGAAACAAGGTCAGCAACGGGTATGAGTTAGAACAGTCGCAGAAACAACAAATTACAATGCCAAAAAAAAAAAAAAAAAGGAACCACTGAGTCCACAATATGCACATATTTCTTGGATGATATAAAGAACAACAATAGAAAACTAAAATCATTACTTTTAATGTATATGAGTGAAAAATTGCAAGTTACTTTTTTGCCATTACCCAAAGCAACACATTGTGTTATGACAGTAAATTAGGTTAAGTATTTTAGAGTTCATAAAGAATTTAGGGGTGTTCATGTCAGAGCGATGTCTCTATTTGCCTTTTCTTCTTCTAAAGCAGAAACTAAAGAGTAATGAATTGACTTTTTGTCAGCTACATCTAATTAGAGGACTTTCTCAGAAAGTTAAGGCTCAGTTTACACTTTAGTGTTTCACTCTTAGAACATGAAAATAAACACTATGTCAGAAGCCTAAAGTGTTCCTATTAGTATTTCAGTTATTTTCAGTCACTTTTAGCTAGAATCTAACCTAGACCTTGGTTTAGAAAGGGAAAGCTTAGAAGTGAATGCTGAGTAACTTCACAGAAATCTCAACTGAATTCCCCGTGTATTTTTTTTTAATGTACATAAAGGGTTTTTCTTCTACTTGATGGTTATACATAAATGCAGTATTCTCAAGAGTTTCACCTAAAGAAATCTGTACTGCTCATTAAGGATCTCTCTGAAAAGATAGAAGTCAACTAAATTATATGTACCTGGCACTTTGAGAATGGGAAAACAACGACACCTTCAGGGAAAGGTGTTTTGCCAGTGTTTAAAATGGAATAACCAAAATGAAATGACATCCCTGTGTAAAAGGGAGGGTCCTGTGAGGACTGCAAGGCTCAATTCCTGAAAGAAGAGGATGAACATTAGAAAGTCTTGTTAGAAAGAATCTCGCCATGCCTGGTATTTGGCACCAAATTGAGATTCCTCTTGGAATGGCAATAATGCATCATGTAGCATCTGAATTGAATCTTGAACATGTTCCTTATTCTGGCTTTCTGATAAAGCACGCCTGGGATGGAACAAGTGCTATGTGATGTATCTGAACCTCTGCCACCCAAATGGGAGCTACAGATAGAATTTGTACTTTGTGGATCTGTATTGGTTCAGCTCTAGCTATGTCAGCATTTGGAAATAATCATTGGCTAAAAGATCTCTCTCTCTTACATGTTTTCCCTTTGTCTTTCAAGTTGATAAAGCAATATCTAATTGAAAAATAAATAAACTGCTGAACAGATGATAACACTGATCTATCCTCAGTATTCTTTTGTAGAAGCCTTTCGTTATGGTAATAATTTTGTTATGGGTTAAGTTGATGCTAACAGATTCGGTAACATTAGATTTAATTTGAAGATTTCAGTTTCTCCTTTGGAGTTAAGATAAACTAACTTTAGGCAATCCAATCTGTCTGAGTCTAAGAATTACCTCCAAAATATTGACAATAAAGGTATAATTCAGATGATGACTTCCTGGGACATTTTGTTGCAGGACTAAGCATGCGAGTGCAGCTGACTATTGGAACATCTACTTGGTATAAGATATGTTTTATGAGAATCCACGCTGACCGTTTCCTGTCTGTTTCTAAGCTTTCCTTGTTTTTCTCTATCTATTTATTCTATTTTTTGGGGGGGGAAGGGGGGACTCCGGAGCTACCCTGATGGTCATTGCAAGAGAGGGTGGGGATCCACATATACTTGGTAGGACACAAAGATTAGTTACTCCTCACTAAGGTATTGAAGATTTCTCTGCACACCCCTCCGAAAACTGTGCCTCAATTGTGGACATATGCCTTGTTAGAGTTGTAAGCCAGCTTAGACTACCCTAAAATTCACCAAGTTCAGTAAAGTTATGTTGCAATACTATAAACTGTTAAATACAAAAATGAAAATAGATATAAGACAGCTGAACAGTACCCTATAGTCATTTTAAGGTGTATAGCAGCCAGTTGTATATAAACTCAAATTGAAATGTCAATGAAGTATTCACAGGATGTGGTTAAAAACCTGCATTTTTAACATATTTGTTACTCAATACCATGTAAATTAATGCTATAATGTTATAAATTGTTGTTGATGTTGTGTTGGGGCTTTTAATTGATCGGAATGATATTCTCCCAGTTCTACCTTCAGACCAGAGATGGTTTCCCCAAGAAACCGTTGAATTTATCTGGTTAATAAGATGCTGGACTCTATGCTTGGTGTATGCTTACAATGAAAGAATCTTGCCTGGATTTGAACTGAAATACTGCAACAAGGTGGAGGAATCCACCATAGGGGGAGGGTACGGGAAGGGGTGGGGAGAATCCCAAAGCCTATGAAACTATGTCACATAATGCAACGTAATTAATAAAAATAAATAAGTAAGTAAAATATATAATATATTAGAAAAAAGAAATCATATTATATAATATTTCATCCTGCTTTTTAAATTTATCTTAAATATTTTCTATAATGTTTTCATTTTCATGAGTTGCATCACGTTAAACTATTTTTCATAAATACTGTTTTCTACTGAGTAAACCCACAGTTTCCACTACAAATAACCACAGTACTTTATAATTTTTCAATAAATCACATGCACTAATAGGCTTCTGAAATATTTTAACATTTAACAATGGTAAATAAACAATTTTTATTTGAAAAAGGTATGTTTTATGATTACATAGTACATGCTACATGCTGTATATATCTTGATTAGCTATCTTAGTCTAATTGATTAGATGGAAAGTGCAATTGACTTTTAAGTAATGACCTCTAAGTAAGTCATTTACAGATTGGTTTTTCATAAAGTATCAAAGAACTTGTCTAGAAGAGTAAAAAGATATTGAGAAGAAAAAATACCACATTATTTCATTTATTGTATGACTAAGCACAGTTTCCCCAGCATTTTTTTCTAATTAATATCTTTGTTTCTCTTGAAATTAGTACGATGAGCTTAGCATGAAGACAGACTCATTTTCCCAGAGTGATAATAACCTAGTGGCTAAATCCTTTCTTGCAGCTGCAGGGATCACTTATGGGTACTGATTCCTGTCCCAGGGCTCCACTTCCCATCCAGCTCTCTGCTTGTGGCCTGGGAAGCAGTAGAGGATGTCCCACAGCCTTGGGACCCTGCACACAGGTCGGAGAGCCATAGGGAACTCCTGGCTCCTGGCTTGGGATCAGCTCAGTTCCAACCGTTGAGGCCACTTGGGGAGTGAACTAGCAGACAGAAGATGTTCTTTTCAAACACATCTACGTTTTCACAAAGCTACTTGCTTTTCAAGTCCAAAATTTATCAGAAATGGCCAGGATAATTTGTTTATTAATTACTGTGGTAATTTATCAAATAAGTCAACTTTTTCCAAAAATGATTAATAAGATGAACAGACAGCTTCTATTATACATATTTATTTAATTCTAGAGACGACCATATGGCCCATATGGTCCACACCAAATTTAGAAAGTGATATATGGCAAATTCATTAAACTAAACAGGCTACTCTCTGTGAGCACTAAATTATTTGCCTGGTAACTAGAAACAGATCGGGGGAGGGGGTTCTAATAAGTAATAGAAAGCTCCTGAAATGAAGGGGCTTATAGTTGGCTGTAGTGTCAAAGCTTTTAGCATAGCCTTGAGAATTATGGCAGTATCTGATTGTGTCTAACCCGACATAAGCTCTATTGTCAAATAGTGAATACCCATAATATATTCTAAATAAATCTTGTAGTTTCAAAAGACAGTTATCTTGGAGGTAGTAGCTATCAGTGTAATGATATAAATCATATTATATTTTCAATCATCTTTATGGCTTTTTGGTCACTAGCTAATATTTACGAGTATATGAAGTTGTGGTCCATTCATTGAAAAAAAGAAAAGCAACATAAAATTTTGGATCCACAAAAGACTTCACTGTATCTTTCCATTTTCTTTGTTATATAATGCAAACTATACTCATCCTTTCTGATTGCTAAAGGCTACATAATTGTCTTCATTATTCTATTTTTAATAAAAGAACTCTTATAAATACAAAATGTATCTGAATGCCTTCAATTTTATAGAATGTTCTTATCTATGAAAATGATTGTTTTTGTGATGTTATATATAATTTTTCACATATGATTCATATTCCAACTTCATGGAGCTCCTTGGGTATCTTCTGTAAAATGATTATGACAGTATCAAAACATTTATATTTTATTCATCCTTGAGTTTACCAGAGCTTCTAAAATGTAACCTCCAGAGCAGATGTTAAAAACTAAGGCCTTGCCTCAATTTCAAATAATAGAATGACTGTCAATGGATTATGTTAGAGAAACAAAATCTGTCTCTATTCTTGTGACATTATGATGTCAGGGTAATCTTTTTCCATTCATTCTGCAACATTTTGTCATTCTTTGTCTCTCCTTGAATTATGTGTAAGGAAGAAATATTCTTGGCCTACAGCTATTTTCATATGCCCCACGCTCAGCCACACTTAGCAAACTGCCATACACAGATGAGGTTCATTAATTTAGCCGTGAATGAACTAGACAACTATTTATATGGGAAGATTACTTTTCAAATAACTTCCACAGCAGATTTTTACAAACGTAGTTTTGGAAGCTTTAGATATCAATTTCAGACTTGGAGAAAAAGTACTAAAATCTTATTTATGAAACATTATAAAGTTATTACAGAGCAACAATAGAGTTGGTCATTTACGGAGCCAGTGAGTAGTTATATATCTAGATTAGCCTCGAACAGAGCTCTGCAGTGGCACTCTACTGACACTGATCCTATGAAAAAGCTATCTCTTTTTCCATTCCTTGCCATTCCAGAAACCATTATGGACTAATAATAAAGTTCCCAAGGTGTTTGGAAAGAATACCCAGTGCTGGTAACTCACAAATAAGATTATTCTTTGTGTTTTTTTTCAATCCTTCATGGAGAAAAACTTAAACAACATAAGTCATGTTAATATAATTAAGAAACTGCGTGATTCTTACATTTTGAAATCCAAAGAAACAATTTTTGACATTTCTGGGAAGACAAATTGGATAGATTTTTTCTCATGTAACAGATGCAATGGATGCATGCCGTAATTCACAATATGTTGACTTTCCATTATTGTAACCAATTTTTGAAATGTGTTTGTTTATTGAAGATATTGATTTTCTAAAATATACAGACTAATTTGAATGTATTTGTCATGTTAAAATGCTGTTTTGAAGTACATGCTCATTGTAAAATGGCAAAAGCTAAGTTAATACTTAGGATTTCTGTGATGAAAATAATTTTTAAGAATGTGACATATTGTCAAAAGATATGTGATTATAATTAGGGAGTGTAAGTTCAAAATATCCACTAGCCAACATAGTAACAACAGCTAGTGACAACAATGTATTCAACAATTGGTTTTGATATATCTTCTGTGCATTACAGCAACAAAAATTTAGATATATTTGAGTTGCAAATCTAAAATGAAATGGCCCCTGATTTCAAGTAACTTACAACCTATGGTTAATTGTCCACATCAAAAGATGAAGAGATAGTCAACTATGTAGTTTTCCTTTAGCAGTAGTAAAGGCAAATAGGATAATGATGGTGTGGTGCAATGTTAAGATCAAAAGTGTAAGGCAGAGCCAGCACGATGACTCAGTTGGGTAATCTCCAGCCTGTAAGCATTGACATCCCATTTGGGCACCTGGTTGTATCCTAGATACTCCACTTCCCGTGTAGCTCCCTGCTTATGGCCTGGGGAAGCAGCAGAGATGGCTCAAAATCTTGGGACCCTGTATACATGTGAGAGACCCATAGGGAACGCTTGTCCTGATTTCAGATCTGCTCTGTCCAATGTGGCCATTTGGGGAGTGAACCAGTAGATGGAGGATCTTTCTTTCTGCATTGCCTTCTCTCTGTAACTCTGCTTTTCCAATACAAAATAAAAAGAAGTATAAGAGAATTATTTAAGTCATTATTTCAGATTGAATATTTCATACAAAGTTCTTTGGAAGTGGTAAGGGGTCTTAAACTAAAGATGCTTGCAAGATGGCTTCTTGCTTTCCTCTTTTGTGAATTTAATACATGGTGCTTGCTATTTCAAGCTGTGTTGTGCCAGTCATAACAGAACATAGTAAAAGAAATAGCAAGTGTGTATCCTCAGGAGTTTTATTGTCCAACATTCTTAGAATATGGGGTAGCCATAAAAGAAAAATAAATCTTAATGGAAGTGTCCAAGAAACTACAAAGTAAAGAGCATCACCATTGAGGGGATAATGGTTAGAAATATTCACAAGGGCAGTTTATAAATACTCAGGCCTTCAAAGACAAATGAAAGAAATAATTGAGGTCCTGGGAAGATGAAGAGTTGGAATAAATGTCTTCTATATCTCTCCTACTATATCATATACAATACAATTTTTATTATCACCTAAAAAGTGGAAGAAAGAAAACGAAAAAGTTAAGGGAACTCAAGGCCCAAATAAAATGGTGTCATGTATACTCACTGTTTTCTTTTTATCCCATTTATTCAAATTGAAGGCAAAGAAACTGGAAACTCAAAAACATCAATAGGTGCCTACAAAAAATAGGTCACCAAAAAATATACTAAGAAGTCAAAATGTTTAAGACACTAAGTGATGCATTTCAATAAAATATTATGGAGAATCAATAGTCCTTCAATTTGACTCACTAGAGTTTCAAAGGGAATCCCTGAGTTAACCTGATGCTAAACTATTGTCCTTGATTCACCAATCCAGGTATTATCAGAGAAGATTGGTAGAGAATCAACATG
The DNA here is from genome assembly GCF_017591425.1 of Ochotona curzoniae. NCBI lineage: Eukaryota > Metazoa > Chordata > Mammalia > Lagomorpha > Ochotonidae > Ochotona > Ochotona curzoniae. The sequence continues at coordinate 206,662 of NW_024466978.1, read as the reverse complement.
TTCTGCCCCATCCCCTAGTCTGTTTCTTAAAGGAAGCCCAGTGAAATCAAGACCCTTTCCCACAATCCAGCGATAACATTATGTTGCTCACAATGTCAATAAATGCAGCAAAGGTAACAACAGCAAATATTTACATCTTTTCCTTGCTCTTCCCACTTAGTAGATATCTGTTACAGAGCCAGAAATTTAAACCGTGTCAAGAAGCTGTAAGGGGAACCTTACAGCTATCAACAAAAGCTTACTGGGGGAAGCTCTGCAATGCTATCTTCCTCTCTCTTTGTCAAAGCAAGATTAGTAAGCCACTGCAGTTACGTTTCATAAGGGCATTCAAAATAATTATAATCAAAGCATCAGTTTATTTGTTCTATACACAAACTAATGGTGCAATGACTGATACTTTTTATAACTTTTAAATTTTGTTATAGAAATAAATATGATGCCAGCCCCAGTAATCAATATAAGATATAAAATTCAAGTTCAGTTTTGTCAGAGTCACTCTGGCTGGAGAGTAGACCTGTATGTGAATCTCCTTCTAGCCACTCAACAACACATCATCTCCTGCCTGAATGAAAACCTAGTAATATATGCAAAACATACACTTTGGATGCTGTAATCCTACAAGGAGACTCTGTACAACAAAAGTGACCCATTTCAAAGAGGTCCAGTGAACATCTGTAATAGTGACTGAAGGGGTTTGTGTGACAATATCCCACCATGCTCTAAAGAAGTATACAAGGACCAGCGTTTGGGAGCATTGAGTAATGCTGCCAGCTGCATGGCTGTCATCCCATATGGATTCCAGTCAAGTTCAAACTGCTTCACTTCCATTCCAGCTCCCTGCCACAGAAAACCGATGGCCCATGTGGTTGGACCCTTGTTGTTCATGTTAGACACAGAGATGCTCCCAGCTTCTTCCAGTCCTGCTTGTTGATGAGACTTGATTGTTTTTTCTTCTTCCCAATTTTTTAGGCGATTATTTTTAACTAACCTATAAAAAGAACTATATTCTATGATCAAGAGGAGTGCTCTCCAGGAACGGGATGATTGTTCAATGTTTGTTTAAAATAATCAACACATTCCACTACAATAATGGGCTAAATATGGAAAATCACAATTACATCACTCAACTCAAAGCATTGACAAAATCTTAGACCTACTTATGATAAGCCATTTAATTAAAATAAAAATAGGGAAGCTTGAATAATGTGATAAAGAACACCTAAAAAACTTCTATAGTTACCTGTGCATTTAATGATAAAGATCAGATCCTTTCCCCATGAGCTCAGGAGAAGTCAAACATATCTGCTGTCATCACTGTCACGCAATGTAAGGATGTCATGGTAAGAATGTACAAAATGAAATAAAACAGAAATAAATCAGAAAGGACACAATTGAACTGTTTCTATTTGAACAATGCATCACTACCTTTGTAGTAATTATCAAGAAATACACAGTAAAACATTTAGAATTTTTTTTAATTAGTTTGGCAAAGTCATAGGATGAAAGATAAACATATGCATATCATTTATGCTCACATAAGTCAGGTCTGAGATCAGTTCAGATGAGGTTTCTTTGAGGATCCCCTCAACTGAACTGTTGGACTCAGAACTCCAACTATGGGGAGAATTGCAAGATCTGTGGTCTGACTGTAGAGTGCATGTGTCAGAACTGGATCTCCTCAGTGGCTGAAATGGAGTAGTTGATGGCATGCCCAGATGCACATGGAGGATATGGAAGTTCTTTGGGTCCTGCAGAGGTACCAGTGCAGAGGAAGCAAGCCAGAATAAATTGGTCAATTACCCCAGCCAAATGTTGTCAGCATATATCTGGGTAACTTGAGACTCTAAGGTCGACTGTATCAGTCAATGGGCCTTGGAAGGATTTCCTTATCTTTGGATGGGCAAGATACACAGCATTTCAGAATTATCAAACTACGTGAGCAGAACCCTCAGAACATGCTCCACCTTAGGGACTCTGGCATGACATCATTTGGCCATGACATCTCCCCTAATCTACCCTCTTCCCCCTGACAGGTAGAAGAAAAAAAAAAATGTTGAGACAATGGTCTCACCCATTTTCCCCTAATTCTCATTCCTTCCCACCCCAATCAATTAAGTAAAAATCACCAAAAATAACTGTCCTAAATATTTAAACAATCAGGTGTGCTTCTATATGCCAGCAACAAACATGGGGAAGCTTCCGATTAACCTGTATTAGCACACAATTGTTGAAAGCATAATATTTAAATGTAAGATAATAAAATAGGTATAAATTCAATATGCTAAAGTGCTAATGAAAGGGACAAAGAAATTCTAAATACATCGGGAGACACAACATGTTCACAGATGAGAAGACTGAATCTATTGAACATGTTAATTTTCCCCAAATACATACAAAGCTTTAACACAATCCTATCAGAATCCGATACATTATTATAAAATGTATATGATAAAAAAAAGGCAAAGAAAATGACTACAGTTTTGAAAAAAGCAAAACAGAGAGGAACATATCTTCTTGGGTCCAACATTTGATCTACAACTAGATTCATCAAGGCTTTGCAATATGAATGGCGTCTTAACTAATTTTTGACAAAATTGCAAACCTGATTCAGTGGAGAAGTAACAGCTTTTCAACAAACGATATGTTAAACAACGGATACTCATAGATAAGAAACCTACACACAGAGAGACATACACATTGAACATGAAAACGTAAAATATGAAAATCTAAAGGTTCATAAAATTAATTTTGGATAATATATTGAACCTGGAGCTGAAAAAAAAAGCAACACGATTTATAAAACCACAGAAATTGCTAAGCTGCACTTCATTCATTACAATAGAAGAAAACTTGGTGAAAATTCCTAATTAGAGTAAAGGGAACAATATCAAGTCCAGAGAAAAAATTCACAAGCTGTGTGACTAACAAAAATATGCAGAATCTAAAAGAAATATCAAAATGTTTTAATCAATCCACCAAGAAAATGGACAAAATTCACTTAAATGGGTTTCATTCATTCACCAGAAAATTTACAGATGGCACAAAACACATAACAAAATGTCCAATGTCCCTAGTTGATAGTGCTAGTTAAAATTTCACAAGAAAAAATAATTGCCATAGAGATAACTTAACACCTGTTAGGATGGCTAAAGCAGCATTACCTATAGGTACCTTATATCTGCGTGGATGCAGAGGAAGCAGAGTCTCACACATTGTTGACAAAAATGTCGAATGATGCAGGTGCTTTGTAAGAACAATTCATCCATTTATTAAATTAGCAGATAAGCAACTGTTACATAGCCTGATAATCACGCACCTGAACATATAGTCCAGAGCCAGGAAAACTTACATTTATACAAAAATCTGTATACAATTGCTAATAGTAGTTTTATTCATAATAATAACAGATTGTAAACCACTCAGAAGTCTTTGATAGGGCGAAAGACAAAGCAACCCAGTAACACACAGCAGGACCAATCCTCACAGAGCACAAAATATCAATACATACAACTTAAATGAGTCTCCAGAGAATTATTTGGATTGATCAAAGTCCTGTTCTCAAAGTTTACACATTGTAAGATTCCATTCATATTGCATTCTGAAAGCTAAAATTAAAAGCGTACAGACAATGTATCTGCCATGAAGGGAATCCCAGGTAGACATGAAACACAAGAAAATGTCATTTTAGAAAGCATTCAAAAAGTTTGATGCAACAAAGTGAGAAGAGATTACCTGGCATGTGATGTTGGAGAGCAATTCAGGTTTAATTAATTAGAGTGGAAGAAAGTAGCATGGTGTTTTGCTTGAAATTATATACTGGGTAGCAATAGCAATAAAGCAAAAAGGCAGGAAAAACAACTTTCATCTTTAAGTTAGTTGTATTAGAATTTAACAGCTGAAAAGTAGAAGAAAGATCAGCAAATTCTTCTGGACTTTTCCTAAAACCTTAAACTCCATAAATTTCTAGAATGATCGAATATTGGTAAACCTGCTGTGATAAAATTAAAATCGCTGGATAGTTCTCTATTTATTATGTGAAGATTTGGAAAGTATATTACCTTTTGATACTATTTTGTATCATTTAAATCATGAGGTGCAATATGAAACCATAATATAATTTTCTTTAAATAGTGACAGTTAAATTAATGGTGCATTGAGAGAATTTAGGAAATTATTTACACTAAATTGTGGTAAGCAATTCTAACTGATGACTTTTTTGAAAAATGTGCTTTTAGATGCATTTCTGGCTTTGAAATGATGACATTGACCCTGTCTTTATGGAATCAGAAGTTTCCATGTACCCTTAATGAGCTGAGTGTGCAATCCGAAAATTAGTCTAAGCTACATAGCTCCCAACTTTGCAGTAAGCTGTCCAGTGAGGTAGCTAGAGTGATGTTGCAGAGGTTCAGCCATCAGAACTGTGCTGACGGTCCCAATGCTGAATGGAGTTTTGTGTTAGCAGTCCATAGCTCTTTGTAATTTGCAATGCTAGCAAGAGTACAATGTAATTGGTAGGTAAAGTCAGCAATTGTAACACTTTGGAACTAAAAGGAGAGCTGTGCTTTGAGACCATAGCTGCATTTTAACAACATAACTTTCTGCTCTCTAAGCATCAGTCAAACCTGAGAATCAAAACTAGAGGGAAATGTTAGAAGAGACAGTGGAATACAGAAATCTCATGCTTACCTGACAATGAGATTTATATGCTCATTTATCTATGAAAGATGTCTACATATTTTTATATATAAAATATTGTTAGTTCTTAATATGTAAAGGCAATGATTTGTCTATATTTTATTATCAATAACATAGTAAGTTACAATATAAAAAGTGCAAGACAGTTATGATACAGAATTGTTTTAATGAAAAGTTGCTGCAAGTGAAACAGACAAGTTAACTCAATCAGTGTGTCGACCAAACACTGTATATTTCAGAGCTGGAGTGTGGATTCTTGTATGACACCCAAAGGTTGTTCCTTTGGTTTATAGCCTCAATAGATTTGAGTGTGTACTGCACACTCAGTTCCAAATCCAGTCTTAGAGCTGTGCAGGAGAAAAAGAAAGGCCACAAGCCATCCAGGTGGTTTGTTTGCATATTAAGGCTTAGAGTCATCATTCTGTCTTGCATATTTCTGATACATGTAGTGAAGAAAATATCTGCATTGCAGAATGCTTATGAGTGACAATTTGGCAAAATATATGAAAGCACATCTTTAATTGGAAGTAGGACAAATCACAATTGACATTCATAACAAAGAACAAGACAAAGGTAAGCTGCCAGCTAGTCCTTGTTTGCTTTAAAAATACTAGGGCAGAGGTGGGCATTTGGTCTGTACGTTAGATGTCAGAGGACCAGCATCATTGCATTGTGGGGAAAGCTGATATATGGGATGCAAGCACCCCCAAATTGGATATATGTGATGTCACCACAATACGAGTCCCAGAGAGTGTCCTGGGTGCTCCATTTCCAATCCAGCTCCCCTGCTGTGGCCTGGGAAAGCAGAGAGGAAAATGACTCTAGCCCTCAGGACCCATAGGAGACCCCAAAGAGGCTCCTTGCTCCTGGCTTCTAGCTTCTGATTGGTCTGATTGGTCCAGCTCTAGCTACCAAAATCACTTAGGGAATAAACCAGCAGATGGAAGATCTCTCTCTCTCTCTCTCTCTCTAACTGTCTTTCAAATAAAAATGAAATGGGTGTCTTCTAAATAAGTTGTGAGGACATCTGTGTCCTGTATCAGAATAGTTGAATTTGACCTTTGGCTCTGGCTTCTGATTCTAGCTCCTTGCTGTTTGATCCTGGGGAAAGCGTGTGGGGAATAGCAGTTGGTGATGTAAGTAGTTGAGTTCTTGTCACTGACAGGGAAGACCTGAATTGAGTTGGCACTGCAAACACGTGGAGTGCACAGCGTATTTTCACTCATTCTTTCTCTGTGTCTTCATCTAAAATAACAACAAATATACAAATGAACATAGAAGGACATACATAGAGAAGATGAAATCTGTATTAAGCTGCTATAATTAAGCACGTCTTTAATTGGAGGCCAACCCTCTTCCTTTGCCAACCGTGTCACTCACTTGCCCTTTCTGTGAATGCAGAACCCTCACAGCAGGATGTGGCAAGGCAGAAGCGGAGGGGAACAGATTCATTCTTTGCTCTGTGCCTTCCTGTTATCATTCCAACATCTCAGAAACACATTTTACCTCAACAGCAAGAGTTGTACTGGACCCTAATTTATTTCTTTATTCTTTTTGCCTCTTCTTAGTTTGCTAATTTGATCAATGTCTGATTTTCTTTTACCTTTAGATGTTAGTGGCCTTCTTTGGTTATTGCCTCCTGTTAGTTTCGTTGTTGGCTTTCTTTTTCAAATCACCAACACAATCAAGCAATTTTCAGTGTTAAATTACGTTGGGTGAAATATTTAATTTTGTTTCCGTTTTTGTTCAATCAATCAATAAAAGTCAGTAAGGTAGAATCCATAACCACAATATGAAGGATTTCAAGTATTTTTTTTCCCAGAATGACTCCAGTTATGTCATTAATCTATAGTTTTGTAGGACTTACATGTGGCTTTTTTTCTACATCTTGATTTTGAATTGCATAGTTTTTCACCAGCTTTACATAATATTTTAAAATATTTTCAATGTGAGCATAACACACAGTGGTTAAGACATTAAAAACTCATCCCACATTTTAATGCCTGGCTTTGAGTTCTCTCTTAGTTTCCCATCCAAACTTCTGGTTGGTGTTCATCTTGAGAGGTGGCAGGCATTTACACAAGTACTTGAAACTTGCACCCACACGGGATGACCTGAATCAAGTTGCTGGTTCCTGTATTCAGTAAGATCTGTGGTCAGTCATATGGACATTTGGAAAGTGAGCCTACAGACCAGACATTTTCAACAGCCTCATTGGCTTTCAAGCACATATAACACAAGTGTAATTTTTAAATATACAAATATTTAAAGCCCTTGACAGATTGCATGATATCTCTATGCTGATACAGTAATGCTAGCAAGACTTACAAGAGTAAGAACCATATTTTGTGAGAGCATCACATAATCTTGTAGAACAATTACTGAGGATTTGAAAGCATAGTGGAAGCATTCTTCATGTTTCTCCAAGGGTTAACCATCATCCTGTTTGGTTAATTAATCAAGAGACCTGAGGATTAGTGAGCTTTCCTTCGTTAAGGGTGAATATATTTTTTATAATATTGTAACCTAAGTATTAAAGCATGCTTACTTTATTCCAATGATTATTATAAATATTTTGGTGTACTTATTTGTAATTAAAAATGTATTGTATTAATAATAGAACTTTCCTGTCGAATGGGTGAAGAAACCGAGACACACGCACAGATGAACAGAGCATAGAATTCAACAAGGTCATTAAGGAATTGTTCAACTACTGTTCCCACTACTTATTTTCCAGAACAGTGATATGTATCAATTCTAGGTATACGCAGAGCAAGTTATAACAAATAGTGAACAATCCAAGGGAGACCAACTCTTCCCATTCTTGGAGTGTATCTCTGAGAGCTGCATGTCTTTTTAAGGAGGAAGTTTATTTTGGCTCATATTTTTAGAGGTTCACATTCCAAGAACAGGTGATTGCATTTTTTTTTTAAAGATTTATTTTTATTATTTTTTTATTGGAAAGGCGGATATACAGAGAGGAGAGACAGAGAGGAAGATCGTCCGTCCCATGATTCACTCCCCAAGTGAGCACAACGGCCAATGCTATGCTGATCTGAAGCCAGGAGCCTCTTCCGGGTCTCCCACGTGGGTGCAGGGTCCCAAAGGTTTGGGCCGTCCTCGACTGCTTTCCCAGGCCACAGGCAGGGAGCTGGAACCGGCAGCCCATATGGGATCCCGGGCATGCAAGGGGAGGACCTTAACCACTGTGCCACTGCTCCGGGCCCGGTGATTGCATTCTTGATACAAGGGTAATACAAGAGAATTCAGAGCATCCTCAGATTTGGTCATGGGAGTTCCAGCCTACTAAATGAATTAAATCTAGTTACTGTTAAAACTCCCACCTTTGAACATCGTAATTCGACGAAGTTTGCACTTCCTAGACCAAGCCTTTAAGACATGGGCCATGGGGTCTCTCCAAACTACTATGTTTGGGTAATATAATGATATGCTTTTGAACATAAACTATATCTTACTGCAAATAGTTAGGAGAGCTTCAGTCTGTTAACCTTCTGGTGCTGTTCTCTTCATTGAGTGAGGGGGACCCTTTATCTCACATGAAGTAGCAATTTAATCTAACTGATTTGTGAAAAGTTAATAGCACAAAATTCCAGTGTTAAAATGAAAAAAAAATCTATCATAAATCAAGCTATCTCCTCTTCTGCTGTAGCCACCGTTGAATTCTCCCATTCCCATTGAGTAGTTCTTTCTGTATGTCCTGAACCATCGTGCTGGTGGGTCCAGAAAGCTACACACATGTCATATCTGTCGTCTCAGTGTTCAGACCCTTTCATGATGGGTGACTGCATGAGTCACCTGAGCACGTACTGAAGGGCTGACAAAGGAACAGAGATCTGTCACATGCTTATTAGCTCTGTAGTTTGTGCAAAGCCTCAGGAAGCCCCATCAGTGGCACAGCTTTCAGTTTCCTAACTCTACTCCTAAAGATTTCACAAAAGACAAAGCAAATTTAAAAGCTGAAGTAGTAAACAGACAATTCTTCCTACCTTCCAATACTAGCAAGACACTTCTATTTAGTTTTTAGCATGCACGCAACGATAATTCAATAGGCATCTCATGCTTACGGAAGAGAAACACTCTGCTTGGCAGGGAAGCAATTCAACCTGAAAATCTTCCCGGTTATGTAGGAGATGATTTTGTTTTTTCCCTTATTACTTCACTCAAGTGCCAACATTTCCTTGAAGATGCCTGGTGAAAGAGGCATTGTAATCTTTCTGTTTCATACAAGAGTGCTACGTACAACGAGAAGGATACTAGCTTGTGCTTTGAAATTTGGATAGTCACCAAGACACTTTGGATGCACAACATTTTTTGCCTTAATTTAAATATTGAATAAATACAACTTCTTGAATTGGCTGTTATTTTATTTTAATGTATTCTGTTAGGATTTTGAGATCATGATCTCATCTTGAATTCTATTACACCATTAGAGAATCTATGTTTGGCATACACTTACTTAAATGCCAGGAGAAAAGGAAAAGGACTTTTTTGAGGGCTTGTGTCCCAGCAAATACATACATGTTCTAATTGCATGCAAATGAAAAAATTAATAATCTGTTCAAAAACATGCTGGGGAAAAATATTGTAGTACAGTTTGTGGCAGCTTTATCCAACCCCTTTCTTACTGCATAGCGCTGGAAGCAGCTATGTGCACAAGGCACACTGACAAACACAGAGGAGGCTTCTGGCATCGAGTCATCCCTAAGCTTTGGGACTTCCTCAAGGAATGAAGTGAACTGTATATCCACATGAACTATATAGCACTGGCATGCTATATAGTGTATGACATGACAATTCTCATATTTTGATAACTCAGTGGCCATTTGTACATGTTTAAGTAATATCATCTCAAGATTCAGACATATCCTCTCTGACTTATTTTGAGCAAGTTGAGGAAGTTAATGGCTGTGAAGAAGCCGAGCCAAAACACTAAAGTAGACAGATTCCTGAATAGTCCCCAATGCCTAACAAAAATCTTTATGAGTAATAGAGGCTCAATAAATACCAGCTTACTTAAAGTACACTGTCTTCCCTAGTGACTTCTTGTCCCATTTTTTCTTTCATTTTCGTGTGAATAGACTTTAAAATGCCTTTGAAACATTGACCCTGGCACGCTGTAGATGCCTTGAAGGTGTAGGCCACTTATCTGTGGCAGAATCCTACTCCCTAGCCATTTCTTGCTGCCTTTTAAATATGATACTTATCAGGCAGTTACAACCTCATTTATTTCTTTTATATTTCCTTTCCCTTTTACTAAGAATCTGTGCCAGGCACTATTTGTTTCACATCTCTGAAATGTTTTCACCCTGTCTTCTGTCCTAAAACAGTAACGTGATAGTTTCACAGCATAGGTAGGCAACTGTTCTGAGTATACACATATGACCAAACACTGATCAACATCTATTAGCAGCAATCTGAAAGTTTGAGTTGGAAGAAACAGCGGGAAAGTGAGAAGAGCGAAGCGCTTTTTCAGAACATATTATTGTTCTGGAGTTTGCATTCTGCTTTGAATATAATGTGAAGATAAGTTGGCTAGAGACTGCAATCATCTTGTAATATTGAAGGGAAATCCAAGCACATTGTACTGTATTATTAAATGTTCCAACTTTACTAAGCCAATAAAACTTGGCTATGAACTGTCACCTTGTTAAATTATAAGTTTAGAAAAATAAACCTGCATCTTTAAAATCATATGTTGATTATTGGATGAAGTATGTTTAAATAACCAGTATAATAGTTCTCTACAATTTCCTGTGACCCTGTGGTATCATCACTTTTGGATTCTTTAAGTTAAGAATTCCTGACCATAAACTCAGATCTTTCATTTTAACTAATAAGTTATTTACTGTTAGTTAATAAGTATTTTTTAAAAATAATTATAATTTACTATGAAGCATGACATCGTGTTCAAAGCGAGAGACAGATGAATATAACTTCATTTAGCAATGCAGTTCATAATTTATATGAGGTTTACGCATTTTGAGAACAGGGTCTATGACTGCCTCAACCTTTTAGATGGTAAAGTTCCTAGTACTAATATTACCCTGATGCCAGAAGTTCAATGGAAGAGAGTAAATATATGTCAAATAAATGTCTCACCATCCCATTCAAATTCTGTTGCAATTCACTGTGAAAATTATTTTCCTTACAGTAAGTTAGCTTAAATCTTTCTTCTGTGTGTGCCATGATAACAAATACGACAGGAAAATGTATAAATAATAGAATTTTATTTCTCAGGTTTCTGAAAGCTGAAAAGTCCAGCATGGGAGGGCGGCTCTGTTTCCAGCTTGTGCCTTATTCCAGTGTCCTCTTGAGGCAACAACCATTGTGCCCTCACATGATTATGCACAAGGGGAAAAGAAGCTGAAGCTCCACTAATCCATCCCCTCCGGATGTTAAATGTCTTTCTAAGAAGTCCTTTTGCTTAATACAACTACAAAGGGTAATAAGTTTCAACATGAATTTTGGAGGTGACACACATTCAAACTTTACCAGTTGGGTTACTATTATCATATTTCTCATTTTTTTAAATATTTGTCTGCTTTCAATATTTATTTGAAAGCTCAACATTATATTCTACACAACTTTCATGTTTCCCTTTCTTGACCAATGTAAACTTTTCTATGCATGTGGTGTTCGTTCTTTTAAGTTTTGGCAATTTTACGTATTTGTTTCTAGCCTTTCCCAGTACTTTATTATACCTACCCCTTAAAAAGCATCATATGAATATCTAAACATAATTTTCTGCCTTACCCACTTCTCTTGATTTTTAGTGTGAAATTTAAATCTCTTTCATCCGTATAGTTCCTGTTTTCAAATTGTTTGCACTTCAGAGCTGGTGAGAAGGCCAGAAGTTGAAGTATGTATCCTGTGTTGAAGAATGACCAGAAGTGGCTTGAAATGACATTTCATTGCACTTGTCTATGATAATTAAAAAAAATAAATAAGTTGTTCCCACTGAAAGATGATTGCCCCTGACAAGCAAAGCTTGTGGTTTATTAATAATTAAAAATATTTCTGTGTTCTGCTACTGATGGAATATTTAATCACTTGCTCAGTCAATACCAATGTACCATTTATTATTCATTAAAGATAAATGTAATGTAATGGCCTTGAATTGCAATGTGTTACATTGAGATTACCAAGGGCAGGAAAAAGTTGATTTATTATGTAAAGATTGATTAAACGTATTGATCTCAATGACCAGGAAAACCTATCAGATCTGCATAGTGACACAGAGTTCTAATAAAAAGAGGAAGAGGAAGAGAAAGGATTCTCAAAATAACACTAAAGTTAATGTGCTGCTAGAAGGTGAGAACATAACACTCAAGAACAACTTCCTTATATTCCCATCAGCATTATTTTCCATGTCTTGTGAAAGGCTGTCTTAGACCCTTTGCTTTTAGCACCTGCTGGGTTGGATCTATTATAAATCAGTCAAGACTTTATATAATTCTTTAGGTTCAGGTATTTTTTTTCCCGTCAGGTATAACTGGTTGAAATAATTTTTTAAAATATTTATATATTTTTTATTGGAAAGGCAGACATACAGAAAGGAGATACAAAAAGATCTTCATCCGCTGATTCATTCTGCAAGCGGTCATAATGGTGGAGTTGTGGTGATCCAAAGTCAGCAGCCAGGAGCGTCCTTCAGGTGTCTCACACAGTCAGGGTCCCAAAGCTTTGTGCTCTGCTCAACTGCTTCCCCAGGCCATAACCAGGGAGCTGGAAAAGAAGTGGGGCAGCAGAGATACAAAGTGGGGCCCATATGGGATCTTGACATATGCAAGGTGAAGACTTTAGTCACTAGACCACTGAGCTGAGCCTGGTTGAAATTTTTTTCAGGTGTCTATAAATTTTCTTATCTCTTCTCTTCTTTCCTTTCCTTTTCATCTTTCTTTTTTCTTTCTTTTTCATCTTTCTTTTCTCTTCTTTCTTTTTCCTCTGTCTGCCTACCTTCCTTCCTTCCTTTCTTCCCTTTTTTTTTTCTAAATCTTTTGGATCTTATACTAGGGTGAAATCCAAGTATCATGGAAGTGGGACGTTCCTCTGCTGTCTTTCCAAGTCCTTTTGCTGCCCTCTGTGCTACCAGAAGTTAAAGCTGACAGACAAGAATTCACTTTTGTATGTTGAAGATTTTCAACAGTTGTACAGTCATTTCATTGAAAGACGTCAATACTATGTCTGTATTTTATTTTTAAATATTTATTTATTGGGCCGGGCGCGGTGGCGCAGTGGTTAAGGTCCTCCCCTTGCATGCCCGGGATCCCATACTGGTTCTAATCCTGGTGGCTCCGCTTCCCATCCAGCTCCCTGCCTGTGGCCCGAGAAAGCAGTCGAGGATGGCCCAAAGCTTTGGGACCCTGCACCCGCGTGGGAGACCCAGAAGAGGCTCCTGGCTTCAGATCAGCATAGCATTGGCCGTTGTGCTCACTTGGGGAGTGAATCATCAGACGGAAGATCTTCCTCTCTGTATATTTGCCTTTCCAATAAAAATAAAATAAATCTTTAAAAAATATTTATTTATTTTAAAGCCAGAGGTACAGAGAGAAAGAGAGAAAGATCTACCTGCTGGTTAATTCTCCAGATGGCCACAATGACCAGTTTGGGTAAGGTAAAAAGCTCTTGGGTCATGAACCAAGAGCTTCACCAGGTACAATCATGTGTGTGATATTTGGATCAACTTCTGCTAACTTCCTTAGTCTATTAGCAAGGAGTTGATTGGAATTAGAATTGGAACAGCTTGGAGCTGACCGCGTGCCCATTTGGACAGCAGTTACTAAGAAAGGTGTTGTCTGCTATGCCATATTGGTGTCCCATTACTTAAGTATTTTAAAAATCTTTTATTTCTTTCTTCTAATATGATGTTAGTAAAAGTAAGAGCAGAGGCAATACATTTATCTTTTACATTTTTATTATTCTTCTTATTTTATTTGAGAGGAAGAGCAACAGAGAGATTTTCCATCTACTGGATTACTTTGTGAAAAATCCTCAGTGGTCAGCGCTGGACTGACACAAAGCCAGAATCTAAACGCTCAGTCTTGGTCTCTGAAGCAGGTGACAGGGACCCAATTGTTTGGATATCACTCGTGGGGTTTTCCATGATCTGCATTGTTAGAGAGCGTCTGCAGCAGCCTCCTTACTCCTGCTAAACCTTTTGTCACGTGAGGATATAGCAAGAACGTGCTATCCATGAAAAATAGTCTTTATTCAGCACAGAATTTGCCAGCACCTGGATCATGGGCGTCCTAGATTCCAGATAGAGGGGACAATGACTTTTGCTGCCAATTTTAAGCTGTTTTGTTATAGTAGCAGGTATGGCCAAATATCATCAAAATGCATCAACTCCATGGTGGGATAAGAACTTACTCAGTTTTGAAAACCTGTATTGGATAATTGCCATGTAACAAACACGCTTGTGGAATCGAGGTCAGTTTTGTAGAAAAGACAGTATAAACTGGTATAAATATAATAAAGGAAATAAATTCACAATTTAGTTGAAAAGGATATTTTCTGCAATGTTAGCTTATAAAGCGTTATAAAATGTAAAACATATAAAGCCTCTTATAATTACTTTGCAATTTCTAAAAAAAAAAAGGATCTATCTTATTTCTTGAAACAACTGAGTGACAGAAAGGGGAGACAGAAAAAGAAAGAATTTTCCATCTGCTGGTTCATGCTTCAAATGAACTTGCCAAATGGGACTGACTGAGCTAAAGCCAAGTGCCTAGAGCTCTATTCATATTTGCCATGTTTGGAAGCAGGTATAGAAGCACTTGGGGCACGATCTGCTTTCCCATTTGCACCAGCAGGGAGCTAGATAGGAAGCAGAAGAACTGGCATTCAAACATCCATTTAAATGGGATACCATCATCCCAGAAACAGTGTAACTGGATGTTCCATGAGTTGACCCTTTTGTTGGGTTTTTACTTTGTTACATTTGTAAACCTGTAGACAATTCATGCTCTGTCTTGTTCTCCATTTTCCCAGTCTTAGTGGAAGTGTAGATTCAACAGCAGATTTAGGGGGAAGTTTTGTTAAGCCATTTTGGCCCTTGGCAATTATTCTCATTTCTCTAGAACTTCATTCCTAAACTGTTGTGAAAGGGAGAGGAATACACCCTTCTAAATGCACTATGATGTTACAGTGCCTCTTTGAAATTGATCAAATGCATTTTTTTTTTGTTTCATCACCATTTATCTAACATATGCAGGTGTGAAGCAGGATTTGTTTAACTGATTCAGAAAACATTTATGCATTATTTCAAACAACTTATGCTCTCTATATTAATTTGTTTACAAATTAGTAAGCATTGCTGGCTCGCCTTCCACTGTGAAGATTACTAATTAGATTCTCTATTTGACGATTCAAATTTCTGAAAATCATCCTTAGGATTTTGAATGTTCTCAGTACAGAGCAATGAAAACAGTGAATGCTGAGCACAAAGAAGCCACATTTTGAGACACCTGAATTCCATCTTGGAGAATGCGGAGTGGAATTTTGCTTCTGATTCTAATCAAGCATTATTATCAGTGTTTCTAGAAGGCCATGGAAGATGGGTTCCTGCCACTCATGTTGGAGAGTTGAGTGGAGTTTGTGCCTCCCAGCTTTGACTACGTCTAACTCAGGTTGTTAAGACAATCCGGGACTTAAATTAGCCAATGGAAGATCTTTCTCTCTGCTTCTCCTAAAATTTGTCACTCTCGCTTTCACATACATAAGTATTTAAATAAAAAACAAAGAAATGACAAATATTTGAGAAATTAATATGTTTATTACCTGTATCTGATACTTACATGTTGGAAACATACTTTAAAATGTCACATTGGACCTCATGGATATGTGCGATTGTTGACATAGCAATAAAAAAATCAAAACAGAAATATTTGTTTCTGGCGGCAAATATTTTCTAACTACTTGGGGAACTTAAGATAGATTCTATCTCAGAGACAGCGATGAAGCTTTGCAAGTTTAAACTTCGTTCACGGGCCCAGCGCAATAGTCTAGTGGTTAAAATCCTTGCCTTGCATGCACCAGGATCTCATATGGGTGCTGGTTCTAATCCCAGCAGCCCCGCTTCCCATCCAGCTCCTTGCTTGTGGCCTGGAAAGGAGTTGAGGATTGCCCAAAGCTTGAGACCCAGAAGAGGTTTCTGGTTCCCGGCTTCGGATCAATGCAGTACCAGCCGTTGTGGTCACTCGGGAGTGAACCATTGGACGGAAGCTCTTCCTCTGTCTCTCCTCTCTGTATATTCACCTTTCCAATACAAAATTAAAAAAAAAAAATCTTTAAAAACAATTCATTCTTATTATTTTCCTGTTTTATTGAAAATATTTTATTTTTATTTACTTAAGTGGCAGAATTATAGAGAAATAGTGAAAAGAGACAGAGATTGGCCGTCCATCTACTGGTTGATTGGTTTAATTAGTTACATGATGCTTCCCTTGCCAAGTCTACTAACTGCAACCATTTCATTGTTTCATTGTTGCAATGGTACAACTTTTCCACTGTACAGGTTAACTTTCTGGGAAGAATGAAATAACAATTTGGGGGAAATGCCTTTATAATGTGATAGTATTTGAAAATAAGGCATTTCCAGAATGATTGATTTAATATGAGTTCATTAGGACAGCTTCTAATCCAATATGCATGTTGATCTCAAAAAAAAAAATTTGGGGGTGATTTGGACACAAGGGAGATACATAAAGGAGAGACAATGTGAAGAGACCGAATTTATTGATAAACTACAAAGAAAGGCCTGGTGAATTCCTGGCTCACAACCGTTAGAATGAAAGCCAGTTGGCAACTTCTTGATGCGTTGCACACTGAGGCTCCAGAACCATATGACTTCTATTTTTAAGCAGTACACTGTACAGAAGCTATAACTAATACAATCACCATTAAGTATTATCTTTTCTGTGGGGAAGTTCAGTGAATTTTCCCTCCAAAGTCTTTCTTATAACAAAGGGATGTTAATGTTTTAATTTTCTGTTGTTTTACGAAAATGACATACATTAAAGTTGAATTGACTGGGGAGACACAGGTAGCAAACAATTGCTATAAAACCACTGTAAACTCAAAGTTTGATGTACGTTTTGGACATTTATACGAAACTGTGTCATATTTCTCTGTAATGTTAGTGTTTAAAGGGATATCTATAAATAGGCAGTAGTAACAACACCTGGAGGGTGAATTAAAGGCAAAAATGCAGTCCTCACTCCGGTATTACTGAGCCAGTAAAGAGGGGTTTAGTAAAAATCCTTCCGTGATTCAATGTACATTAGCCATCAGAGCAAAGCAGAAGAAGAAAAAAAAAATAGGCATGTTAAAATCTGCCATTCTTCTCGCCCTACTTGGAAATTCTTAGAATAACACTTTGGATTAGTGGAGCCAAGCTTGTTGGAAGCACTGGGAATGCTTAGCAGGTCACATGCACTTCCATTGGATTCACAGCTGGTTTGAAAACAATTATCTAAAACTGAAATGCCTCTTGAAACTCAGTAATGCAACAATTGTTCATAATTGTTTCACTATGACTTTCTTCATATCTTCTTGTTGCTTGGGTCTTAACAAATGTGTTCCTAGAACCAGAACACCTTTATTTTACCATGACTAAATGTAAGAATATATATGGCATCTGTTCACTGCTTTGCTAATATTTTAATGAGTTATATAATGCTTGCCGATCACTCTAATTCTGTTTCTCATGTGTTGTACAAAAATTATTCTACACAATTAAAATAGCATACATAATTTCATCAATAGTTTCCTACTTTCTTTGTTGACATTATTTTTGAGACTACATAATAAAACAATATATAGATATACTTTCTCATTTAGGCTTTCAATTGCTTTAGACTATTTTCAAATTTTAAAAGTAATGCTTCAATGAATATTTTTGCATATAAAGTGCTGTTCACATTTTCACATTTTTAAGAACGTTTATTGAAAAGGAAACTAAAGACAGAATTTTAAAATATGTTTTATCATTTCATACTGGAAAGAGCATACAGATTGAATCCCAAGTCAAGATATTTACTGTATTATGCCTAAGGTTAAAAATATCCTGTAGAAAGTCCTTCTGGAAAATCATACAGCATAGGAAGCAGTTTGGTAATCGATTCATTGCATTCTAAAACATGTGCGTGACCTAATTCTGGACTGCAGGTGGAGTCACGGCTCTTATCCAAAGTAGAAAGTATTTCTTTTATCAAAGAGTTAAGGGCATCTAATCTTGAAAGTAATAGCGCATAATGTGTTTTGTTACAGATGTTGCTGTGAATATCCTGACGCGTTAGATAAACAGATTAAATTGATCAGAGATGAGATTTGCATGCTTGCGTGTGCACACACACACACAAACACACACACACACACACAAACACACACATGCAAACAAACAAAAACCTCAGCCTGCTATTTCTATTTTCAGATTCAATTGTAATAAATGAGTCTTCAAAATTCTTTCCTCCAAATTTGAATAGTTTCTGATGGAACTATTATGAAAACAAAATTCTGATAATACCCATTTCATTTATGTCTCTATATTTTATACCCTAACTTAAAAGAAATATTAATTATTTTGTCACTGGAGTTACGCATTACACTTTTATTAAAAATATGGAATAATTGTCATTTATCTTCTGGCTGAAAAACACATTCATAAAATCAAAACCAAATCTTGTTTTGAGCTTGGTGGAGTCGGATGAGCAAAACTTTGGGTAACAGACATTGTGATTACTACAAGTAGAAGTACAAATTTGTAAGAAAAAAGGAAGATTTTCTGACAATATCTACACTCCTTATAATTTTCTATACTTCCAAACCTAAACTTAACTTTGTAAATTTATGTAAGGGATCCACCTGCATAGATTCAAAATTGTATATAAAATGATTAACTGCAATATTATTTATAAAATAAATTTTTAGAAGCATCCCTATCTCACCCCCAAAAATCTGGTCATCATGAATGCTTTATAAGTATATTTTGCATACCATTTTTATAATGAATAGGAAAAGATGATTTGATTTCAACTTCTATTTTTATTACACATATTTTGACTGACACACTGGACACAAGTGTTTGAAGGAATGGATGTGGACAATGATATTTACTTCCTATGCTGATTTACTTTTTGGTATTGGAAAACTTCAAATAAAATTAAATGTAAAAATAATAACCAAATATTATGTTACATTGCAATCAGTTTCAAAAGGTCAAGAATAATCTCCTGCCATTTTAAAGTCTGCTAGAACCATTGCCAACATTCCTCTGACTTAAGTTTAATATTGAAACTAAGCAAGGTATTTGTTTTAATCTTATGCATGGGGAAGGTACACTTTAAAAATGTTCTGGAATAACTACACACTTGTTCAGAATTATAATTAATATAACCATATTAATTTATTTTTGCCTGTTCGGTTCCCCCAGTGTTTGTTGTTTGCACTACCAAGCTGTGCTGAGCTAACTCTGGTGTAACAAACTGCATGAATGCTGAGAGACTCCCTCTGTTGCAAAAATCCTGGGCAGGATTCTATCTCTTTCATGTCTCAGGGCTTCTTGGACACTCCCAAGCCTCAAGTAATTAACTTCCCATTGTGCTTCCTTTTCAGTCTGGCAACCTGCAGGTCTTGGCTGCCAACAGGACACCTTCCTGCTGATGATCAGCCCTCATTGGCCTCATGTAGCAATGTTCTGCTTAGATGCACAGGTTATTAATAAAGAAAAATAAATAGCTTCTCATTTGAAAAAAAATATAATTATTTCTAAGTTTTAGAAATAAACAGAGAGCCAAAATCATATAATAAATAAGTTGCTAGATACCGTTTTGGGCTTATTCTAATACACAACTAAATAAATCTTTCTC
Source organism: Ochotona curzoniae (assembly GCF_017591425.1). Classification (NCBI taxonomy): domain Eukaryota; kingdom Metazoa; phylum Chordata; class Mammalia; order Lagomorpha; family Ochotonidae; genus Ochotona; species Ochotona curzoniae. Next base: position 187,079 of record NW_024466978.1, on the reverse strand, counting down.
TTCTTCCAATGTTTACCATAATATAAGATCTTACAGTTACCCAGTGTTTATTGCCACCCAGCTTAACCATTCTTTTTTTACTTTTCTGAGCCTTTGGACATTTTTTTTTTCTTCTAGTGTGAATATCTTTCTCTCCTCATCTATCTTCCATCTCCTATTTACCCTTGAAAATTTCTTAGAACTTTTTCGGTGAAACCTGTTGGGATTAGCTTCTCAGTGTATCCAGCAAAATTAGCTCTTTTCTAATTTGTGCCTTGCTTTTTTATGCACATTTGTGTTCCAGTCATGTTGGATTTATTGCTGAAAAAAATCAAATGCCAAAAAGCACATCTCCTTAACTTTGCACAGATGCACTAGTAAATGTAAATTAAAATTTTCAAATTGAGTCATTTGTTTTCTTGGGGGAAAAGTAGAGACTACAAATTAAAAAGTTGATTAACTTAAACATTTCATAGTTTTTCTGTAAAAAAATATATTAATATGACTTAATGGGCTGTATCATAAATATAAACTATTTGGCCATTGACATATACATAAAATGCAGATGGTGCGTGTCTGTGCTCGTGTGTTGTAGTATTTATGTCTGTATTACTTTTGTCTTGCAGCTTAAACAGCCCGTCAAGTGGTATTCCTATCTAGAAAGGATGTATTTTATTGAACTTTCTTACATACTAGTGCTTATTTCTCAAAAAGAGGAAACATTGTTTTGATTTGTAGAGTTTTCAAAACACTGGTAGCTCTGTGTTTATGGAAGGTTGAAATGACTGCGTTGTGAGTGGCCGTGATGCAGCAGCCTATTTCTGCTTGTTTCTTTGCTCAGTAGTGTTGACATGCAGTGTATACTTCCACGCTAGTTTACATTCAGAGTCCAGGATCATTCACTTAGCTGAATTAGAGCAACAGTGATTTTCATTGAATTATGGAGCTCTAAGCAAACCTGTGAATTGATAATAATGTTCCACAATTTCTTGTGTTTCATATTCATTAACCACTTTTAAAATCAAAGGATGGCCTAGGACAGTAATCCTGGACTTCTGAATTTCTGTATGTGATATCTTCTTTGTAGCCATGTCAACATTCATTCTGAAATACTTACAAACCTTTCATCTGTTAAGTAAGGGTTAGTGGAGCCCTCGTATATGTGTTTTTTCTTTAAAATAACCTCAGTCTGCTTGAACATATATGTAGAAGCATGGATTTGGTGTAAATACTTTGAGGTTAGCAATCGCAGCATTTATTTGCCTTTTAACTGTAAATTTGACCCATGGATGGAAATCTCAAAATCTACAGAAATTTACACTGTCGTTTAGCATTAGCATTAATGCAATCAACACACTGCTATCTATGCTAAGAGTGAGAAAGTGTATTTAGAGAAACCCTTTGGATTTACGTTACGCACTCAGGAAATTGCCAAATTCTTTTTCAAAGACAGGCTTGAACGGCATGTGACAAAACTGAAGCACAAAACTGAAGGCAAATGAATCAGTCAACGAAAACATTGTTGTTTGATTGCAGAGAACGCTTTGTCTTTTAACACCAGACACAAGTATAGGAGAGTACCATAATTGACCAATTTTAAATGATTGTTCCTCTTCATTTGCTTGACAACGTTAAAGAGGACCAAGTATTTTATTAAGGAGTCCAGGGAATTTTATTCCAATACCTTGAAGTCTGTTTCAACTGACAAAGAAAAATACATCTGCAAAGAGTGTGAAAGCAAGTCACTTTGGCAACAGTGGTGTTTTATCAGCCAAAAATATGAAGTGCATTGAAAAAAAAAACTGAAAATAACTTCAACAACATCCAGATTAATGCATGCAGCATGTTTTAATATAAAACCACAGATGCAGAAACAAAATCTCCAGTAAATATCTAACAACAAGACACAAGCAAGTCAACGGACAAGAATAAATTCCTTCAGCAAGAAATATCCTCTATACGCAGCACTCAGAAAATGACAAATGCAGCAAAACTTTCGAAAGATGAAGACGTCATTGTGTCCTTAACATCTACCAATGGAGGATGATGCTAGAGTTGTTATTCCCAGAAATGCTTGTATATACTTTCTTAAAACTGGATATGCAGATAATGCAAATTGAACTGTTAATCAATTTTTTTTGTATGGCCTCCGGAGTCTGTATGAGTCTAGTGCATTTTAACATAGAAACCATTTCTAATGATTTGACAATATTGTATTTATAATTATGATTTTTATTTATCAAAGGAAAGACATTTCAAGTATTTCTGATATGTAGTTTTAAAACCATAATGATCCTTTTTTAAAAGACCATCTCCATTCCTCACTCCCCACATTCTTTCTTCTTTTTGTACTTTAATTTTTCAGTGAAACATTTTTGACTTTTAAAAACCACAAGCTAATGCTGCACTAAATAAAGCAATCAATAAGTAGTGAGTAGAAAAGTCATTGTGTCTTAGAAGTATAGAAAAGGGCTAAAAACAATAATCAAATATCCAAATGTCAATTTGGCTCAGATATGTTATCTTTCTGCACTCTATATGTTGGCTACCAAAATTCAAAATTGTGATATCAGGTTTGTATAAAAGCAACATTCTGACCCTGTTTATAAAAATAGTTTAATGGACCACTTGGAACCTTGATTTATTAGTTCTAGCCCCTCTATGTATGAGAGAATACAATCTGTTGTTTTAATTCACTAAATTTGTGGTACTTAATAACCCTCCCAGTACCCTCACTACCCACCTAGTGCCATCAAAAACTCCTTTCTAAATTCAGAGGTTGAACAAATGACATTCAATGCCCTGAATTTTATAATAATGCAATCTGTTCACCTGTCAGTCTCCAGACAATGATGTTAATTCACTCACTTATGACATTCTGACCAAATAAGGATATTTGAAAAAATACTTTTTCATTATGATTGATACAGTTTAAATTATTATGTTTTCACTTCATAAGCATGCATAATCAGATCATTGATAGAAACTTGGCTTTGCCCTTTAAAGGCAGCCTGTAAATTTGGAGTAAAATTCGCACCACCGACTTCCACGTGATTTATATAATTGATTTTGAAATGTATTTCTTCAAGTTTACATGACAGGTATCAGTCACTGCTTACCTAATAATCATACTACCTCTCTTTATTCACAAAAAAGGCACACACTTGCCATAAAATAAACCGTTTATTGAAAACACATAGTCCTTAGGCTTGACTTTCCAGACATCTAAAACGGGCATCTGAATTCTCATGCACTTCAGAATTTTGTCACTTCCCTTTTTCCGTCTAGACCCTGAACCTAGTGGCTGGAATACCAAAAGATTATTTATGACTGTAATATGACAGACACTCATATGAAGACCAAGACCTTCTTATTTTTAAAGATTTATTTATTTTCATTAGAAAGTCAGATATATAGAGAGGAGGAGAGACAGAGAAGAGTTTCCATCTGTTTGTGCACTCTCCCAGTGGCTGCAACAGATGGGGCTGAGCTGATCTGAAGCTAGAAGCCAGGATCTTCTCTGGGTCTCCCCAGTGGGTGCAGATCCCAAAAATTGGACATCCTTGACTACTATCCCAGCCCACAAGCAGGGAGCTGGATGAGAAGTGGGGTTGCAAAGACATGAACTGGTGCCAAAATGGGATTCTGGTGCATGGAAGTGGAGGACTTTAGCCAATAGGCTAACACACCAGGCCCAAGAGCATAGGTTTTTAATATATTGTATTTTTAATCTTCATAGTAAACTTTTTAAGACATACATTATCTAAATTGTTTTAACATAATGTGTTTAGTTTTCAAGTAATGTAACTTTGAATTTATGTTGGTAATGTTCTTGTACCTCTCTCAATAGTCAGAATTCTAATTTTTTTAAATAATGTTTGAATGCGCTATATCAATTCACTATTCCAACTCTCTAAATAACTTATACATTTAAGAATACGTAAGAAATTGCTTATTTTGGAGAGGCACGATAACTCAACTGGCGGATCCTCCCCCTGTAAATGTCAGTATTCCATCTGGGCACTGGTTTGTGTGCTGGCTTCTCCACTTCCCATCCAGCTTCCTGATTGTGCCTGGAAAAACAGTGCATGATGGTCCAGAGCCCTGTACCTGTATGGGAGACCTGGAAAAAGCTTCTGGCTTCTGATAAGATCAGATCAGCTCCAGTCCCTGCAGCTATCTGGTGAGTGGACCAGTGGATCCAAGATCTTTGTCTCTCCTTAACTCTGTAAATCTGTCTTTCTAATAAGTTTAAGTTTTTTTTTTTTTTAAACAAATTGCTTATTTTGCCTATTGGAAATAGCATGCAGTAATACACACGCACACACACATACACACACACATCTTTTTTGTTACTGGTTTTCTAATGAAATTGTGTAAGACTACTTCAAGAAGTTTATAGAAATGGAATTAAAAACAATTTTTCTCTTGGTGCGAAAGTTTGAACCACATATAACTTTTTAGGATACATTTGAAACTGCTTTTATGTTGTGTTCATGGAAAACAACATTTTGGTTGTTTGTTTGTTTGTTTTAAAAGCCATTAGATTGTAATTTATCATTCATGAATCCAGGGATTTGCTATGACCTGACCAGCATGTAGTATTGTTCATGTCACAGATAAGAAATCATGCAGAAAAGACTGTCCTCTTACTCAAAACTCCTGCTGTACCCAAAGGACCATGCAGGTTTTTTCCTAGGGTGAGAGGAGAGGCCAAGGACCAACCGAGATTTCAATGTCAATATAACCTTGCAAGTCCTCTGCAATTTCCCTGACAGCTAGCTTCTTGTTTTCAAGAAGGGTGATGTCTAGCTGTCATTGCACTGTAAGAGGAGCCACAGAGAATTGCTGCCCAGATTGGAAAGGAATTTCCTCTCATTAAAAACAAAGGAAACCAAGTGTAAATAGCACGGCTGTTGGGAATGAGCACATGGCACTGGCACCGCTGTTCCCTGGGATGGTTCTCCAATTCCAGGGAGAACTGTGGAGGAAGCAGCAAGAACGAGTCTTTCTCTGGGCTTTTAACATTCGGCTCACAAAGGTCTCCAAAGATGCTGTGCTCAAAATAGAAATCTTTTGATAGAAAGAAAGGAGTGCACTGATATGAAAAATGATTTGAGTAAAAAAATGTAGGAAGTAAATCAACAATCAAATTTACTTTTAACATAACTCTGTATTGTCCAGAGTCTGAAAATCACTGCTTTTGTTGTTAAATGCAACTATTACTTGAAATACAATTATTAATGGAGAACATTTTGTATTCTTACTATTTTATAGACATTGTCATATTTGAGCATAATCATAATAGGAGGGGATTCCATATTTAAAATATTAGAAACAAACTTCTAGGTTTCAACATCTTGAAATCCTGGGAAGTACTTCATCATCTACCTTCATTTTTATTTTCCATATTAGTGCAAAATATATAGAAACCTGTCTGGGAAATAATCATCAGTAAAAGTATTAATTTCGGTTTCTCCATTCTATAAACTTTAACCACACAGATGAGTATTGAGAGGATCAACTGATCCCAGGATCAGACAGTGCTGTGACGTACAGGGATTTGAATACTCCCCATTTTAGTCAGCTACTTTGAATTTTATTTAAATATGCATAGAATGTTAAGTATTAAAAGACACGCTGTATGCAATCACTGGAATATAAACTCATTTTTTTTTCTAGTTAAATTCAGATTAGACTACTCTAAATATTTTTTTCATTTCTAAATTTCATGTTTTTCTAGAGTTCTCCATGGTATTAGAATTATGGTGCTAATCCCAGCCTTTTCTACAGTCTAAGAAACTTTGAAGACAGATAGGCACTAAGGCATCCCTCATTCTGTAATGCTGGGATTTAGAATCATTCAACAATTTGCAAAGGAGAGGAAGGGCCAGAATCAGATAAAGATCAGGCACTTATGCATCCCCAGGGTTTATGCCAAAGGAAATGGACAATTTACTTATTATTTGAAAAGCCGTGGAAAATAATTTGTCCATATAATTGACTTGTAGGGTCAATGAGAAAGAAACATTGAAGGTGTTTCCTTTTTCAATTATTTTGAGATCCGTCTAAGTGATAGACCAATAACACATTCATAGATACTTGTAACAGATTTTTTGCCTCTGCTATGTTATAGTCTTTCTGGGAAATTTTGATCCTCAACTCTTTATGTCAAAGATTGTACTTCATCTGTGACTGGATGTATTGGAGATACATTCACTCAGGATTGTCTGAACAATGATCAGCTCATTAATCTGCACTATATTAATGAGTGCTGAAGGAAAATAAAAAAGCATTTAGATTTAGAGATGTACTGTCATGTACATATCATAATTTCTGTTTTTGCAACTCATACTGCATTTATTTATATACAACAGCTGCCAGCAACTTTGTAAGTGTAAGTTTAAGGGCAGAATCTTGACTTCAAAATCTGACTTTTCATATGCTGTATCTATATATACTCATTCTACCATTTCATTTCTAAGCTTTGGGAATGATTAAAGTTGTAGATTATCATATCATAGCACTGAGATGGATAGAATAGAATTGGAACTAGTCATTTCAAAACTACATAATAAATTCAACTGTGAACTCTGTGGAGAGACACATAAGTAGATGCTAATGGCTCCACAGTGCTGCAATAAAATTGGTGAGAAAATCAATATAGTAGATGTGCATAAAAGTGAGTCAATCTAAAAATAAAACCCTGGAAACATGTTTAAAGCATTTTATCTGGTTAAAAGTCAGGGTTAGAGAGAGAATAGAAAGAGAGAGAGAGAGAGTGACAGCGAGAGAGAGAGAGAGAGAGAGAGAGAATATTCCATTTACTTGTTTCCTCCCTGACTGGTTAGATGCCAGTAACCTGGATCTCTGAGGGTTGCCACATGAGTGGAAGAGCTCCAAGCGCTTGGGCCATCCTCTGTTGATGTCCTAGGCCAGTAGCAAGGCTCTGGATACCAAGTAAAGCTGTACAAGTAGGAAATTTCACATTTAATTTTCCGACCTTGAACATGAATCTTCTAAATTGCAAAGTCACCAATTTCTGCAATCTAGGGATAGCTGAGGTTCTTAAGCTGGAGTTTGAGTCTTGTAAATGATCACTGTTTGTTTTAGTCACAATCCTTGAAAACATCCATAAATACTACATATCACCTATTTCAAACTTCACGTCTTTGCTGATTCAACAATTAACCGTTTCCCTTTTCTACAGCACTGATCAGAAATAAACCAAGTCACACATTTGCTTTAGGTCTCATAGAATAAATTCGGTTAAAATGATGTATACATGACAAATGTATTACTAATCACCATTGCAATTCATTGCATGTATCACTAATATCGCTCGCAGTTTATCTTGCTAAGTTTCAACATGATTGTACAATCCTTCTTAATCATCAGAACTCATAAACTTGAAATAAATGCTCTTATTTATCATTTGAAGCGTATAATTATTTATTGTTTTATAATCACACTAACATACAGTTAATGACTTTAAACCATGCATGCAGATCATTGAACTCTTTCTCAGGAATATGGACGTAATTCACTGCTTCTGTTTTAGGAGTACATAGAGTCCCAGTTAAAATTTCATCTGGACCATGTTTCTCATCACAGACTTCCAAACTCATATTGATAGTTCAGAAGTTTCTTTGCTTTGAATTCCTGGCATGATATCATTTGCTTTTTGTTCACTGTTTGACGACACTCTAAGTTCATTGTGGTCAGATCCATCTTGCCAGGGATCTTACTTTGATGCCTTTGAATCATTCCCTGGAAAGATGGATCTGACCTTTTCCTGTAATATATACATACTATCACTTATATACCATTGCTTTTTACATGTTCTATTAGATGGAATTAAGGCACAAGGGGTAGGAGATACCAAGAATTGGGATCATTTTAATGCATCACTTAAACTCATTCCACCACATGAAGGAAGATGCCATGCACACCACAGACTGATCAATTGTGGTTGTCCAGAGGTAGATTCAGGTTTGCCAAAGGGAGACGTATGGCTGAGTAGTGTGCCATCATGTATATACACCGTATTTTCTTTTTTGAAAATTTATTTTATGATCAGTTTCATGGGCTAAGGGATTCTCTCCTCATTCCTTTCCCTACACTGATTTCCCCTACATTATCACAAAAATTATAACCCTTCAAAAACAGTCAGAAGTCCATTGATCTGCCATTTAATTGTATCCTGGCACTGTATGCATAGACAATGGCAGAGTGTCCAGCATCTGATTTTTCAAAATATATATATGTTTCATTGGAAGTCCATCTTTGATCTGGGAGTAGAGATGCATGATACCACCTTTTCTTTATTTATTTGTCACATGATAGATACCTGTACCTTAGCTATTGTGAATGGAGCTGCTATAAATGTGAGGGTACTGGCGACTTTTTCATATGCTCATCTCCTTTCCTTTGGCTTTACTTCAGAAAGTGGGCTGGCTTGATTGAATGGCAGATAGGTTTTTTGGTATCTAAGAAATCTCCATACTATCTCACATTGTGACTGTACCGGCTTACAGTCCCATCAACAGGGTATTAGGGTACATTTTTTTGTCTACATTCCTGCCAGTATTATTTTGCTTTTGAGTATGTAGAATGGCCATTTATTTGGGATGAGGTGAAACCTCTTGATGGTATATACCTGATGGTATTTTTCTTTTTGTGCCTGTTGGTGATCTCTATTTCATCAGAAGCATCTGAAGGTTCCACTTACTCATACACTCACATTTGGATTCAAGTTTAAACATGAATTTTGGAAAAGATATTAAACTTTACAATCAGAGCAATAGCAGTAGATAAACAACTCCAGCTTGAGGTCATTGTAGAAAAAAAGATACATTAATTCAATAAAATAGTAATTACAGCGCCTTCAATTAAAAAATGAAAACTTTTTGTATGTAGCTCATACAGTAATAAAAATCTTAACTCAATCTATATTCTTTGCTACAGTTAATTCCTCAGTCACTAACCAATTGGTAAACATTTTGTAATGCCTACTGGGAAATCCCTCTACTTCTTTCCCACATTCATGTTCAAGAACACCTTTAGATGTAACTGATGATGATGTAAGTATGTGAGCACCTCCGGCCCATGTGAGAGGCTCAGGTGGAGATCCCAGCTGCTATGCACTGCTTAGACCCACTTGTAGGTGCTGCCAACACTGGAGGATTGAACCAAGAAATGCAAGATGCCTGTGTCTGACCAAATATTCCTCTGTTGCTTTTTCAAATTAAAAAAAAATGAATCATAACAGTTTAGAAACACAGAATTCCATAGTTTTAACAAAAAGATACTAGAACAGAATTGCTGTTTTTTCTTCAGTGAAGAAAATGTTGACCATAACACATATAAGATTGAGAGTTGTACACAAACATATCTACATGCACATTTGCATTCCAATAAAAATATTCAATTACCTCCAAATACAGAACAATCAAAATTAGCAGTGGTAATGATAAAATGAAAGAATTCTCTCTGGCAGTTCTGGTAACATAAAAACATCAAAACATGTGGACTTTGCTATTTTTAGTTGGGTTTTTGTGGGGCTTTGTTCTGCCCTTGATGTATCACAAGCACCCACAATGAGATTTTGCACATCACTGTTGCTCAATAACTGCTTCTCAATATGTTAAATTGCTGCAATTCTCCGGCCTCTCCATTTCAGCTGCAGACAAATCTAACCTCAGTGAAGGAAATATAAAGATTAGGTAAAATGGATCATTTGGGATGGTCTTACTGTAATAATATTATCTTGACTCCAATTTGCAGTCTATCACTGTATTAAAAAGTATGGGAAATGTAATTTGCTCCTGCATATAATGTACTGAAATCCGTGTTTCTGAGTCTGTAATTAAATGTGGCACTTATCTTAAAGAGCACACGCTACTCTTCTCCGTTCAGAGCCTCTTAGCACAACTGAAAATGCCCTGTGATTGCAAAGAGAATGCTGCCAAAAAATATCACATTCTGTGATACAATTAGTTCCTATGACAATGTGGATTGTTTATTTATTCTGGGTTTATCTTCATGATGCAGATGATGAGACTGGCAGGTGTTTCCACTTTATAGAAAATTATTGCAATCCAAGATGCAATTTGAAGAAGGATCCTTTGACACTAAGAGGTTCTGACTTGTGTGTGAAACTGGAGAAAGTAATACTGATCATGGGAGTTGCCTAAGATGTCTCTAAGTACTTCTTCCATCCCCAAATTCAGATGACACCCACAGTAGAACAATCTGTATAACACAGCAAGTTTTAAAAGCCAAACCCCTTGTATCTGTGATTGTAATGTTGTTTGCAAGTAGGATGTTTGCAGATACAATCAAGTTAAAATGAGGTCACTCTGGTAGATGGACCCTAAATCGAATGACTTTCATAGACAGAGATCTGAACACATAGAGTCTAAACAGGGATATAGGGCATGTTACAATCAAGACCAACACTGCAGTGATGCACCTGCCAGTTAAGGAATGCTGAGTGCTACTGGAAACAAACATCATCAAGGAAAACAGCAGGAAGGACTTTCTTTTTTCTCCTTGAGCCTCCAGTCTTTTCCAGAGCTTATAAGATTCTTCCCTAAAGCTCTAGAGTTAGCAGAAGGAATATGTCCCTGCTAACAACTTGATTTGGGACATATGGTACTATAACTACAGAATAGCTACTTCTTTTGAGCCATCTCACTGGTGATAATTTGAGCCATAGGAATCCATCACAACGTCTTAGGAGGGAAACTGAACTTTGTGCCTAGAGTCTGTTTTGTTGGCTAACCTCTCACACCTTGATGCATGAGCAATGATTTCTATCACAGAAAATGGGTTCTGACTTTGGGAAGGAGAATTCTAGGCCCAGTTCAAGGCCAGCAGGGATACCTGCTCTCTTACTATATTCAGTGGTTTATAAATGATGCAATAGCTTGGGTATCCTATAGAACTTATGTTTTTCCTCACTGTTGTCTAGACTGGGGTATTCATGCTAAAGGCATAAGCACATTCAGTGTCCTATGAAAGTCTACTCTAATTAATCAATGATGGTTTTCTCATTATATTCTTATGTGGAAAGAAAAAGGGAGTTTCCTTGTGTCTCTTATTTTTTTATGGGCTCTACTTTCATGACCCAATCACCTTCTAAAGAACCAACTTCCTAACACTGCCACATTTTGGGTTGAAACTTCAACATAAATTTTCTGAAAGTCACAAACATTTAATATATAAATTGAATTCTAATTTAAAACACTATGTTTCATGCTAAAATTCCACTAAACCTAGAAGTGAATGCTATGAAGCTTGGAAGACAATTTAAAACAACTTGCTTCTGAGGAGATGAAATTTATCATAATGTGTTAATAGACTTAAGTATTTAAAAAGCTTTTCATTTTTAGGAAATATAGCCAAACAAAATTATGAATAATTCACATGGACACTTAACTGTGTATGTGCTTGATATGTTGTAACAATAAAATGTATAAAAACCTTGCTCTAAAATATCGTATTACTAAAGTAAATGATCGTTTACATACAATGCTACTGTGAGCAGTTGTTTTTAAATGAGTTTACTTAGCAGTGGGTATTTTGGCAAATGAATAAGGGTTTGATTGTAATATATTTTTCTTGATCATAAAATTGAGTCCCCCAGGGGAAGGCTTTCAATCTGGAAAGATGCTGCTTGGATTTTCACAGTTCAACTCAGAGTGGCTGGGCTTCAGTTACGCCTCGACTCACAGTTCCAGCTTTCTGCCTGCAAGCACTGTGCAAGACCGCAGGTGATGGCTCCAGAAGCGTAGATTTCCCTTCCCATGCAGGAAATTCAATGTGACGTCTCCTAGCTTTAGACTGGTCATCCCTGGCTATTGTGGGCAATTGGAAACTGAACCAATTCAAAAGGCTTCTCTCTCTCATATATGAAATTGATTAATTAAAATATCTTCTTTCTGAAAAATGACATCCTTATTTTCTGATGAGAATTTTATTGTACCTATTTTCCTCCATATAATTAGTTTTGTTTGAATGACTTAATTTTTTTCAACTTACCAATAAATATTTATATTGCTTTAGGCACATGTACTGATTACATGTGCGTGTGTGTGTATCTATGTGACTTTGCGGGACAGAGACACAGGAAAGAAGGAAGGAAGGAAGGAAGGAAGGAAGGAAGGAAGAAAGAACGAACAAAAGAAAGAAAGAGAGAAAAAGAGAGAAAGGAGAAGATAACAAAGAGACAGACAGTGGAAAAGACTGAGTAAAAATATGACCCTACTTGGGATTCAATGTTAATCATTATTTTAGACAATTCTTGCCTATTATTTCTTTAAATACTTGATCTTTCAAATTCTTCATCTCTTTTAACTCTTTGATATTCTGCTTCATAAGTTTTGGCGCAGAAAATTGACACTCATTACGCATCACTTTGTGCTTACTCATCTTTCCTTGAAGTTATAATTTTGTTTGAAATTCAATTTTCTTTTGCTGCAAACTCACATGACTGATGTGTTTCACCACAGTGTTGATCTAGAGATAACGTGGTTTTCCGGAGAGTTTCTATCCGCTGCGTCATTCCCTGAGTGTACACAGTGACCAGGTGCTTTTGAGCAATCGGCAGATAGCTCTGCTGCTGCTCGCAGGCAAGGAGTTGGAGTTAGGGTGCACTGGACCTAGAACAAGTGCTCTCGTGTGAGAGGCTGGCATCCCATCATAACTTCTTAACTGCTCAGCCAAACATACACTTACATCTTTAATATTTCATAATCAAGTAAATACTATCCATAGTAGACACAACACATTGTGTAGAAATATGTATTCTTTATTGTGAAATATTTTATTTTCTGAGCATTCACAGCTTGTGTGTGTATTTCACATTTTGCTAACTCAATCTCAAGCTCCCAGCTACAAAAGTGAAGAGAATTATAATGTTCTGATTCATCTACAGTGTGGCTCCCTAGGGATGAAAGGAGGTACTGATTTATAGTTTGCTAATTTTTATGGTGTAGCCACCACACTTTGAAATAAGAGATCAAGGTTTCTGAAAGTTGAACAACTTCCTTCCAAGAATCAGTAGGATTCTTAGAATTCTAGCTTAGCATTCTAGCACAAAGTACCATGGACTGGGTGTCCTATGAAATAGAAACTTCTTTCTCGTAAGAGGCGGAGGTACCAGATTCTGCATCTGTAGATTCAACACTTGTGTTAGATGGTTCACAGAACAATGTCTTTTTCCTTTCATTGTTTTCCCTCAAAATTAAAGGAATCTTCATGATGAATTCAACAAGGGAAGTTACGGTTAAAGATCATATTTCTTTATTATTTACTAGCACTTCGGGGATTTTGTGAAATAGAAATGAAGCTTGACATCATTTTAGTCAGAATTGCCATAACTGTACTGTGTCCTGTCAGTACTGCAATTCAAAAGTTTCATAGTTTAATTTTTTGATTGTCACATTCATTTTATTCTTAAGAAAAATTAAAATCCACATCTTAACAACAGTATTCTTAAACATGATGTGATGTGCACAAAATCTGTTAACTTACATGACAAAAGGCATTAAGGACAAGAAAATTTAAAAAATGAATATGAAAAACATGATTGTTATATAAATAAGATAGAACCTTTTTTTCTGAAAATTTCATTATTTATGTTTTATTATTTATGTTTACCTATAGTAATCACTTAATTTTTCTACTTAAAAATTCCTTCTTTGTTCACTTATTTGGAATTATCTTTAATCTTATATTCAACTAAACTGTTTTAGGAATTCTTACAAACAAAAGAAATTATTAAACCTAAGCACTGGACTGACATGGTATGACTGGTAAAGCCACTAACTTGATGCCAGTTGGAGTCTGGCTACTTCATGTTCGATGCAGCTCCCTTCTAATGGGCTGGAAAAAGCAGCGGCTGAGCCCTGCTATGGAAATGAGATATCTGGAAGAAGCTCCTGGCTCCTTGCTTCAGCTTGGCTTAGTACTGGCCATTGAGATCCTCTGGGGAATCAACCTGCAGACGGAAGACCTCTCAACCTCTACTCTGGCTTTCAAACAAAAAAAAGTGTTATTAATTAATAAACTTTTAGACATTAACTTTTTAAGACTTATTTTACTGGAAAGCCAGATACATGGAGAAGAGGGAAGACAGAGAGGAAGATCTTCTGTCTGTTGATTCACTCCCTGAGTGGCCACAGCAGCTGGAGCTGAGCCAATCCAAAGCCAGGAGCCAGAAGCCTCTTCCAGGTCTCCCATGTGGGTTCAGTGTCCCAAGGCTTTGGGCCATCCTCAACTGCTTTCCCAGGCCCCAGACAGGGAGCTGGATGGGAAGCGGGGCCGCCTGGATTAGAACCAGTGCACACATTGGATCCCCTTGCATGCAAGGTATTTTAATTACTAGGTTATTGTGCCAGGCCCAGAGATTAACTTTTATAGTTTTGTTGCTTTTATGTAATATGCTGTTCTTATTCACATTGGAGTGATTTTATTTTTCCAATCATATTATTTGAGATAAAAAGTGATACATGTTTTGAGTACTTTTCTTCCCAATTGTATAGTATTTGTGTGCTCAAAATTGTTTTTGTTTTTTATATATTTTGATTTTCAATAGATGCTAGTAGGACTGTCACTGAGTAATCACATTCACTGTGTCTGCTTTAAAAAAATTGGATGATTGGCTTTGGAATACGGTTTCTTATAGCATATTTAACTTTCATTTGTTTCTTCCCACAGGATGGTTATTTTCACTAGATGCATTCCTAAATTTCATCCTAGAGGAGTATTATTTTAGATGCCATCGTCCTGAGATGAGTGTAATAGGCACCTCAGCAGGTTGAGTTTTTATTTCTGTAAATAGAATTTTAGTATTTTCTATATGGTTCCTGCCTGTGGCACATGCCCTGCCTACTCTCTCAAGGTGTAGAATTTCTTTGATTCAAATGCTCTAATGAGTTATTGGTAGTCTTTAATATTCTACAACCATTTCACAAAATCAGTTCTGTTTCAGAGAAGCTTTTTTTTTAAGGACTGATGTATTGGAAGTGGGTCCTCTCAGAAGCGGACGTGTGCAACCAAATGAAGCTTTTGAAATGTCTTTCGTTGTATTCAAGCTTAGGATAAGTTCTAGCGTCTGATCTGTTCCCTTGACGAGATCTGTCACCCTTCTCTCATCCTTTAACTAATGGGAAGAGCTGGGACCTAAGCTCCCTCCTTGTCTTAGAATCACTTCACCTCTCCCCTAAGCTAATACCTATGCAATTTTGCGTCTCATTTAATTTGTTGTTGCAGGATATGAGCAAGGAACTGGGGCGTGGCAGTTATGCTAAATCCCAGAAGGCAAACAGCAGATGTTGAAATTTGAAAAAAAAAAGCAACAGCTTAAAGAAAATAATATTTTTTAAAATTCTGACAACAAATCTCATAGAATCAGAATCACAGAAACTTAAAAATCCCATTCCTCCACTCGACCCAGCATGCACAAACACACACTCAGTAAATACCATCAGTGACTCAAAGATTGACTGTGGTGTGATGCATATAAAATGGAGTTCTGTGGTTAATATAAGTTGTGGAAAAACATTTACTTTATGGCAATCGCCAGGTGTTTTACCACTCTGCCATCCACAATGAGCAACATTAATTTCACGAGGTAATAAATTCACCAAGGTTATTTACTTCTTGGTTATTGTGTTATGATCAGCCTCATAACAACACATTTTATCACTATCATTACCAGGATAGAATCCTGGTGTAACAATGATCTCAGCCAATAGGCCCTTCCATATTTGGAATTTTTACATATTTTTTAAATATGAAAAATTAGGATACAAGCATGATATTCGTACTGCAGTTCATATCTTGGATGAGTTGACTTATACATTTTAAATTATAAAAATGTCTTTATCAGAAAAGGTATACACAAGAATTGTTTATTACTCTTTATGTAGTTTTGAATTCCTTCTAAGTATTTCAAACAGAATGAGTCAGGAAAAAATTAGAGAGGAAATCATAGGAGAACTTTGACATGGACTGCAGTGTAGCAAATACGTTATCAAATTCCCTGTTGAAAAGAATCACAGAGTAGGGTTTTAAGCACATTGTAGAATAGAAAGACTTGGACCTGCCTTTTCTCAACAAATAAATTCACTCAACATCAATTCATGGATACATTTCCTTTGTGATTAATCAGTAAATAACTTTAAGACCTGTGCAAAGCCAGGTTAATGTATGCCAGTTGCATACTTGAAACAGGGGTGCTTCAGTGACTGTTTCAGTGTAGTGCCATGTGACCCAGAAGATGACCCCCGGGTCCCAATTCCAACCACATATGAGAAATCGTTTTGTATTTATTTTGCACACTCTAACATGTTTGAAGTTCCTCAGTCCTGTGTTTTTTTTTTTTTTTTCCTTTTTTGGCGGGGGTGGCTATGGGGGTGTGTGTGATCATTTTTTGAGTGCTCATGGTTCCCCGTGGTAGACACCATTACTATTCCTAGCTTTAGCACACAGTTGGTGGATGGATCATCTTTGGTTCCAGCTTCCCCGCAGGTAAGGAAAGAACTGACCCTGATACCTGCCACCCTTCTTTCTTCAGGGCTTTCGTTTACTCTGCTCACAGCTCAGATGTGAATTGGTAAACATGAGCTGCGCCTGCTGCTCCTTCTTGATGAGAGAGCAGGGAGAGGTAGCTTTGTTTCATGTAGGGCCAGTCCCTTACTTTATCTAATGAGCATCAGTCAACACAGGGAATTAACAAAGATGAAGATTAGAAAAAAATGATATGCCAAAGAAAAGCAAGATAAATTTTCAGAAACGGACCTGGATGGCAGCTTAGATTCTCTATGGCTGTAAATAATATGCAAATGGAGTAACTAATAAAGAATAGATGCCTGTTACAGAGGCTGAAGAGATCAAGAGCATGGTGATGCATCCTTCCGCGTTAGTGGAGGGCATCCCTACGGAACCCTTCAATGGTAGAAGCTAGCATCTGGCAAGGCTGAGGAAGCCTGCTAGCTTGCATCTCCTTCCCTTCTCGCGAACCAGGAATGCCATGAGGGGCCCCATCCTCACGACCTCATCAAGTGCCCC
The DNA here is from genome assembly GCF_017591425.1 of Ochotona curzoniae. Classification (NCBI taxonomy): domain Eukaryota; kingdom Metazoa; phylum Chordata; class Mammalia; order Lagomorpha; family Ochotonidae; genus Ochotona; species Ochotona curzoniae. The sequence continues at coordinate 170,021 of NW_024466978.1, read as the reverse complement.
CAAGCACGCCTCCCCGGCCATTAGGATAAAAACTGTGGGATAAACTTTTCAACATGGTTTTTCCTGAGACACATTAGCTTATGGAACACTTTAAAATAATTTTCATAAAGGTACTTTCTGAAAATATAACCAAAGTGAAAAAAAATTAAGCAAAAGGGATATAAAATATGATATAACAGAAAAGAAAACAGATAATATTTAATAGATACTATTTTATTAAGTGAATGTATGTGAAAGATTGATTTATTCCATCCGTTCTGGGTCTCCCATGTGCGTGTAGGGTCCCAAGATTGTGGGCCATCCTCTACTGCTTTCCCAAGCCGTAAGCAGGGAGCTGGATGGGAAGTGGAGCAGCCAGCCGAGATATACAGCAGCACCCATATGGGATCCTGCTGCGTGCAAGGCAAGGACTTTAGCCATGAGGCTACTGCACTGGGCCCAAATTTGAAGTCCTTAATCCTAAAATAAATTTTTCTTTTTCTTCTTCTTTTTTTTTTTTTTTGAAGAACTTGGAAGAGTAGTATACGGTTGGTGATTCCCTGCTGCCACTCATTTATTCCTCTACGCACTGCAGTCTTCCTTCCATTTAGTGGTTTAACTGACAAGAGCAAATGAGCAGACTGGATGAGTGAATTCAAAGACAGATCACTGGGGAAAAAAATGTGGAAAATTTAGGCTGAGTTCCCAATTTCTGGCTTTGATTCCCACCCAGCCCTTCCTAATGAAAGCATTTAGAGAATGAAATAATATCAATATTTTAAGCTTTAGGAAGAATTATATGCCAACAAAATTGTTCATCCAAAGAATAGGCAAACTTCAGCAGCGTATACTAAGATACAATCTTCATGAAAAACTTTAACACATTATACACATTATATTGATTTAGTAATAGAAAACCTCCTCACAAACTCTCAGGATCACATGGCTTTATTGATGAAATAGACTAAGCATTTGATGAATAGTTTACAAAAAAACATTCATATATATGTGTGTTGTGTGTATGTATATACATAAACATTTAAATTTGTACATATATCTATATAGAATGAATAGTTATGTATTTATATATTTGTATATTTAATTTAATCTATGATATGTAATATTCATGTATTATGTAATATAGATTACACATGATTATACATGGAATTGCATAAATTATAAATATATTAATTATATGCAATATATTGTATATAATAAATGCATAATTATATTAATATATGATTTATACATATAATATAAACTTATATCATAATCTTGACTCGTTTTATGTCAGCATTACCTTTAACTATAACAATGAAAGACCCGTAATACTACAAACATCAGCATGTTACAAAATTCATGGAGAAACACACAAACGTCAAAGTATATCATGTCCGTGCATTAATATTAATATTTACCTACAAAAACTAACTTTCTGATGTGATACAATCCCTGTCAGGATAGTACTGATACATTTTACAGAACAAAAAGAGTAAGCATTGCTGCAATTTACATGAACCACAAAATATTTTGAAAATCTTCACTAACTTTGAGAAAGGAAAATTGGAGGTGTCATGGTTTCTGATATCCAATTTTAATACATGGTTCAAAACTACAAAAAATCAAAGCATTGTATCAATGGAATGAACAGACATCCTGAAGATAAAACTTTGAATAAACAGTCAGTTGATCTTTGGCAAAAAAATAAATAATGGAAAAAAGACAAATTTTTCCACAAATGTTGATGGGAAAATGGGATAGTTAGAGAAAAAAAAGAATGAATTTGGTTTCTCATCTCGCACCTCAAAACCAACACAAAATAGACTGAACTTACAGCAAAATCTCGAATCTAACAATCATAGAGAAGAAAAGCATTTATGATCCTGATCTTTCCAGTGATTCCACGAGTGTAACACTAAAATATAGACACCAAAACAAAAACAAAAATAAAAAAGTGATCTTACAACTAACTAGAAAATATTGATGTAACAAAGCATCAGAAGAGAGAAAGAATAGCCTACAATATGATATAAAATATTTTAAGCAAAATGTCGGATATTAATCCTCAAAATATCAGAAAATCTAAATTTGGACACTTTGTCCAAAATAAATGCTATCATAATATCAAAGAGAAATAGGTATACTTGTGCTTCTGGCAACAGTATTCACAATAGCCAAAATAAGGAAATAATCAAAATGTCCAATGGCAAAAGGAATTTTTTTAAATGTGGGATACACGAAGAGTGGAATAGCTTTGAACATTAACAGAACGAACTTGTCTACCTGCTACATGATTGAAATACTTAGAAGACCTTCTAATTAGTGAGCCACAGCAGACCCAGAAAGAGAAATATATTATGATTGCACAGATGTGTAGCATGTAAATTTTTAACTTCATAGAATTAAAGCATTGAATAGTGGTCAGCCAAGGCTCAGGAGAGTTAGTGGGGCGCTAGTAATATGTAAATCTGAAGTTTCAGATTAGCAGGATAATGTAATCCAGAGATACATTATCCAACATATATTATATATATGTAATAAGTATATATACACTATATAACAATTATTGAGGATAAATTGATGTTATGTGTCCTTACTAAAATAAAATAATCATATAGAGCCTTGTTAATAAGAGTGATTCAAACTTCAGAGGGTATAATTTTGATCAATTTTTGGAAGCATGCATTTTTCAGCAGCTAATTGACTCCTTACTTGTGGCCTTTAGCCCAAGTTTGCGATGAATCATTTGAAGGAAATTGCTTTCACCCTAATGTGTAAATCTAATGAGGCAAATTCCTTCTCTACTTTCACAAATGTCATACTCTGCTGCCATACTCCTCACTATTCAAACTTATGATGGATTCTTTTATATTTATTTATTATATTGAAAAGTCAGATATACAGAGAGGAGGAGAAACAGAGAGGAATATCTTCCATCGTCGATTCACTCCCAAAGCAGCCACAGCGACTACTCTGAAACCAGGAGCTCAGAGTCTCTTTTGGGTCTCCCACACAGGGGCAGGGTCCTAAGACTTTGGGTTGTCTTTGACTGCTTTCCCAGGCCACAGGCAGGGAGCTGGATGTGAAGCGGGTCTGTCTGGATTAGAACTGGTGCCCATACGGGATCCCGGTGCATGTAAGGCAAAGATTTTAGCCAGTAGGCTACTGCACCAGGCCCCATGACATATTTTCTCTCTTTATCCCTTTGTGATGTCATTGGTTGTCTTGTTTCTGACTTTTATGCATGGGTCAGCATTGTAGCTCTTCGCAAATGAACAAGGGTTGGAAGTTTTGATTGCTCCACTTTCAATCCAGCTCCTTGTTAACGTGCCTGGAAAAACAGTGAAGGATAGTCCTAAAGCTTGGACCCTGACCATCCATGTGACTGAGCTGGATGGAGTTCCAGGCTACTAGCTTGTGCCTGGCCTAACTCTGGCCATTGTGGGTACTTAAGGAGTGCAACAGTTGTTCAAATAGCTATTTTTAAGTCTCTTTTCACTCGCTATCTCTGACTTTCAATTAAATAAGTCAATCTTTTTTTACATATATTTTTATTGCATTTAATTTTATAACAACATTTCATAATTAATCTTAAAGAAAAAAAGTGGCGCTTCATACTCCATACAAACCCTAACACTTGTCTCTGAAATACCCTTTCCAGGTGCCACCATCCTTTTAAGGCTTCTATTCATCATGCATTGGATCGTTTGAGAATTTTAGATGCCTGTCATCGTTCTATTTAATTATTCTAGCTCGCTCTTGAACACAAGAAGAATACTATTTTAGAAGGCTATTTTAAGTCTCAAACTTCTATTACTTCTCAATGGCCTGAAAACCCCTTGGCAGAGACCCAGAAATCATATTTACTTTGCCAGGTGTGGGTATTAATATGAGAGTTTCTAATTAACTGATTATTAACTCGAGTAAATATACACCTCATCTGCTCCATGTAAATTACTGTGAAATTTATTTGCATTTACGTATGAGTATTTATAAACATTGATACTTTGTTTTTACCTTCTACAAACATTGTCAAGTCCCAAAGTGTTTGCCAGTAAAAGCAATGTAACCACAGATAATTAGACAATCATATATACACTCAAATAATGAATGAGAAAAAGAAAATAAAGCTTTCAATCCTGTAACACAAGATTCTGAGGCTCATTGACACCCTATTATAAAATATTAATGTTGGGTTAGATAACTTCTAAATTCCTTCCGACTTTTTAATTTGTCTGTTTTATTTGAAAAGCAGAATTTACAGAGAGAAAGTGAGACAGAGAAAAAGAGAGAGATTGAAAGATTTTTCCATTGCTGGTTCATTCCCCAAAAGGCTTCAGTGGCCCGTGCTGAGCTAATCTGAACCCAGTAGCCAGGAACCTGGAGCTCGGAGCTATCTTCTGGGTCTCCTAGGCGGATACAGAAACCTGAGCACTTGGACCATCTTCTCTTGCTTTCCGAGGCATAAGCAGGGAGGTGTATCAGCAGTGAAACAGCTGGCAGGCTCCCTAGGGTGTCAGGGAGATGAGATGAAAACCACATTGAACTTCCACCCAATTCCAGCACATTGGCCTAGATTCAGAACTCTACCAAGAACTCCTGCTGGTGTGGATGTGAGGGAAAGGCACCCTCCTTCACTGTTGGTGGGAGTGTAGGTAGTACAACTACTGTGGAAGTTAGCACGGAGAGCATTAAGAGAACTGAAAATTGACATGCCGTATGGCCCAGCTATCTCACTACTGAGAATTTATTCAAAAGTCATGAAATCCGCATATGATAAAGGGATCTATAATGCTATATTTACAGCAGTACAATACACAGTAACAAAGACATGGAAAGAATCCAGATGTCTATCAAAAGAGGAGTGAATAGAAACTGTGATACAACTACTCCATGGAATACTATATATATGAAAAAGTGGAGCAGCTGGAACAGGGACTCATGAAATGCTGGCATGACGAGCGGAGGCTTAGCCTATCATGCCACAGCACTGACCTCCATGATTTATAGTCTTCAAAACCTATTTTACTTATATAAGGTGAACAAATTTCATGTATTTCACACACAAAGATTTAGGAGCTTTGTGGTACTACCCACCCTCCACATCCACCTGCTGGCTCTCCGATCCTCCTTCCTCATTTCTTTATCTTTTACATTCCTTCCTTTTTTATTTTTCTTCCTTCTTTCCTTCCTTTCTTTCTTAACCTTTCTTTCTTTCTTTCTTTCTTTCTTTCTTTCTTTCTTTCTTTCTTTCTTTCTTTCTTTCTTTCTTTCTTTCTTTCTTTCTTTCTTTCTTTCTTTCCTTCATCCATAAAAAACTGGAAAAAAAAATCATTACTACTTTACAGAGGGGGAGAGTCATTTATTTCATCCCTCCCCCACAAAACTGCAAGGACAAAGGATCCCAATCTTCACCTCTATAGTCTATCCCACAATGCCAATGAACAAAGTTAAATGCTTAAAAGAGAGAGAGAACTCATTAAAACATCTCTCTACTTAAAAAAAGAGTACTGTGTAGAATTCATGAGAGGTAACCTGTTATTTTTTTATATAGTTTTTCTCATTTGATTCAAACTAATTATATTATTGTCTAATAGTAAAAAAAAAACAAAATTAATTAGACCTACTCACACATTCACTCTAGATTAAGTAAGAAAGTTGATTTAAATATGCACAGATTGCATTATTTTAACCTTTTCAGGTACATAGGCATGTTTCTGATGAGGAAGTGGTAAATGAGAAATACAAGAGAACTTTGCGCAGAAAGATGCTGGGCAAACAAATTTGGAGAAAGCATATTGTACATATATAAGCTTGAGTTTGTCATGATTAAAACTTTGGCTGTGTACAACTTGGACCATATCAGATATTGAATTAGTTTACAGTTTCATAATGCATGTTATGTAAGAGACATGTGTTACTGTAGTTTAGATATGTATTTTTAAGTTATTCTTATTTTGGGAGGGAAGTGGAGACACGGAAAGAAAGAGAGGCAGAAATGGTTAGAGTGAGACTGGGATATGCCTTGGCTATGTGTCTTGAAGATTCGTGTTCTGGAAACTTGGTTTTCAGTATCGTCGTGTACAGGTGATGAAGTCTTTAAAAAGAAGGGTCTAATGGAAATTGAAGAGCTCACAATACAAAGATCACTACTCTCAGATGGGATCAAAGTGATTATCATGGGACACTAGTTGCCATGTTATTATTTCAAAAACAGGAAGCTCCTGAGTCTCCCTGGCTCCCTGCTTCTGTGTTCTCCCCCTGTTCCTCCCTCTCCTTTGGTGCCACCACGCATCTGCAATTAGAACCGGCACGTTCAGGGCGAGGACTTTAGCCACTAGGTCATGCCACTGGGCCCAAGCCACAGGTTTTTTTTTTTTTTTTTAATCCAGTCTTCTGTTGATAGGCATTTCAGTTGCTTCTGTGTTTTGTGATTATTGATTGTGCTGTAATGAACATTGGGGTGCACATTGCTTTCTCATGTAACAAGTCTTTTGGATATATTCCTAGAAATGGTATTGCTGGTGCGTATGATAAGTAGATTTTCAGCTGCCTTAGTATTGTCCGTACTGCCTTCCAGAGTGGTTGGAGCAGCATGCAATCCCACCAGCACAGGAGTAGGGTTCCCTTCCCTGCCCCCTGCCAACCTTGCCAGCAGGTGTTGTTGGTAGTTTTCTGTATGTGGGCCATTCTTACTGGAGTTAAGTGGAACCTCAGTGTTGTTTTTATTTGAATTTCCCTTATTGCCAGGGAGTTTGAGCATTTTTTCATATGCTTGTTAGCCATTTGGATTTGTTCTTTTGAAAAGTGTCTGCCCATTTCTGTTGCACATTTCTTGACTGACTTATTTGTTTTTATGTTGTCGTTCTGGAGTTCTTTGTATATTTTGGAAATTAGTCCTTGTCTTCTATGTAGTATACAAAGATCTACTCCCATTCTGTTGGCTGCTTTTACTTTGTTGATTGTTTCCTTTGTTGTGCAGAAGCTTCTTAGCTTAATGTAGTCCCATTTGTTTATTTTGATCTTTTCCTTTGCTTTTGATGATTTTTCTAGGAAGTCTATGCCTACACCTGTATCTTGCAGAGTATTTCCAACTTTTGCTTCCAAAAGTTTGATGGTTTTCTGGGTGTAGGTTTAGATCTGTTGTCCATTTAGATGTGATCTTTGTGTATGGTAAAATATGTGGACCTTGCTTCTTATTTCTGCCAGCTGTTTTCCAATTGTCCCTACAGTATTTATTGAAGAGACCTTCCTTTTTCCCTGAGTTGTTTTCTGTTTTCTTGTTGAAGATTAGACGGCTGTGCATATATAGGTTCCCTTTTGGTGTTTCTATTCTACTCCACTGGTCTTCTTCTGTTTCTGTGTTGGCACCAGGCTGTTTTGTGCGTTGTTTTTATGAATAGTATATATACAGAAAGATTATAAATCATGAAACTGTAACTTAGGCTGACAAACTGTGCAATAGAAACAAGTCATCTCCTCTTCCTTCTTTCTATGATCACTTCCTCCCAAGAGGAACCACTAAGCTGATTTTCATGATGCTGGCTTAGCTTTTTCTTTTCTTCTTCTTTTTCTTCTTTTTTAGCTTTTATTTCATACATAGATTACAAATTGTCTTCTATCAGCCTTCTTTTACTCAACACTGAGATTAAGATCTAGACAAAGGAGTCTAGACAAGAAAAAATGGAAGTGCTTGCTATGCATAAAATAAGTTTTATTAGGTGCTGTCCCTCAAAAGTTGTTCACTTTACACTCACAGAAATCTTGAATGTTTAGTTGGTAATGAAATCTGTTGTTGCATATATATACACATATATGTTATTATAATATGTTATATATACTTCATATAAATATATATTATGTATTTATATGTAATATATGAGCATACTTATAAATATATAAAATACAAATATTTATCATTACTGGGGCCAACTGTCTTATGGCATTCATAGACAGTATTATGGCAATAAAGGTAAGTGGAAGGACACTTTAAACTCAGGCTTTGACTACTAATTAGCATACTGTCATGCCTTCTCATGTTTTATTTGTGAAATCAATTCTAATTGTCAAGCTCCAACATCAATGAATACCAAATCTTTGGTAGAAAGTGTCGTAAAATCAGGCAGCAAACATATGGATGCAGAGATACAGAAAACAGCAATGAGATATGGCACAAATACTCTCTCTCTTTTAAGATGTATTTATTTCCCTCTCTCCCACTAGATATAGAAAAAAAGAAATAGAAACCTGGAACCAATGGATACACCCACTTTACCTAACCCTCTATCCTTCCCACTCTGATCAACGATGTGAGCATCATTTAAAATTTAAAAAAAATTTAAAAGGATGTATTTGTTTTTTATTGGGAAGGCAGATCTACAGAAAGAAAGAGAGACAGAGAAAGATCTTCCATCTGCTGATTCACTCCTCAAGTGGCTGCACTGGCTGGATCTGAGTTTATCAGAAGCCAAGAGCCTCTTCTGGGTTTTACCATGTAGGTGCAGGATTCCAAGGCTTTGGGCCATCCTTCTTGACTTTCCCAGGTCATGACGAGGGAGATGGATGAGAATTTGAGCAGCTACAACAAACACTGATGCCTAATGAGATCCCAGAACTTGAAGGGGAGGATTAGGCAATGCAGCATTGTACCTGGCTCCACAGATTTTCTCTTGATGACATTTGATGTTTATTTATATTCCTGTCACAATTGTAAACCAAACCAAGTTTTATCGGAACCTTGAACCTTAGGCTTCAACGCTAGACTTATATATTTTTAATTAGGCAAGTATAATCCTGTTTGAAATCTTAGAAAAAATTACAAGTGTATGGCATGCACATTTAACATAGGGAGGTAACAACTTCATTTAAAAGAATGATGAATGGGTGATATACAACAATCAATGTGTTAGGGATTTGGGAATCTTACTAGATGATTACTTCTTGATTTAACTATCATTGGGATGTGAAATGATTGCATTGGGAATCTCTTGACTGAGATGTTTCTCGATTTCATTTGTTTCCATGAGATTTGGATATCTACCTTTGGAAGAAAACGTTTCTCCCACCAGCATTCTTGATCATCTCTAAACAGGCCTTGCAACATGTTTTATCACTGAGAATTGGGCAGTTTCTCTCCTTACTGCCTTAGTTATAAACATTTTGTGTCAAAAAGTATTAGCTCTTAAAGACATTTTGGACTTCTAAATTTAAATTAGTCGCTTTTCCCCAGAATAATTCTTTTCAAAGTTTTGTGAGTTTGTACAAATATCACAAAGTGATCTCATCAATTCTATTTGATCAAACAAAATAGAAACAAATCATATGAACTCAAAAGAAAGAATGTCACAGGCAAGCCTACCCTTAGACATCAACATATAAACTTTGTGTATTAAACCGCTCCATAAATAAGTCCATCCAGTTACTGCCTAGATTTTTGAGCATCTAAGGTTAAAAATATCTGCAATTTGATTAATGAAAGTCAGTGACTTCCATACTTCTGGTTATCACACTAATCAAATGTTACATAGCATTATTGTATTCCAACCATTATTTTAGAAAATATTAATAGCTAGAGACATCATAATTTTAAAGGATTCATGGATTTAATTGTTCAACATTCAATTTTCCTTTCTGAAATGCGATAAATGAACCTTAAGGAAATTTCATGTTTATTTACCTTTGAGTAAATCTTGATGCTTTATGTTACTATCACAAATGACTGAACTTTCTGGACACTCTATGCCAAGCAAATTCTTTTTCCAGAAGCAGTTTCAAGGCATTAAGAATTAACCCTAGTCTTAATAATTGGATACTGCCTTTCCAGAGCTCTGATTTAATAAGGATGAAGAAGGAACTAAGCAGGTACTTAAAATATTTGTTTATATTGCTGCTAGAAAGAGAAGAATAATTCCTACCACTCAAAGTCCCTTGAGTTTCACAGTGGATTTTGTGACATTTTTATGAGGTTCTCAACTTCTCAGTCATTCTCTTTTTTGCTAATATTAGATGGATAACAAGCATGTCCAGATGTTTATGTCAACACACACTCAGGTAATCAGCTGACTCTCAGCATGATTATCCTTCATTTTATACTGTTTATACTGTTTTCATATCAAATAGAATCACAGGAGCATTTTAATGAAGGGAAGAGATGAATCCTTTGGAGGCGATGAACATACAAATACCACATGGGGGCAGCAGACATTGCTGTAAGTTGAGATAACCAAATGCTGTAACTTTAATCATGTTTTCCACTCTAGAATTCACTGGTTGGTTGGCATCCTCGACATCTTTACCATCTTCACCCTCATCATGTAGACCCTTCCAATAAGATAAGTCCTGTAACTAACACTAAGCAACTTGTACATTCATGTCACTTCAACTTTACAAGGATGTTATTGGTATTTGTAGCAAGGAGATGGTATGACATGGAGTTTAAACTCCAACAGCTATGTGATTCAAAATAAAACTACTGATTCTACCTTTTACTCATTGCATGATTTTGAGTTTACCTTGCTACTCAAACCAGATTTCTCATCTTTTAAAGGGCATACTTAGATGGTACTATTATGAAAATTAAATAAGTGACATGCTTGGACACTGCTGTCTTGTGATAAGAGCTCAAAAAAATGCTTAGTGTTACTTTTTCTAAAATTCTGTTTTTAGTTTTAAAATTATACCTGATCTATTTTTTCTCCGATGTAAATAAACCAAGATTTTAAAAATGTGAGAGAGCCAGCGAAATTCACGAATGAATAATAAAATAAAATAGGACCATATGTATCATATGTATTGATTCAGAGCTCAAAATTACACTATGAGTTCTTATGTATTACAATTAATTAGCCATTTTTGGTGCATGATTGAAAATCATAAAAACATATTAACATATGAGATATTTTTCCCAAAAGAGTTGTGTTATTATTCTCATGTGGGAAGTAATCTGAAGGAAGTGGCATTTTAATGAGAGACCTTTGTTTTCATATCTTTAATCTAGATATTCTTCAAGGACAATTCATTATTAAACTCTGCTGAATAGATTTGGAAGTCTCTGCAAATGAAATCAAAGTCTTCTAAAAGAATTGTGTATTGTTGGAAATCACAGACAAGACAGAACAGTTTTACTTTAAATGCATGGCTTTTCAAATATGTAAGAGACTACAAAACAAAAAAGGATTTCTAAATCTGAGGGAGGAAATGCTTCAAGTGCATAAAAAGCATGCACTCAGTTTGCTGTGGAGAACATTGTAAAGACGCTAACCTTATGATTTCAGCTGCCTTTATTTATTCACTCCGAAGAAGCCATTGAAAGAGTAATAGGCCTTTGTAGTGAAAATACAAAACAGGGTGAATAAATGAGACACAGAAGGCACATAGGAAAAGGAGAAAAGATAGATGTGAGTTTGTAGAAAACGAATAATGTTTTCATGAAATTTTAGAGGTAGAAAAGAATTTAAAGGTATTACTGCTTTGTTTTCCTTTCAGAAATGAGGACATGGAGAATTGGGGATGTGTAAAGCTATTTTCCAAGACCATGCAATTACCAAATGCAGGTTTTTAAATTCCTGTGTTATTATTTTCCATTTTCAAGAGACTCCTCTTTCCAAATTACTTATCTGTTAACTTTGAATATGGGCTGTAAAAATGCAATAGCTCTTTGATAGCACCTATATGGATTTAAAAAGCTTTGTGAATATTTATTCCGAACTGGTCTCAACGAGGACACCGTAGGCATCACATGTCCAAATGTCTTCTTGTTTCCAATGACTGAAAACAGTTCTAATATGACAATAAAACATATTTGAAACAATGTGCGCGTTATTTAGAAGACTGGGAGTGCTGCTTAGCAGAGTATAAACATGAAGCTTAAAATGCTCAAGCAGTAAGCAAAAGGACACAGGCACAAATTAATTGCTGCTCAAATCCATTAGACTAGATTTTTTTTTTTCTTTGCACGAGGCAGTAATTGATTTAGTGAAAGTTCTAGATTTCAAAGTTGTGTTACCTCTTCAGAAAGGGCTGGCGATAGCTGAAGGAAGAGATGCTGGGAGAATTGCGGGAGGTCTCTCTTCTCATCTCCAATCTTAGGCACCCTGAAATGTACCTGACTCTCTCATCACTCTTCTTCCTTCTCTCGCTAGAAATATCTTTGAAATATGTACAGTTGAGAATGTGCTCTTCACATAAAAGTCATTCAATAGATCCTGCTATTTCTGAGTTTATCAATTTGCTATTCCTACCGCCTAGAACATTTCAGCATTTGATCAACATTTGGTAAGATTTTTCTAATTACTTTGATCTCAACTTAAATATCTTTCCCATTACTCAACCACCTCTTCAGTTGCACCAGGCATCCTCTGTCCCATAGCCTATTTTATTATTTCCATTTTGTTATTACTGAAATGATTTTATTTCTTGATGCAAATTTTACATGTTCTCAACAGTTAAGTAGAATAAAGGAATAAAGATTTTAAATAGATTTTACCATGCCGTATAGTTATATTTTAGTGCCCAAGTATGTCTTTCACATTTTAGGTCCCTTAATATTTGTTACAAGGATGAATAAATTATTCAATATTGAGATATGTTCCCCTGCTCTGTCCTTCCAATTTCTTCTTGAGTTATTTAGTTTAAAATTCTACACAGTTTTACAACATTGACTGACTTACTTGAAGAATTGTGGGAGTCTGATTAATATTTGCCTAAGGAGAACATTCTTCCCATAGGCACTAAATATTTTGAGATTAAATTGAGAAAGCAGTGTAATTTTAACCACCTCCTGCCATCTCCTTGATTTCATAATTACCAGTCTCCTGCTCTCTTCACTTTTACATTTTTTCCCTTTGTAACATCTAATGGCCATTGGACTAAAGTATATTTTTAAAATTCAGATAATATTTATAAGAAAATACTGAAAATACGAAAGAGTAAGTGGGATACAATTGCTGGTACTCCACCTTTTGTTAGATAATTCATTCCTATATTAGTCTTCTGAAATTCTGGAAGCAGACTGCATTACATTTCTGCAGATACTGTAATGAATTACCACCAACTACATAACTTAAAAACAACATGAATTTATTATTTTGTAGTCCAGATATCCAAACTCAAGCTGAGCACAGACCCTTATCATCTTTAATGGGTTTCTGGGAGAATCCATTTCTTCTTGTATTCCCTAGCTTGTGGGTGTGCATCTCTGCCCATTTTTATGTCACCTTCTCTCCCATGTGGCTGACATTGTAGCCTGTGGTAGGTGAGGGCCAGGGAGGGAAGTTGCCACCTCCTCCTGTCTGTATCCCACATGGGAACCAGGTCCTCTCCTTCTTGCTCTCCTACCAACCCACTCAATGCTAATGTTCCTGGAAAAACATCAGAAGACAGTCCAATTACTTGGCAGAACTGCTACCCATGTGAAAGAACTGGATAAAGCTCCTGGCTGCTGACCTCTCACTGGCTGACTCAACACTGGCTTTTGGGCCCAGTGGAACAGCATAAGGAGTATGTCTCATCTTTCTCTGTAACTCTACCACCCAAATAAGTAAATATTTTTTTTAAAAAGAGAATGGGTAAGCCAAGATAAACTCCTTATATTATGACCCTTATTTTCAGTACATGTAGAAATAGCTCCACAGATTAAGTCCCAGTCAGAAGCTTAAGGAAAGACACACGAAACCTTGGAAAAGCCCCATTCATTCCACTGCACAGAGCCAGAAGAAATCGCATTATCAACTGGTCAGTCCCTTCATGGTATGAGAATGTTCGCATTGATCTTCCAGGAATCTGACTTGGAAGTTCCCCGGAGATGTCCAGGATCAGAGTGCTCACAGTTTCTTCTGTTCATTCTTACTGTTATCTAAATAAATGTCCTTAGTTCACTGCCACTCACACGGAAGTCATGAATTGAATTTCCTATTCTGGGCTTCATCCCCTGCTGAAATTGATAACTATGGTCACCTGAGAGCTTAACCAAAAGATGAAAGATGTAAACATATCTCTCTCTGTCGGGGTCCCTTGGCCAGCAAGTCAAACCCAGACACTCTTTGTCCTTGTGGAACCTTTATTGTAGAGACAACACAGCAAAACCGGTGTGCAGCGGCCGCACAGCAGCCTCCTCATCACTAGGCGGCGTAGCAGCTACATCATGGCGAGGCACTCTCCCCCCCCACCCCCTTCCCGTTTCTCTGGCTCCCTTATATTGGGTAACACGGCCAATCAACGTAAAGGTCACCTCTGCATGCAGCGGGCAGGCCAATCCTCACTCAGATCACGCTCTGTCCACGTGCCATCCACGCACCCCTGGGCCAATCACAGCAGACTTCCTGAAACTTGTTTTTCTACCACAGGAGGAAGCAGCAGTTCGGCGCCGTTGTAGGGCGTGGGCTGCAGGCTCCCTACATCTCTCTCTCAAACTAAACATTTTAAAACATTTAATGGGGCTAGTGTTGTGGCATATTGTGCAAAAACACCAACTGTGACATTGGCATCGGTATGTACAGGGAGATATGGCCAGTGAGTTCAAGCCCTGCCTGCTCCACCTTGAATTGAGCTCCCTGATAATGACTTGAGAAAGCCAGGGGAAGATTGCTCAAGTGTTTCTGTTCCTGCCACACATGTGGGATACTTGGATGATGCTCGAAGCATTGGCCTGGCAGACCCCTGGCTGTTGTGGCTATCTCGGGAGTGAATCTGCAGATGGAGGATCCTTCTTTTATTCTTTCTCTCTCTCTGAAACTTTAAAAAAATAAATCAATACATATTTATAATTTCTAAAAATCCGAAACAATGAGGAAGATCTGTCCAAGACAGCTGTTCTTCAGCTTCACTGTAAAAACATTGTTAACCAAACGCAGAGGTCAATTTAGTCAGAATTTTTAGAATCCAAGGAATATCAGAATCATTCAAAGATGATAGTCAGAAAGTATTTTTAAAAATTCATGGAAGCCATATGGACAGTCTGCCTTGACTACTCTGTTGGGCCAAGCTGTGTGACTAGATCTATCAACGTTTCTTCAGCTGAAACTGTAACCCAACCTGAGCATTTGCTTACCTGGATAACTCTCTGACACCTTTCCAGGTAGTGAAATGGACCTTGTTGTAAGCTGAAAGCAGCAGAAAGTATTTAGGTGAAGTTACCTCTTTTAACTGTAGCATTGAAGTCACTTCTATTACTAGACTGATCTTGGAAAAAGAATGAAATATCATTTTACCTTTTTATTAGCCTATTAGGAGCTAATCCCATCTGGAATAATTTGCCTAGCTTTAGTTCATTTGTTTTCGTTTTATTAAAGTCATCTTATTTAATCGCAATGACACTTAGACCGGATGTTATTGCCATTTTACACTGACATACTTAATGCACGAGGAGATGCATTCACATTTTAGCCAATACAGTTATAAAGATCACACCAGCCAGATGTGTTGATTGTGGTTCTCTAAAGCCATGAAGATCTTACTTCAGTTTAGAAAGTTGCCTCTTAAATATGTCCTGGCCTCAGGGTTGGTGTTGTGATGCAGCAGGGAAAACCGTTGCCTGCTGTGTCAGCATCCCCTATGGGTATCAGTTCTAATTCTGACGTCCTGCTTCCTATGCTGCTCCCTGTTAATGCACCTGGGAAAGTAGCAAAAGATGGCTCAGGTTGGAGACCAGGAAAAAAATCACTGTATCCTGATTTTAGCCTGGTCAAGACTTGGCTTTGGGGGAGTAAACCAGAGAATAAAACATTCTCTCTCTCTCTCTCTCTCTCTCTCTCTCTCTTTTTCTCTCTCTCTCTCTCTCTTTTTCTCTCTCTCTCTCTCTTTCAGCTGATCCAACATCAGGAGCCAAGAGCTTCCCCCATGGGGGTGCTGGGTCCCAAGGCTTTGGCTATCCTGCACTGTATTTCCAGACACAAACAGGAAGATAATGATAAATGGAGCAGCCAGAACATGAACTAGTGCCCATATAGGTTGCTGCCGCGTACATGCAAAAGATCAGCCAGTTGAGTCATCATGACTACCTGAAAGTAATTAGTTTTTAATCCCATCGTAGGTTTCTAAGAAACAATATCTATTTTGCAGGTGTGAAATCAATGTCCCCTACCTGATAGAATCTGCACATAACTTTAAGTGGCTATGAATTAACTGTGGAAATCACAACTTTCTTTGTAGGATAGCATTTGTGATCTGTGGTGTCACTGACTAGGTATGCTGAAAAAGCCAAAGGAGGTTGCCCATGGTCTTTGACTGACCTAAGCTTTGTCTGTCCTGAACAAATGAGTATGCAAACATCTCTGATTACCATGTACGTTTCTGTTACACAAGTGGGTTACAAGAGGAAAATAAAGGAAATCAAGCAGCTTGTCAATTTCTTCCTCTATCACTCCTTTGGCAGTTTACTCAATTACGGGAAGATGTATGGCACAGGGAGCCCAATTTTTGGCCCAAAGAGCCCAACCAAGATTACTAAGCAAGAAGGTATCAGCAATCGTCTTTTACCACGTGAGTGAAAACTCAATAGAATGCATTTCAGAAAACGGCCATTCTCTAAAGCATCCTTCCACAATTGGATGGCTCCATGAAATACCATATGTATTTATACCACACAAGGAGCAATGTTTAAAAGAAAACCCTTTTAAGTCAGTGTTCACATTATTGCAAATGATGGGAAAAGATCATTTTGTTTCTTTCCTAAGGCTACATTATAATCTTTATTCATCACCAGCCATCAGAAAGATCTTTCATTTATGCAGTGGTGGTATTATTAGGATATGCAGAATAATTATCCCTGTGTGTAATTAGACTTAAAATTATACAGAAGGGAAAGGTTTTGTGAAACAGAATATTATGCTGTTGAACAGGAGGTCCATACATGATATAAGAGTGTTGGCTTCAGTCCAGGATACTCAGCTTCCAATGCAACCACCTGTAGCCATGCTGGAATTCCTGACTCCCAGCATCAGCCAGGCCCAAGCATTCATTCAGATTCATTCAGTGTATGGGTAGATAATCTCTCTCTCTCTCTCTCTTTCTCTCTGATTCTCTCTCTCGCTCCGTCAAAATCATTTACTATCTGAAACCCTGCTTTTTAAATAAATGTTTTAGCAATAAAATGGGTTTTCTCTCTGCTTGAATAGTGTCATTTCAATTTTCGATTAGACTGTATTCATACTCGTGCACTCATTCACTTCTGGAATTATTTCATGATCTGCTTCCTGAAGTTTGATCAGGTCTATTCGACAGGGCCAGTGTCATATTTGGAATTTAATACATGTCGACAGAGTTTGCACCTTGAGCTAAGTCTTGTGCTTTAGGTAAGGTTTCATCCCAGATTTGGAATTTTCTTCTGCTCCATGAACTCTAGATATACATATATATAACAATATGCAGAGTTCCTTGCTCCACAAATTTCCTTGAAATCTAGCAAGTTGCCTAGGTGAGCAACCTAGGAAGATGCAGGAGGGAGAACTAGAGAGAGGACAAGAATAGCTTCAGGAATGGCAGCTGAGTAGAAGCTGTAGGAGGTTAAGTGGGATGATTCCGTATGTATCACAGTTTCTGACTCAAAAAGAAAAGTTAACTTTTACATGATCTATTATAGTTTATGCAGAAATTAAACACTGCTCTGTGTTCCTAAATTAAGGGTTAGTATTTGTATTCATATCTTGAGGTTTCCAGAAGCTAACTTTCTGTATTGTACTGGCTTAATTTTAAGTAGCAACTGTTGGGTACAGTCTTCTAAGATGCCAAAATTTTAGACACATTATTTGTTTTATTTATTCTGTTAAGTTTCCGATAAGCATGTGGGGCATATAGGTGCCCAACGTAAGATAATTCAACAGTTCATGTCTACTTGTTATATGCAAAACAGATTTCTGTATGGAAATTTCAAGTCACAGAAGAGATCAATTGAGTATTCTAAGGATAGCCAACATAAAGAAATCGGCTGAAGGAGGTGAAAGATTATGAAAGCATGAAAGTGCAGTTCAATAGGACAGTAAGTGGATAAAATGGAAGATATAATTTGGTGTTCTTGAGAAAAAAATGTGACAGTGAGTCACACATAATTTGTGTAATAAAAGAAATACAGAAGAAATGATTATGAGAATATTTTTACATATTAATTCAAAAAAGTGGAAGTTTCAATATTTCAGTATTTCAACAGTCACTAATACTAAATGGCAGTACAGGCAAACATGAAATGCCAAGTATTATGGAAGAGCATCAGGACACAGACCTTCAGAAATATAATGAACAAGATAGGAGTGCAAGGGGTCCGAAACCAGTGCCCTCTGAAGGAACATTTTCCAGGAGTCTGTGGAACAGAGAAGGCGGGCACAAAGGTGGAGGGAGGTTCGGTATGATTAGCTATATTTGGTGAGAAGGCTAAACACTCTTAACTTCAATCTTGCAAAAAGAAAATCTCTTCCTTGACTCAAATCTTCTTTACTTAGGGAATGTACTAATGGTCCTTGGGCAATACAAGCTCTTATTTTCCTTTCTCAATGAATTCTTGTACAAATGCACCTGTCTCCTCCCTCTCTTTCTCTTCTTGTTTAAAGACACTCCAAAAAAAAATCCCTATTTCTGAGAGGGAGTTTCCAATCCTTCTACCCTCTGACTGTTCATTAGGCTGGAATGAAAGTTACACAAAATTGGGAGGTGAATTTTCCCAATATTTCATGTTTTTAAGAAATGGGGATATTGGGTCCTGCGCAGTGGCCTAGCATCTGAGGTCCTTGCCTTGGGTGTGCCAGGATCCCAAATGGGCACCAGTTCTGGTCCTGGCAGCTCCACTTCCCATCCAGCTCCCTGCTTGTGGCCTGGGAAAGCAGTCGAGGACGGTCCAAAGCCTTGGGACCCTGCACCCGCATGGGAGACTCAGAGGAAGTTCCTGGTTCCTGGCTTCGGATCGGCGCAGCACCGGCCCTTGCAGTCTCTTGAGGAGCGAATCATCATTGGACGGATGATGTTTCTCTCCGTCTCTCCTCCTCTCTGTGTATCTGACTTTGCAGAAAAATAAATCTATGTTAAAAAAAAAGAAATGGGAATATTGTGTAAAAGGTAGATGCTCCTTAGAAGCACAAAATTCAAATAACTTTAATTGTCACACATATCTGATCCTCATCAGGCAATGCAGCATGAAGAGTTTTGTGTTCTCAAAAAACCTAGAGGTCTGAGTCTTGTAAACTACATTTTCTCTGCCCCACATTAAGTCCCCGTAAACTTCACACAGTGTCTATTATCTGCCAACTTTTTATTTGTCTGTATGGCTTCCTTGCTGATTTCTGCTGGTCCCAATGCTATTTGCTATTTTCTAGGTTACATGATTTACTCCAGTATAAGAGGGCCTGTTAAAGGTGCCTGCTTGCCAACTGCATAACAAATGTTTTAAATTTCACATATCCAACTTCTGATCTTCCACAAGTATATTTGATTTGTAAACTTTACCTGTCCAGTAACGAAAACATCATCTTTCTGTTCCTAAATCCAAAACTGTGCATTCTCTTAGATACTATCTTCTCTAAGTCAGACTTCCACATCTAATTTCATGGGAAATTCTATTGGCTATACCCTGACAATGTGTCCAAGCATTTACTGCTTATTGCTACCCTGTGTGAGCCTTCTCATAGTCTAGCTGGTTCACTTATATTCTCTAGACTTACTTATCAATTAACAGAGCCCATTTGCATGTCTTTACCCAGAATCTTCCAGTGGCTTCCATCTTGTGCTGAGCAAAACTTAAGTGCCTTCTATTAGCTTACAGAATGGTTTCCTCTGTGATAACTTGACTAATCACCCTTCCTCATTCACCTCCAGGAAAGTCGCTGTTTCGCTGTTGCTTAGCTAATTAAGACCTCCCTGTGACTGACACCTTTGCATGCTTTATTCCCCTTTGTTCAAGTGTTGTTGCTGTAAATTTCACCTGAGAAAATCACTGGTCTCTTTCAAGTATTGTTTAGGTGCAAATATCCACTGAGACTTATCCTGATGACATAATTAAAAATTACATCTAACACTCACCTGCTATTCTCGCACTTTACTCCTTTATTCCACCCCCTTTTCTCTTTATGTAACTTAGCATGTTCTAGCATAGGATGAATTTTACCTTTCAAAATTTAAGGTTGTGGGCCCAATGGCGTGGCCTAGCGGCTGAAGTCCTTGCCTTGAATGCGCCGGGATCCTATATGGGCACCAGTTCTAATCCCAGCAGCTCCACTTCCCATCCAGCTCCCTGCTTGTGGCCTGGGAAAGCAGTCAAGGACTTCCCAGAGCAAGGGGACCCTGCACCCATGTAGGAGACTGGGAAAGAAGTTCCTGGCTCCTGGCTCCTGGTTCCAGATCGGCGTAGCACTGGCTATTGCACTCACTTAGGGAGTGAATCATCGAATGGAAGATCCTCCTCTCTGTCTCTCCTCCTCTGTATATATCTGACTTTGTAATAAAAAATGAATAAATGTTAAAAAAAATTAAGGTTGTGCACTGTTGGCTTTTTATCTCCCTTTCTAAGATGCAACAATCATAATAACTGAGTATTTTGATACACCAAAATTTTCTGAAACAGTACTTGAAACGATATAAATGCTCCACAAACTTTTTTTTTTTCATTTTTTATTATTATTGTCATTTTATGATACAGTTCAATAGACTCTGGGATTTCCCCCACCTCCTGGATAAATGTTGGAATAAGCAAAGGAATGAGCTGGTTATTTGTTTTAATGTAATACATCTGTATCCAGAGAAAAGTTACTTTCTTTGAGATACAAAAGGACTGGAAGTGAGAACTATTATTGCTATAGATTAACAATGTATATTGTTCTGTATTAACCATGAGCCTGTATGAATTATTTAGCTTGATAGAGAAAACTGGCATAACAAGTGAGGAGATAAAAGGAACTATATCACTCAGTTATCACAGTGCCTGGTGCATAATAAGTGCTCAATAAATGCTGCTAATTATCGTTTGCTTTTAAATAGCATTTGCTTTCATTTCCTGTCTCTGTCTTGCTCTGATAATAATTTCATTGCTTTGTAACGCAAATCAGCATTTGTGAGGCATCTGGGGCTTAGAAGAACGGATCACATTGTAGGCAATAGTTCACCTCAATTTAATGGGTAAGCACATCATTTTTCAGAAAAATAAAACAATTGTCTGTGTGAGACACTTGTTAGCAACAATGACCATGTGTCCATTTTCAAGCTCTGGCTCATGTTGAAATAATGTTTTTCACGGTGTAGATGAAAATGAAATTGAATTTTCATCCTCTGAACGCATGAGTTGGAGCCTTTTAAGGATAAAAACAAAATATCCCTACACACAACAACACGAGTCCGTTTCTTTCAAATAGTTTTTCGTGTTACCAGGATATAAAGCAGCCCAGGAAATGAAGAGCATTCATTTTCTGGAGTGTCATGTAGTGGGAAAAAAAAAAAAAAAAGGAAAACAAGGGCCCGGCGGCATGGCCTAGCTTTGAAAGCGCAGGGATCCCACATGGGCACTGGTTCTAATCTCGGTAGCTCCAATTCCCATCCAGCTCCCTGCCTGTGGCCTGGGAAAGGACGGCCCTAAGCCTTGGGACCTGCACCAGCGTGGCCGACCTGGAGAAGTTTCTAGACTCCTGCCTTCGGATCGGCACAGCACTGGCAGTTGCGGTTCACTTGGGGAGTAAATCATCGGATGGAAGATCTTCCTCTCTGTCTCTCCTCCTCTATGGAAAGAAAGAAAGAAAGAAAGAAAGAAAGAAAGAAAGAAAGAAAGAAAGAAAGAAAGAAAGAAAGAAAGAAAGAAAGAAAGAAAGAAAGAAAGAAAGAGAAGGAAGGAAGAAAGGAAGAAAGAGAAGGAAGGAAGAAAGAAAGAAAAAGAAAGAAAAAAAGTGTTCCCATTGTGTTGGGAAATACCTTCAAAATGGAGAATGCTGCACACCGAGGAAAGTACCCATGCTTTACACGGAAAAAACAGCAATTCTCATAGAATCTTGTTCTCTTTTGAAATTCCTTATTCAAAGATTAGTTAAAATAGAGTAAAGGTGATAAATGAAAAAGAAAGTTGTATTGAAAATAACTGTAAATGAAATGCGTATTTGACAGTAATTCATGTATATTTACTTATTTGAGTTTGGCAAAGATATTTTGTTCAAAACATTGACTATGAAGAACATTGAAAAGACAATTAAGACATCTCTCCTTTCCAGAGGGGGAAAAAAAAACCCTTTTGAATTTTATTATCTTTATTGGCATTTTTATATGAGCAATTGGAGTGTCAGCAGTTCTCAATGTCTTATTAATGATTCATGGGAATTTAGCATCCCTGCTTCTTCAGATCATTACGTGTGGATTCTGCTCATGTTTGCTCTTCTGAAGCACAGTAACAGAGGGGTTGGTCTTAACCTATTTCCTTCTCTCTCTTTTTTTTTTTCCCTCTAAATTTATTTGAAATGCAAAACAACAGGGAGAGAGAAAACGAGACAGAGAAACAGGCAGGAGTTTTCCATGCACTGGTTCACTTCCCAAATGGGCTGGGCCAGGCCGAAGCCAGAAGCCAGGGTGTGCAGCTGCGTCTCCTGTGTCAGTGAGAAGAGCCCAAATACTTGAACCATCACCAGCTGCCTCCCATGTACAAGCTGGAAGCTGAATTAGAAATGAAAGTAATGGTTGCTTTCAGGCCGTCTACTATGGATTGTGAGTGTCCATATCTATTACCTGAGCTTCTCAACTGAAAAAAAAAAAAAAGAATGAATGATTAAATATGGAAGTTATACGCGAAGGATTTTTGACATGAAGAGAATCCACATCTTTAGACGTGTCACAGTGGGGCCAGGTGTAGTGACCTAGCGGCTAACAAGTCCTCACTTTGAATGCTCCTGGATCTCATATGGGTGCCAGTTCTCATTCCGGTGGCCCTGCTTCCCATTCAGCTCCCTGCTTGTGATCTAGGAAAGTAGTTGAAAATGGCCGAAAGCCTTGGGATCCTGCACCTTCAGGGAGACTTGGAAGAAGCTCCTGGCTTCGGATCATCGGTGGAGCTCTAGCCATTGTGTTCACCAGGGAGTGAATGATCAGATGGAAGATCTTCCTCTCTGTCTCTCCTCCTCTCTGTATATCTGCTTTTCTAATAAAAACAAATAATTCTTTTGTTGTTTTAAAGTGTCGCAGTGTAATGGCAGGAAACTTTTCTATGCAGTGAAAAGTAAAAGACCTTAGAATAATGTTGAGATAGTTAACGCAAAACATTCTTAATTTTGTCTCTGATACATAGAAGTTCTTTAAAAGAAGTCTATATTCTCCTTAATCTTGACTTATGTGACTCCACAAAGCCAAACCACCATAAAAGTCAAGGGCAGGTGCTATAGTGTTGAAAGTTGAGCTGTTACTTGGGAAATAAGTATCCAATAACAGAGTGCCTAGTTAGCTAACCCGTTCTTTCCATCCACCTGACTATGACTGTGTCTGGGCAGTACTGGAAGACCATCTTGAATTCTCACCTCCCAAGTGGGAGACCTGAATGCAGTCCCTCGAGCCTGACAAACCCCTGGCTTGCCCCTGCCTGTAAGACACATCTGATGAGTGAACTAAAAGGTAGAAATTCATTTTTTCAATCTCTTTTACTCCACTTTTCAAATAAGTAAATCAATCTTAAAGAAACATAAACTTATTTTCAGATTTACATCAGTCAATTTATCTGTAGGAAATAGATGGGACAGGTTTAGTGGAAATCAAGAGTGTACCATGTCTAGCTGCTAATTGCAGGCTTTCTAGGGGCAAACGAAATAGCTATCATAATCCAGGGAGAGAGGAGCTATAACAATATACAACAGATGGCCAAGATGAGATGTGCATTTCCATATTTAAATCAGACTTTTAGTCTTGAGATAATTGCAGATTCACTCACAGTTCCAAGAAATAACATATAGAAATATCATATGTCTTTTATTCAGCTTTTCCTCAGTGACAGAATGTTGCAAAACTAACGTTAAGATCACACCTTTGATACTGACATTGATATTCTAAGGATATGGGATAGTTCTACGACCTTCATGGTATGCTTTAATGCTATCTTCATTTGCCTACCCTTCCATTCGGTATAATTAAACACAAACAACTGGAAATCTGTTCTCCATTTCTGTATTACTGTCATTAAAATAATAATATGTAAGTGGAATATTTCAGCAGGCAAATTTTCAATTCTTATGTTCTTTCCTATTAATAATCTGAAGAGTCATCTCAGTTGCTGGGTATATAAATAGTTGATTTACCTTGGTTACAGATAAGTAGCTCATGACCTGGGTATGCCACCGTTTGCTTAAACGTTCTGTAGTTCAACCACTGAAGGATATTTGAGTTCTAGTTTGGAGCTATTACATATAAACCATCGTGCATCTTTCTATTTAAGTTTTGCATAAACAAAACTACCTACATTTCTACATTTTTAAAGAATCTGACAATAAGGTTTCTCATGTAATTGCATTAATTTTTATCCAACCAAGAATACATGCACGATGAAGTTTATGCACACTCTTACTAGCATTTAGTATGATCAGTTCTATAGAGATTTCAGCCATATTTAAATAAGTGCCTGTTTAATTTACATTATTCTAATGACTAATGTTTGTCTTTTCATGTTCATAGTCTGCATCTTCATATACTGTGCCCGAATTAACCCTTCCTGTTCATTTCCGAATTTATAGTTGTAATATTATAAATAAATTTTACATATGTTTGTTCACCAAATTTCCATGTTAACTGAAACTTAAATCCATTTTCTTTCAGGTTCCGACCCAAAATGTGAATCTACTTGCCAGAGCATTCTTCTCGTTCTTATATACTGAATCACACACCATGGCATTGCTAAAAGAGCGTGAATCAATTTCTACTCAATGCCAAGGGAGTACTACTCCAATTCACAGAAGATATTCCCAGAAACGAAACACCTGGGAAATTAAAGCTCCTTTTTAAATTTAGTACCTCAGTGAGAGTCTTACAAATGTAATATGAATTTCAAAATGTCCCTACTGGAAAA
Organism: Ochotona curzoniae; assembly: GCF_017591425.1. Classification (NCBI taxonomy): domain Eukaryota; kingdom Metazoa; phylum Chordata; class Mammalia; order Lagomorpha; family Ochotonidae; genus Ochotona; species Ochotona curzoniae. The sequence goes on along the minus strand of NW_024466978.1, from coordinate 145,051 downwards.
TGAATGTACCTTGCTATTGTTTAAAGGTATTTCAAATGTTGCTTCTTTTTGCTTGATTGAGAAGGATGGAAAGACCCTGCCAAGGCTTCCAATTAGATTCCCATTTTATTTTACATTACATTAGTGGAAGACACGGAATAACACCTCTAGTGAAATATGTGCTTAATCATATAAGACCATTTTTTATTCCTAGGATTCTTTGGGGCAGAAGCTATTTGGGGATTTAATTATATAAAAGTTAGGTTTTTCTTCCAAAGGCAACGGAGAATATTGAACATCAAAAAAGGATGTCATGGCTCTTTTAGAAGTAGAGAGGAGCCACAAGAGAAAGCTAGGATGATTAGTCTTTTTGTGCAGAAAGGAAAACAAATATGGAAAGAGGTTCTGTTCCTTTTCTGTTCAATCCATCCACAATACAGGTGATTCAGTTATTTTTCTAAACCAAAGATTAAAAAATAAACCCGTAATATTTCCAAGCTCAAAGACTGCACTGATTATAACGTCCCTGAGGGTGAAATCCATGTTCCTTATCAGGATATTTGAAGATTAGAGATTTAGCCCTTCCTGCCTGTCTGTTCCAATGACCAATCTCTGTGTTACCTGTCCCCAAGCACCCTGAAGCACTCATCATCTTCGCTCTGCTGACTTTACCTCTGCCTTGTGTGTTCTTGATGATATCCAGAACCCAGGATTGCAAGGTCATAAAAACAGATCCTGCAAGTTTTTATTACTTGTTGTATTATTAATCTTTGAATACATCAATTATAATTATATTTGCATCTTACATATAGGAAAACACCCAGGGTCCAGCACAATTGCCTACAGGCTAACGTCCTTGTCTTGAACATGCCAGGATCCCATATGGGCGCTGGTTCTAATCCCAGTAGCTCTGCTTCCCATCCAGCTCCCTGCTTGTGACCCAGAAAATCAGTCGATGATGGCCCAAGGCTTTGGGATCCTGCACTCGTGTGGGAGATGTGGAAGAAGCTCCTGGCTCCTGGTTTAGGATTAGCTCAGTTGCAGCCATTGCAGCTGCTTGGGTGTGAACCATCAGACAGATCTTTCTGTTTGTCTCTCCTCCTCTCTTTATATCTGCCTTTCCAATAAATATAAATGAATACATAAAAACAACCATTTCTTAGTTACTGAATATACTGTTGTAAATTATCATAGCATCTTATCTTTACTCTGGGATCTGTATCCATTGGAAAGTTAGCTCAGATTGCAAACTGAGACCTTAAAACTTAGTATCTACCTTGATAAAGTTGACATTTCTGGGCTGTCATCTTAAGTTTTATTTAACAAAAACAGGCAGAAAGAGCACAAAGAGGGTATATACTGCACTGTTGCAACTGAGGTTGATCTGTAGGCAAACATTTTTTTTTTCCTGCTTAGTTGCTTTCAAAATTTTTATTGAGGAAATGATTCTGTGTAATATAGAACATAGTAATGAAAATTTACATAGGTATTATCTATATTATATATGCATGAATTAACCATATCTATAGACTCTACTGGAACACATTGAATTTATATCTAGTGTATAAATATATAATTTTAATTATTATATGAAATGCATAATAAAGTCAGCTTTGGAAGAAATTTCTGGGGATTTCTGATTTGTGAGATAAAATCTTCTGTTCTTAACTTGAGGCTTCAGTATGAAAGAGTAAAAAGTCGATAGGCCTTTTGGGACCAAACCAGAATCCAATTGATTCTCTGTCACCAATTTAGGGTGAGTTTCTTAACTATTCTCAACTACTCTTTGAAGATGTATTCATACGTATGAAAAGCAGAGTATCCAAGATAGGAAAAGAGATATTCAGTCTCTTGGCTGATAGTTAATTCCTCATATGACATCACAACCAGGGCTCAGCCAGGACCAAGACTGAATGCCAGGGCTCCATCTGGGTCTCCTACATGGAGTGCAGAGCCCCAACTACCTGACCCTTCGTTTGGTTGCATTCCCAGGCACAAGAAAGGAAACTGGACTAAAACAGAGTTTTTTGGGACTTGAACCAGAATTCTAATATTAGGCACCAGTACCGCAGGCATCCCTTTAGCTGTCTGCGTTGCATCCTTGATACCTATTATCAAATTTTTAATGCATTAACAAAGTTTTCACTCTTCTAAATTCAGCTCTTAGTTTCAAAATTGCTATTTCACTTTTCTCTTTTTGTAATGTGAAGGCAATTATTGTACCTACCTCACAAAGTGACTGCAAATATCAGATGACTTACTGAAAATAATTCTTCATAGATATTGTTATAAAAAGTGCTTAACTTTGTATTAATATCCTTGAGACTCTTTTTGATCTCCTTATGTAAACAAAATTATTCGGTGGTCATAGAAACTGAAAGTAAAAATGATACTCTCTCTTCTAAGGTAGGAAACAGAACATAATTCTTTATCTTGTTTACACTTGGAAATTATAGCATTGCCATTCCAGGAAGGTACCTGCCCAGCTATGGAGGGGAGGTTGAACATGGCTGTAAGTATTCAGGAAATTCCATGGAGATGGATAGCTAGGTACCACAGAGGTGTATTTTTTTAAAGTCAACTTTCTCTACAACTAAGTGATTTATTTTTTCTTCCAAACTGCTTTGCTTCTGAAGCTACTTGGAAAGGCTTCTGTGGACACAGATTCGATGTCTTCTGAGAACCTGTTCAAGAGGGTACCCTCTCCACTCCTGCCCCATTCTCTTCATATTTACACAACATTGTCCTAGATCTGTTGGTATCTCCCTGGTGCGCATGCTCATGGAAGAGTTTCATTTGTTATGAGCATCCTGTACGTCCATGGCTAGCTCTAAGCTCTGAAGGAGCTTGGACTATGACAGTGCAAGCTGTAGGGTTAGCACTAAGTCAAAATATAGAGCTTACAAGTGACCAAATGCACAGTCTAGGGTTAACCTGAGTTACAACACTTAATCAAAGCCCACAGGTGAAACAAGTTAACTTTAGATTTTGGTTAAACCTACAACTTTAAAGAATGAACATTGAAGATGTTACATGAAATATAGTTATTTTCAAGTTGTTTAATTGAAACGCTTGAATGATTTTGTGATAAATCAAGCTATATTATACATAATTAGACTAACCTTTTTAGGTGGAATAGGCAGTTATCCTGTCTTTACAGGGTTATTTTGTGCGTTTAAACTTCATTGCACAAAATACCTACTGATTTTCATTCTTTTAAAAAATATACTCAAATGTCACCTTCTTTATGGTTACCTGTGGGTAATTTTCCTAAAATGTTAATAATGTTCCCATGCTCCATTGGTTTTGTTTTTCCTCTAATACACAATATATTTTACTTCCTGGTCTTGTGTATTGCTTCTCTATATTAACTGAAAAGAACAAAAAAAAAAAAAGCCCCATTTGGGAACAGATCTTCAGCTCTTCAGTCCACTGTTGTGTGCCCAGAGAGCGCCTAGCACATTAATAAATAATTTCTGTTTGAATGAAATGAAGAAACCCATCAATCAATGCTCAGTGTGCTGCTATACACTTTCTGTGGCATACGGCATACAATACAAAGTCCTGAATCAATGAACATATTGGTCCTATGAACCACTGAAAATTTGTGGATAGGAAAATGAGGAGCTGATAAAAATCTTATGGGTTTCTGTAGTTGAAACACTAGGCATAAAACAGAGCAGCTTGAAAGATGAAGGAATTCAGATATTAATAGGGGACAGAGACAGAAAGAAATTAGCATGGGCTGCATGTTCGGACATGATCAATCAATCATAGGGCTACTCAGTTCTCAGTGGCAAAATATTCCTTAGCAGACATGATTAAATCATGCACACCGCTTTTTCATTAAAGAAACTAAGACAATGGCTGCATTAAGAGATTTGACCAAGTTCACAAACGCAACGGACTCCAAGTTCCCCTTTTCTCGTGCAGCACAGCTGTCTAAGCTGTGCCTGAAGCTCTGAAAAAAATATTCCCTTAGCTTTGGAGCAGATTCACAATCTACATTTTATAGAGTCCTTATCCATAAAATGGGATAACACCAGGATCTGCCTCCCAGGGGCTATTAGAGAGGCTTAGAGATCAGCCTTGTCCAGCACTTGGCCTGGGGAGGAAGAGATGCACACCATTACTTAGTCACACAAGTCATTTTACATAACCTAACACCTAAAAACCTCAGCCTCTAGTAGTTCACTTTATTCTTGTTTGATGAACAGTATGCTCAAATCCTTCTCCCTTGTCCTAAGAGAAAGCCTATCTGAGAAACACAATTATTTATACTCAAAACTTGGACTTCTAAGTCTTTCAGCAACATGAATTATGATGTACACATGATTATGTATTTATGTACCCAACATAGTGTAATTTCTTTGTTTTCTCTGTTTGATTTTTAAGTTTCAGGTAGTTTTATAAATGTCTCTGTCACTTCTTTGAAATGGATAACCTCCTTGGGACCATTTCTTGTTGAAATTTCCATTGACTTGGTCCTCCACTGTTATTCATGTGACAAGGTAAGGCTTAACACACAATCTGGCTGTTCAAAGTTTAATCACAGTAAAATTTCTCTTATATATAAGACTGCTACAGAATATGCTGCTCATCATTGAAAGAAATGGCAGAAAGCAAGCGAGAGATTAAAGCTGTGTGATCTAATGATGGGAAAGCAAGATTCCATTTTCATGCCCATGAATGATACAATTAGACACAAAAATTTTGCCCCAATAATTTATTCATTATCCTCCTTTTTCCTTCTATTGCCTCTCTTTCTTTTAGTGCTCAGTGATATGGCGATTTTTTTCTTGGAGGGGAATAAGTGCTATATCTCCCTTAAATATGGATCTTCCTATTTATATGAAAGCAAGTATCAGACAAATTAACTCTTTACACATCATAAATTATGAAGTAAGTTAGTAAGTGCCATATATTAGAGAATTGAGTGCATTTATTCTGAATTGTTTCTGTAGTAAATATATTAGTAGTTAGCATTCATATGGTGTTTAGTTCATATCAGCTGTTTCATCAGTGCTCTAAGAACTGGCACTTACTAAAAAAATTAATCCTTAGTACATGCTCCAAATTAGAAATTTAGAATTGTTTATGATGTATGAAATAGTCACATAACTTGTCCCACATTGTAATTGCAATATGAAGTGGGGTAGAGATTTGAATTTAAAAAGTCAAGCTCTCCAGTTGCTTCTTTATTTATCGCCATGCATTGTTCATGTTCTAAACAGAAGCTACCAAGTAAGCTCCTGGTGGCTTTGCCACAGTTCGGTCCAACGAATGTCAGTATGTTTGCATTTTGTTTCCTTTTCTTTTTATCATCACTGGATGACTATAAAACATTGGTGATCACTCAGTGAAAATCTGAACTTTGAGCATAAATTCACTAGTGTGTTTTCTAAGAAAACTATAAAAAATTTAAGTCAATTCACAATTTTGTATTATTTTCATTTTATTTGAAAGAAAGAGAAAGATCAAGACAGAAATATACGGAAAGTGAAATCTCTACCATCTGGTTACAGCTGAAATGCCCAGGGCTGCCCAGGCTTAGTCTGCATAAAGACAGGAGTCCACAACTCAAATCTAGTTTCCCTTGATGTTACCACACAGACAGGTACTTGCCCCAATATCTGCTGCTTCCCAGGGTGAACTGAAGTGGTAAAGTGCAATCAGAAAAGAAAACATGACTCAAACTCAGGCACTGTGCAAAGGATGGAGATGTCCAAAGCAGTGTCTGAAATGTTGCACCAAAGATGTAGCCTAACTCAATCTGTTGGGTTTGAGTTTATGCATTTGTTTTCTACAATGCATCAGTGTTTTGTTTTGTTTTAATAACTACTTTAAGTCCAACAGTCCTCAAAGCATCTTCACAATGGTGTTGAATAGAATTGTCAGCAAAAAAAAAAAAGAAGAAAAAAAAACCCTTCAAAATAAGGTAATAGAATCTTGATTAACATGCCCAAAGTCATACAACATAGAAATGACAGAATTGGCATTCAAAACCTTGTCTTTTCTGGTTCCAAGTTCAAGTGATTAAATACATGAAATGATCAACAAAAATTGTGAGGAGTAACGTGCATGTGTGTATGAATCATTATTCATTTAAGTGATTTAAACTGAAACATTGGAGCAACATATGGGAAATATACCAACATTTGTGATACTCAAATGTGGGGAGTCCCATTATTTCTCTAATTGACACTATTGTTGTAGATGAATACTTTCCCTCTTTGACTGTTTTTTCACTATTATTTTATCGTGAATGCTGCAGAAAAATTACAAGATGAAGTCTGGCCATTTTCCCTGTGTCTCCTTGCCTCCCACATGGCATTTATGAAGCTCTTCACATTTATGTTGGCCAACCACCTTAGCTAGGATCTCTGTATTCTGATGTCAGTCATGAGGAAGTGAGATACCTTGTGATGACTTGTTTGTTTATGTTTGACCATGAATCCTCCCTAATGTATGCTACTGTGAAAGAGAATTAAAATAGAGATTGATAAAAGATAGACCACTCCAATGCCCCATCTAAAGTAGTCTGCATCCAAATTGCAGCAGCTCCAACAGTAATATTGGTGAATTTTGCATTTTTCTGTTGAGTTTTCTGTATCATATTCTCATTCTTAGTCATGATGGCCAACAATTGGTTTATATATGGTTGAGATTATTTCTCAAGGGTGGTTTGCATTTGTCTCAAAAATGTCAATGGGGGGGGCTTTACTAATAAATATTTAGAAGGGCAACTAATGAGAACATTATTGAGGTGTCATTTACATTCTTGCATTGTTGAAGGTGCTAGTATGTTTTTGAATTACCCAACTGTCCCATTGAATTGAATTACCCAATTTTCCATTCTGGAGGATAACATACACAGCATTGGTGCCTGGGGAGTTTTCAGTTCACAGCCTTTAGACTTCTTATTATTGATAGTCAGGTTGTATTGGGATTTATTATATTAGGAGGATAAAGGACTGTCAAAAATGTAAAAGCATATTTGGAAATGAAAATACTGAGTGTTTAAACTAAATCCAAGCTTTAGAGACACACTTTTGGGACGAGAATAATGAAGGCAAAATTTCCATCTTCTGTGCCTGTTGTGTGCTATTGGTAATATTTGTTTGAAGTACAACATTGGAAGTGATTCTATGGTCATGTTGAGCTCAGTAGGAGTGCCAGGATCAATTAGTGGTGTCTGTCATAACTGGGAAACTGGGAAATGGTAATACCTTAACAAGATAGCTGCCCTATTCAGGCTGAAAACTCTCTATAAAAGTAGTGTTGTGCTTATTTAGTCCTAAACATGGCCTGAATAATCTTATATTGATGTAGCCTTTATCTGTGTCCGACAAGAGTGCTATTATTTGAGATTGCTTATTAATGTCAGGGCTACATAGATTGGGTATAATTTATAGCTATTTCCTCTTGTTCGGTCCTATTCAGAGTTATGTTTGCCACACAATAACTTTTCTTATAAGTGAAAGCTGTTATTAAAGAATGGCCTTGGGAATTGTCCAGACACTGGATAGAGGCAGCAAACTGGGACAACAGCAATAGGGATGTGTATGGTGTTACACTTCCAGGACCAAAGGCTTGTCTGTTTTCAGGAAAAAACAGCAGGAATGAGAGGAGCTTTCTGAACAAAATCCAGGAGTACAATAGAAATGAGTTACACAATGCAGACTCATAATAGAAAACAAATTTGACCCATTTTATAACAAAAGAAATCCACTCCACTTGGTGTTTCTGTAGCCTTATTAGCCGTATCTGGGCTCAGAGAAATTAACAACACCACCTTGTGTGATTATTCCTCCCTTTCTTTAACCAAAGCCCATTGGTAGTGGCAGGGATTAAAACTTTATCATCTGTTGGCATCAATGCTTAGATGATCAGAGATATTTAAAAAAATGAAAGAATTCATAAGAAAATGATTTTTTTGTTTTGTTTTCACTGACAAAATGAAATGTAAGACAGAGAATAGAAAATGGTTGATATTTGTCTATTTGAATATTTTTTATTATATTTTGACAATCTCTGAATAGTTAATTAGGGTAAAAAGGTTCAAGGGTTATAAGAAAGTGGGCAAGGCTATTATTTCCATATTGCTTCCTTCATGTTTAAAGGGGGGATATTAAGAAGAAAGCCCACCCAATTTTCCACTCTCCCAAGGTTCTGCATGTAGGGCATGCTCCAAGGTTCTTGCTCAAGTGGTTTTGATAGTTCACAAGTTATGAATCACTGCCAATCTTGCCACTCCAAGCACTATGAGGTCTTTGAAGAATCCACTGATTGACATAGTCCATCATAGAGTCTCCGTTTGCCCCGTATTTCACTGCCAACATATAGCTGAGATGGTTGATTGACCTGTTCTGTCTTCTGTCTTTTCTTGGTTAGGGTTCTGAGTCCAGCATTTCGATTGGGGAGATCTCCAAAGAAACTTTGTCTGAGGTGTTCTCAGACCAGATTCTTGTATGTACTAGCAAGTACAGGGCCCAGCACAGTCCATCGCCCCGATCAGCTGGTGGTTGCAATCACTGGGTTGGTTCTGTTTTCAGCCCTGTCTTCCACTGGAACCAATGGGTGTTGCAGTCCAGCCTGGTTCTGCCCAGCACATTCTTGGCCATCGCATCGACCTGTGGGAGCTGCAGCCTAGTTGGAGCGACCCACAATAACCCACACCAGGCCTGCCTCCTACACTGGTTTGCCGGTATGTGTAGCAGTAGCCTAATATGTCCCATACCCCATTCTGTCAAAGGGTATTAAAGCTTTGTTCCATCTAACCAGCTCAACTATCCAGCCCACACAGATGCTGTTGGGTGCCTTTCTGTCTAGCCACCCCAGCCCCTGTCCTAGTTTTCGTGCCCTCCTATGGGAGTGGTAACCCAAGAGGGAGGAGCCCACTATTTCCCTCCCAGGCCTCTCCCACTCCCAGATTATGCACTCTCCAGGTGGTTCTGTGGTTTGACTTGACAGAATTAGCCCCCAGTGCCAGCTTCTGCCAGCTGATGCTATGGCTAAGCCCAAACAACCCTCACCCACTCTAATTTTGTTTGCACCAGTAGGAATAATCAGCCCAGCCTGGCTTTTGCCTGATCTAGTCCACATGAGGCGCACAGGTCTTGTAGCCCTGCTTAGTCTGGTCTGCCCCCATCCCAGCTCACGCTCTCCAGTGGGAGTAGCTGTCCAGGAAGAGAACCGTTTACTGATCAGAATGCAGCCCCCATTAAAGCCCATGCACCCCTTGGTGGGAACCTCAACCCTGCTAGGGTTGTCCCCTTAGCTCCCTGACTGGGCCTGTTCCCAGCCACAGATCACGCACATGCCAGTGGTTGCTCTGACTCAGCTTGGCAGAGCTCCTCACCTGTCCCGACCTCTGCCTTAAACAGTGTGGCTTAGTGTTCCTGGCTCATACAGCCCAGTAGGTACAAGAGCCTAGCTCACCATGACCTGTACTCCATCCTGGTCTCTAGTTTCACTTGTGGGCTAAGTTTTGCTCACCCCTGCCCAGTCCACCCTGTTCCATTACCAATTGACACATTAACCAGCTGTTGGAGCTGCTTTGCCCAGCTTGTTCAACCCCCAGGTCTGGACCACATTTTCACCAGTGGAAGCTATGACTTGCCAAGGGAGTTTCCCAAGTTCCTCCACTTAATCCACTCCCAGACCCAGTTCTCATACATGCCATTGGGTTTAGGCCAGGTTCTGGCAAAGTCTGGCCTTCCATTTGGCCTTGTATGAGCTGGTGAATGTTGCAGCCCAGCCCACCCCACACCCTATTCAGGATGCACATTTGGGTGCTGCTGCCTTGACCAGTCCAGACTGTTGCAGGTTCCTTTACCTGTGATTGATGGCACGCCCCTTGGTCACACCTAGCTTAGTCCATCACCACCCCAATTTTTCAGTTAACTAGTGGGGCTAGAATTTCCACAGGGTGTGGCCCACACATCCCCCACAGAATCTACCCCCAGATATGGTTCTTGAGTGCTAGTTAATGTAATGGCCCTGCTTAATGTGACTCTTCTCCTGATCCATCATCATGTCAGGTAACAGGATATGATTCTGCTGGACAAGCCCTGAGCCATAGCTTTTGCATGGACTGGTATTTGGTGGTCAGCATTGTTCAGTGATTACAAGTTCTTCAAAGGAAGAGTTACTGTCATTGGGAATCTTTAGGATTGATTCACATCCTAGAAGCACAGTGGGTTCAACCTGGAGCTACCTAAGCAGTGATTCAAAGAACCAAAACCCCAGAGGTCCAGGCCAGGTAGCCAACAGGCACAGCCTGGTGCCAAAGGCACACTGGACACCCAGGGACAGCTCACCACATGCAAGTGGTGGCTGGTGTCTGGGATCCAGGCATGAGACGCCCCATCCTGAGACCCACCAGCAGCCAGGAGGCTGCTGGAAGTTTAAACTCCCAGGCCCAAGGTCACGCCCCTCCCCAATCCCATTCACAGCCCAATGAGGGCAGTGGGTGGGCCCCGGACCTACTCAGTCATGGAGACCTCCCAACTGGGTGTACTCACCCTGAAGGTAGCAGCCCCTGGAGCCCAGGCAGGCCCAGGGATAGCTCACCACGTGCACGTGGTGGCTGGCATCTGGGATCCAGGCATGAGACGCCCCGTCCTGAGACCTACCCATTTGAATAATTTTAAAGTCATATGCAAGGGTACAGGGTTCTGAAGAAAAACATCCTATGAACACATGTGGTAGATTTTTCAACCTACAATGTATGAGAACTCACATTGATTAACTCCCATCACCTTGATGGGAACTGCTGTGTATCCTCTCCGCCTGACTATATAAGGGAAGGAGAGCCTGATAAATAACACACTTTCCATTCTCACCTTGAGTTCAGAAGCTACTGAATGAAAGAGAGACACAGAGGTTTGACAGATGGAGCTGAAAATTACAGGCTCATGAGTAATCAAGCTATGAAATAATGTGATATAAATGCACTCAACAGTGCATGTAAATGTACCCCCTTCCAAATGGACAATGCCGTAAACTAAGGTTCAGTCTGTGGGAAAAAAAATAAGTAAGCAGAATAGCAAAAAAAATAAAAAAGGAATTGAACATTTTCAACTCTCCTGGCCACCTTCCAATTGAAGGAGAGAAAATGAAGAATCCTCTGTTTTCACTTTAATGTTAGGTGCTCACATCAAAACAGTCCTAGAAGAGGGAAAGGTGGCAGGAAGGATTGGGGATGTTTCCTGTTAATATTTATTTTCATTTTATTGTCAATATAAAGAGGAATCTATTGGAGAAACACTTTATATTTCCCCAAAGCCTTATTTGCAGACACAGGAAAGATTTTCTAGCTCATTTTGGCAGAGAAAATCATTGAAATGTTTCTCTTGCTGAAACGCCTTAGTTCTTCCCTACATGATTGGTGCAATGCAGAACCTGAACAAAAGTCAAGGTATCAGAAGAATTTATTTTGCACTGGAAATCAAAGATGAAGTAGACCAATGAGATGATTAAAGCTACAAGACATGGTAAAACTTAATTTGAAATAAGGAATAAAGCTGGAAAAATAGACTGCATAGGTATTTAGTTATCTAGGTATTGGAATCCAAGCTTAACACAGTTTTTTAAAGATTTATTGATTTTTATTGCAAAGTCAGATATATGGAGAGATAGAAATGAAGATCTTCCCTGCAATGATTCACTCCCCAGTTGACTGCAATGGCTGAGCTGCACTGGAAGCCAGGAGCTCTTCCGGTCTCCCACACGGGTGCAGGGTCCCAAAGCTTTGAGCTGTCCTTGAATGCTTTCCCAGGCCACAAGCAAGGAGCTGGATGGGAAGCAGAGCTGCCATTAGAACCAATGCCCAAATGGGATCCAGGAGCATTCAAGGTGAAGACTTCAGCCACTAGGCCAACATGCCGAGCACAACACATTTTTAAATAGGGAAAAAAGTAAAACAAAATTAGACTACTTCTAAAAAGGGAACTATTAAAGAACAGCAGAAGTTTTAGTTGTCTTTAGGATGAAAGATAAATACGATTTAAGTAAGTTTAAGCAGCTAAGAAGAAATGATATCTGCCTGATAGAAATGGGTTTTCCAAATATCCCAAATAAACCATAAGGGTCATCTTCTCAAAGTAGTAGACAGAGAACACTGGAAGGGCACTGGAATGACCCACGGAAGACTAGCTGAAAGAAAAGGAAGAATATAGTTGAAGTGAGATGGTAATTATCAATATTGAAGAGCTTTCTCTCTGAGCAGGAGGGAGTCAAGTTGCCACAATTATCATACTAGAAGAGACTTCCTACTTTATAATGGAGTTAGTTGTATATATGCAGCTAGAAACATTTGCATCTTTATTTCTATAGGAAGATGTTGGACACTCTTTTGCACCATCCTAGTGTCACATTGATACTCTGTTACAAGTTTGATAACACTATGGAAATAAAGATCCACTATATATATATGCATATATATATATTCTCTTTCAACCTATGATGGACTGTATCTAAGGGGATGCATATTGGAAGCATACCAGAAATAAGTATATTCATAAGTAGAAACAGAGAAGTATGCAGCACAAGGATGGACTCACAGCAAAATGGCAGACAATCTCCTTCATTGTTGGGAGACACCTCAATGGCAATAAGATAGACATCTGCGGGTACATGAAAAACATCTATTGTAAGACTGGAGTGGAGAACCATACAAAGAGGAGGGAACATGGGGAGAAGGAAGGGAGACTCCAGTGCCTATTAAACTGTGTCATAAAACAAAATTTAAAAAAAAAAATCATTTGTACCAAGAAGTGCAAGAATACATAAAACAGTTCATGCTGAAACTTGTTTGCATTTCTGTTGTTGGTTTTTCTGCAGGGAAATCACCTGCATATCTGAAAATTGCTTATTAAAATGTTGTACTTGATTCCCTTAAAAGAAAATTTGTTTGACCCTTGCAAAATTATTCATATCCATCTCATAGTGGCTGTCGCACAGGAGTCCCTGTCATTCATATTAGAGACTGAATTAATTCCTGTCTCCTCCTTTCAATATGGTGTAGCCCTGAGTGTTACAAAACTTTCAAAATGTATGCATCTTGGGCCTGGTTCAATGGTTTAGTGGCTAAATCCTCCCTTTGCAAGGACCAGTATCCCACCCATATTGTTGCTGATTCATATTCCTGCTCCTCTACTTACAATCCAACTCCCTTACTGTGGTGCTGTAAAGCAGTAGAAGATAGCCTATGTCCTTGGGACTCTGTACCCATGTGGGAGATCCAAAAGGAGCTCTTGGATGACGGCTTTGGATTAACTCAGCTCCACCCTTTGCAGGCACTTGGGGAGTGAACTAGAGGATAGAAGAACTTTCTGTTTTTCCTTCTCTTTGTAAATCTGATCTGTCTTTCCAATAAAAATGAATGAATGAATGAATAAATAAGTGAACCATCTCTTTCTCTTTGGCTGCAGCTTTCCAAATAGGATGGAAATGAATAAATAAATTTGTTTTAAAAAACAAGCAATTTTAAGTGACAGCAAAAACAAAATATGAAAGTGTTAATGGTTTGAATATCTCCTGCAAAGTTCATCTGTTGTTAAACGTTTAACCCCAAATGCATTGGCATTGGAAGGTGAGGCCCTCTTTTTTTCAATTTATCCCTATCATTGTGTCATTGTGAGAGTTACCAGGAAAGTGGGATTTTATAAAACAAGCTTTGTCCCTTCTCTCTTTCTTCCATGTGTACTTGCTGAAGGCCATGGTCAAATGCCAAGTAGATGACAAAGCCAAGTTCTTTGGATCACAGGCTGACGTACCATGAGCCAAATGAAACTGGGTTGTTCATGAATTACTTCATCTCAGCAATGAAAAATGAACTAAATAGTAATAAGGACTGAAGCTTTCAGATCTCACGTGCATTACCAATTCCATATGTAACAAGGGAAAAAGCAATTTTCACTGGAGTTCCTAGAATAGGGAGTTGTCAGTGGAAAAGAGGGGTATAGGAAAAGAGGGGTATAGGAAACATTCACGTCACCTTACTGTGCCCAAAAATGCTGGAAAGCTCAATCAGTCACGGAAGTAGCAGAAGTCATTGAAATCCAGCACAGGTAAAAGACAGGGAAACTAAAGGCAATAGAAAAGGAAACAAAAAACAAAACAAAGATATTTATTTTTGTGAAGCATATCCACACACACACTTACATACGTATCTACTTTCTACTCTGTGTATTTCTATTCTCCATATATGTATATATCTATATCAGAAAGATTAACAGATCCATCAAGAGTGAACTGTCAGGGAAAACCTCTTGCTATACTCTTGTGGGCTTGGGTTAAACAGTTAAGTGCCGTTAAAATGCTTGCTCTTAAAAATTTTCTGTGATGGGCCCGGCACGGTGGCGCAGTGGTTAAGGTCCTTCCCTTGCATGCCCGGGATCCCATATGGGTGCTGGTTCTAATCCCAGCGGCCCCACTTCCCATCCAGCTCCCTGCCTGTGGCCCAGGAAAGCAGTCGAGGATGGCCCAAAGCTTTGGGACCCTGCACCCGCGTGGGAGGCCCAGAAGAGGCTCCTGGCTTTGGATCAGCATAGCATTGGCCATTGCACTCACTTGGGGAGTGAATCATCAGACAGAAGATCTTCCTCCCTGTCTCTCCTCTCTGTATATCCACCTTTCCAATAAAAAAAAAAAATAATAAAAATAATAAATCTTTAAAAAAAATTTCCTGTGTTACAGGACAAGTTGGTAGTGAAATGGGAAGATTGTATGAGATAAGCTGTGGGGTTCAAGAAAATATGCCTCAAGTTCCCATGGACATGCTGTGAAATGGCACACACGCCCACTCCCCACAGCCAGGCCTGTTAGGACTACCTCACAGGATACGGTGGTTAGAAATATCTCATAAGAAATCAACTATTTGTCTCTCTGTCTCTCCTCTGCCTTCACCTCATTCTTTCTGCTCCTTTGCTCTCGTGTTTGCTAATTTTCTCATTTATGTCATATGTCACACAGGCATTATGTTTCTGGCTATAGTTGATCAGGCAGCTTTGCTATCCAAAGTGGTAAGAAAACATGAGATGGTTTAAATCTCTCTGCTATGATTTCCTTCTCTACTTCCTGAAGTTTACATTTGATGAGAACTCATTTCTCTACTTCTTGACAACAAAATTCTCTGATTTTCTAACTCATTGTTCCATGATGTAATTGCCTCTGTTAACAGAAAGGATCATATATTGTCACAGGCTAACTCTTTTATAAAAAATGCATTCATTTATTTTAGAGTCATAATGTAAGTGAGATGGAGAGATAAAAAGATAGTTCTCTTTTATCCATTCAACTTCCAAATATTTTCCTCATCTAGTTCTGACAAAGGCAAAACCAGGAACCAGAGGCTCTATCCAGGTCTACCAGGTGGTTGGCTGAGGTCCAAGTATTCATGCACCGTTTGATGCTTTCCCAAGCACATTATTAGCATCAAGCTGGATCAGAAGGAGCCCGCCAGGACTCCAACCAACACTCATGAGATTCCAGCATCACAAGCAGTGACTTAGACAGCTGTGTCTCAATGCATTAAATCTTTTAATGAAAGTTTTTTCTGTGCTTTTGTAACTGAACATGGGTTAAAAAAAAGTATGTACCTTGGGGAAAGATTTATCCTGCTTTTTCTATTCTTTATTGAAATTTGATTCCATGGAGAACCAAGTCTGAATGGCGTTAACATTATCTACATACTTTAACTTTTTGAGTGATTGTATTTGCTTATATCAGACCCCACATGCTTGGATAAAAAGCTCAGGTTAAATGGATGGTTGCTTTTACAATTATCTAAGATCTTATTTTGATGAAATAATTCAAACCTGTATAAATTCTTTAAAGTTTTGAACTGAGTATTTTGACTTGGTAACTTCCAACTGAATTCCTGTAAGTTTCAGGGATAGAACTCTCAACCTTCAGAGAAAACAGGTATTTGAGATAATTCAGGTTCTATAAAATACATTGTTGTATTATAAAATTATGCCAAACTTATGTTTGTCCTAACATAAAAATCTGATATTTTACAAGCTGGATCCATTTATGTTTTCTTAGATGTAATTAGAGAGTAGACTACCCCTTCCCAGATTTTTATCTGGCACGTGGCTTTCCCTATCTAATGTGTGGTTGGTTTGTATATTCTGATGATAAGGAGGATATATGGTCTGTACCACATAGTTAGTATCTGACCATGGATAACCAGGTCAGTGCTGTAGCACAGTGTTTGTGCCCCTCACTCACCATCCCTCCATTCTTGCTTGCAACATTTTTGTCTCCCCTCTGGGTACCTATAAAATGTCTCCAGTAATGGGAAATGTTGCCCATTCAAATAGTCATTGGATAATGCACCCATGAGATATCTCCTCCTCGTATGAGAAGCTACCCAACAGAAGCCACCACAAACATGCTTTTCCATTCATCCAGTGCACTTGGATGGTTAGAGTACACTGATGATTTTGTGCTCTCAAGACAACAAAGAGCAAATGGAATATTGTCAGGATAAGGACTGACAAAGGCTCAGGCAAAGGTTGTGTCAATATGTGGAAGGAAAGTGGGAAGACTCAGTTGGAAGAAAGGGGATTTCCAAAAAGGCAGCTACAATTGAAACAGGTTATAAGGTGAATCTTCATATTTAACAATTCCAAAAGTCCCAGAATTGGGTTATGCAGTAAGCTCTAGATAAAGTTAAATTTCTACAGATTGTACAGTTAGAAAGGTTGAATGCTGGAATAGTTCTTACCAAGTGAGTATTAAAACAGACATACTGGTACTATTTTTTGGATAGCAGTGACATCTACTCTGTTTGTAAATCTATTCTCGTTGAGGTAGGGACCTGAGCTTTATTATCACATTAGGTCGGTTTGATCTTCACACTGTAACATTCTGAGTTCCAGACTGAATGATCTGACATCAAGATTTCCAGTCAGAGCCCAAGAAATCTTGGGAATTTTCATTCTAGAGAGACATTAGCTATGGCATAAAATACACTGAGAGTTTGACACTAGAGTCTAGGTATCTTTGAAAGTTATTCCTGCTGATAATACTACTAGTGTGCTGGGGTCAACCATTCCATTTGAAAGGGGTTTCCAGAACTGACCTGTGCTACACAAAGGGAAGACCCTTAGGAACACATTTACAGATAATTGAGTTTTGGTTGCAGAGTGCAAACTATTAAATCTAAAAGCCTTGGAGGAGAGACTACAAGACAAGCACAGCTTGAGGAAACTCAGGAGGCGTGTATTGCACTGACAATTGTCTATGTCTGAAAATCCAGGGAAGAGCTTCCTGTCTTTCGCAAGTGAGAAAACAATCAGGGACACCTGATTTATTGCTCTGTCTAGCCTATTTGGGACCACTCTCACCACAATTCAGTCAGGTAACAGGATCACTGCGGTGATCATCATAAGGAGATCCATGCCTCCTTTGTCTCGTCTCTACTAGTTTCCCATGTGAAGAGATGAATCTATAGGTCATAAAACACTTGCCTGATTATAATTATGCATGAAAACAAAAACTCCTCCTGTTAGTTTCTATTGATCTTTGAGCAAGTTAGTAAAGCATGTTTAAAGGGCTAACCAATCTGAACAGTGTTCCCACAAAGATTTATAGACAGCCCCCACATTTCTGAACACTCTTTTGTGGAGGAATCAAAAAGTCAATTTCTTTTGGGAGTAGGGGAGTCTAGACTACTTTCCAGTTAATTCTGTTCACCTAAGATTCCATTTTTGAACATTTGACTAGTACTTTAGCTTCCTAATAGAAGTGGCTGCCAGGAATCCAAAGAAACCACACAACTGGAGGCAGAGCAGCATTTGCACATGAAAAGTCTTTCCCCTTTTCCCTATTCTTAAGGTGGGTCCTAACCCTAAATCCCTAGGACAACTGAGAGAAATTCTCCCCTGCCTTGCCTAAAAGAAGCTGTCAGTCCATTAACACTGGTAATAAAGTCCTTGGAGAAAATTCATAAATTTCATTTCAACAAAGCCATCTACCCAGCCATGAAAAATGGTGATCCTGAACAATTATGCATAAAAGCTCAGGTCTTAAAGAAGGCTATCTCTCGATTCCTTCCTGAGACTCCCATCTCATCTGTTGGGTATATTCTGTTTAGAAAAACTGTGCTAGCTGGCATTGTCCACTATTACTGTTTGTCTCAGGTTTGATATTGCTTTCTTGTACGATACGATTCTAAACAT
Organism: Ochotona curzoniae; assembly: GCF_017591425.1. Taxonomy (NCBI): domain Eukaryota; kingdom Metazoa; phylum Chordata; class Mammalia; order Lagomorpha; family Ochotonidae; genus Ochotona; species Ochotona curzoniae. The sequence continues at coordinate 126,878 of NW_024466978.1, read as the reverse complement.
GGCAGATACTGCTTTTTACTCTGTAAGATTTGAGGCATCTTTTTAAGATTCACTGAGAAAGAGACATCATTTTTTAGAACTCTTGCCAACAAACATATTCTGCATTTGATCGTAAGACAATAGGAAACAAACACAGGTTGATGGAGAATCTGCAGACTCACTGGCTTCTAGTGTTCAAGGTTGCCAAGGCCAGGGAAGTTAAAGAAAATTGGAAATTTCAGACAAGAGGAAATTAAAGAGACATAATGGTTCAACACAATGCATGATTCTGGATCTAATCCAGGAAATGTATCATTGATGAGACAAGTTGTTAAGTCTCATTAAGACTCACAGATTACATAATATGAATATTGCTATACTATTTTGTTATGTATCATTCCTAATTTCTTAGCATGAAAATTGCATTATGATTATGTAAAAGAAATTATTTTTCATACAGTTAATGTAACATTGTATCTTTTCAACTTAGACTTATGTTTTCCCAACAAGGTGAGATTGACAAATTAGCTGTAATAAAAGTGTTAACGTCTTAGGGAGTCTTCGTGATATCTGTATAGGTGGAGCTGCCAAATTTTTTTTCTGATAAAAATGTCAGATATTGGTTAAATTTGAATTGCAGTTAAATAAGTAATATTTCTTTGGTAGAACTTATTGCTAGATTGTGTGAAATACATTTATAGTAGCATAATTAATTTTGGAAAATAAACATCTTGGTCTTAATTTTGCTTGTTATGTTTGGGATGTATTTGTATTAAAACAAATATTACGTGTACAAAATTCAAATTTAATTAAACACCCAATGTGTTTCTGGCCACTGTACACACAATCAACCTTGCATATTTGTAAAAAAGCTTCTAACCTCCTTATACACCTTCATTTTTGTTTTTCAAAGTAGAAAAGTTAAAATAGCATAAGTAAACAAGAGAATTGGGATATTATTCACTCAGATGTAAAGGTTTTAAGAACTCATACCTACGTGGTAAGAACAAAAAGTGGGAAAAGAGGTGGCGTTGTGGCATAGTGGATGAAACCACCACCTGCAGCGCAACTATCCCTTTTGGTCTTCAGTTCACATCCTGAGCTCTCCATATCTGGTCCAGCTCCCTTCTGATATGCCTGGAGAAGCAGTGCAGGATGAGTTGCCTGCACCTTTGGAGGGTGACCTGGCAAAGCTCCTGTCTCCTGACTGCTATGTAGCCCAGCCCTGGCTTCTGTGGCCATTTATAGAATGCTCCAGAGGAAGAAAGACTCTTTCTCTTTTAAATACATAAAATAAAGCATGTTTTAACAAGGTTCATGTTGCTATTGGGAAGAACTATCAAATAAATAAGATTTAATTTACTGTGGTTTTAATGTACTTTTTGGACTCCTTTTGAAATTTGATAAGGAAGATTGTTTCAGTCAGTCTTGATTCTTGTTTTGCTGACCTTATACTCTCTGAGTTTATTTTTGCTATCACTTAAAGACATTAACACACTTCTAATTAGGTGTATTAAACAACCTTACAGTGCATAGTTTGAGTTGGGAAACGGAACTGTTAATTTTCAGCCTCGCCTACAGAAGTCCTTGGAGTTCAGTAAGATAAGGTTCTGAAATATTTCTGAGCTGTCTTGTGGCAGGTGGGATGCAAATTGCTTCCTGCTAATTGTACTAGGAGAATCGCCGGGGGGACGATGGTTAGTATTAGGAGAGTCCTAACGCTGTTCAACATGACTGGGCAGGTAAATCTGTCTTATTCAAGGGTGAAGTGTTAACAAGTAAATTACAGTCTCTTATTTATGCTGCCTTTTCCAATCAGCTTTATCAGTGACAAAGGCAACATATTTAATTTACAAATTCTTCCTTCTTCTGGTCCAAAACTTTGCTTAGGAAAGAAAAGCAAGCTCTTTGACCCCCCTTTCTCACTAGCATTTAAAAAGTGCCCAATTATAAGGTAAGATTCAGTATGGTTAAATATCTTTACCCTAGTTATGTCTGCAGAATGTCTTAGACCCAATTTCTGATCTACCTTACTTTATTGTTCTTATTCTTATTGAAATATCGATGAAGATCATTGCTAATTATATTATGCAATATATATGTAATTATAGCATTCAAATACAGCATCATATAATAAACTCATATTTAAAATCAACATTCTTTGTTCTCTCTATACCAGTTGTCAGTCTCTATCCTGTGTCCTGTGGGTTGCACATATGCTTAGTATTTAATGATGGAAAAAACGAAATGAAATACTAAATGCCTAATATTTCATAAATTGTTTTTTATTCTGTTGGTAAAGTTATGCAGTGTTTTAAATAAGTAAAATATATCTGAAATTTACAGATAAATATCATATAAATGTTCAGAGTGTTCCTAGAAAATGCATATTAGAAAAAACTGTGCATAGATTTCAAATTTTTTTCTACCACAAAATGCTTATCTTTCACCTTTTTTTTTTTTGTTTTGTTTTTAAAGTTGTTTTATTCATTAGGGAATCAGATGGAGATGCAGAGTTCCCACCTTTTGGTTCACACTTCAAATGGCCACAGTGGACAGGTATAGGTTGAGGCCAGAACCAGTGGAGACAAAATCCAAGTCATCCACCTGAAAGATATCAACTGAATTCCTTGAGCCATCACTGCCACTTCCTGGGATCACATGGCCTGAGGATGGCAGCTAGGAATTGAGCATAGACATTCAGATATGGCAGTGTGGGCAACTTACACACATCGCCAAACTTCTGCTCTCCAAGCATCTTATTTTGGGGCCTGGCACAATAGCCTAGTGTCTAAAGTTTTCACCTTGCACATGCCTGAATCCCATATGGGTATGCGTTATAAGCCCAGTGGCCCTGCTTCCAATCCAGCTCCCCTTCTGTGGTCTGGGAAGGTAGTTGAGGATGGGCCAAAGCCTCGGGAGCTTGCAACCATGTGAGAGACCCGGAAGAAGCTCCTGGCTCTTGGCTTCAGATCAGTTCAGCTCGGCCATTGTGGTCACTTGGGGAGTGAATCAGCGGATTGAAGATCTTCCTCTCTGTCTCTCCTCTTCTCTCTATATATCTGACTTTGCAATAAAAATAAATACATATGTTTAAAAAGATACATCTTAAAGATATAGTTTGAAAGGATGTATTTATTTTTATTAAAAAGGCAAATATACAGAGAGTAGTACAGAGAGAATGATCTTCTATTTGCTGCTTCACTCCACCAGTGGCCCAAACAGCTGGAACTCAGCCAAGTTGAAGCCAGGATCCAGGAGCTTTTTCCGGGTATCCTACATGAGTGCAGGGTCCCAAGGCTTTGGGCCATCATCAATTGCTTTCCCAGAGCACAAACAGGGAGCTGGATGGGAAGTGGAGCAGCCAGGATACGAACTGGCATCCATACGGGATCTTGGCACGTGAAAGGAGAGGACGCCAGCCACTAGGTTACTGCACCTGGCCCTCTCAGCATCTTTTAATTCTATTTTTCAATAAACTGAATATGTTTAAATGAACCTTATTTTAAGAATTTGGCTCTTAAATTTTTTTGAGGTTCAGGATTCAGCCGATTTTTATTTTATCTAGACACATTTTCCTCCCCAATTAGGCATAATCTGCATAAGTTGCTAAAATGACCTTTCTATTGAAAGACACGTTTTTAATTTTTTTGAAGCCTTTGTCTGACTCTTTTTCATGATATAGTTTCTTAAGCTCAGGGATTTCCTGTTCGCCTATCCCCATTCCCCAACAGCCCAACCTGTTTCTCCTATATTATTATAATAATGTAATCCTTCAACAACAATCACAAGTCCATCATTTATATATATGTGTTTGTATCATGACACCATAGGTACAGACAATGATAGCAAGTCAAGCATCCTATTGTCAAGATATATTTAATAGTTTCATTAGGAGCCCATCTTTTATTCAGAAGTAGAGGTGCACATTCAATGTATATTCACTTAGCTATATACTAGCTTCCATTATACAGTTCCTGTAAATAAATAAATGCATAAATAAATAAATGAATAAGTAAATGTGTATCTCTGTGTGCGTGTGTATATATATATGTACATATATATACATATATATATATATACCTATATATCTATTGATCTTGTATTTTGCATGAAGGTTACCTTAGATCAGGGTAAACATATAGTTTTTTCCCATTTGGAATAGCATTCTGTATGGTGGATGTACCACAGCTTTTTTTTTTTTTATCAATTCCTCTTTTGATGGGCATCTGGGTTACATCCATGTCTGCAGTATTATAGATTGTGCTACTCTGAATATAGACTTATAGATCACTTTCTCATATGCAGATTTCATTTTTTTTGGAAATATTTGCAAAAATGGGACATCTAGGTTATACAGTAGATCAGTTTCCACTTGTACTAGCAAGCTCTGTACTGGCTTCATAGTTAGTGGTTGCACTAGCCTGCACTATTCTATGCCAATTCATACTGAGATTTTCTTTCAGACCACATATTTCCTATTATCTATCTAACCACTATTATTTATAGATAAGTAAGAATATCATTTATCTTAATCTCACTTCAATTCACTGGGAAGTCATGCCAAGCAATTTGCAGTCATTTTGAAAAGCAAATGAAATGCTTATTGTTGAGAGCCCTTGAGGTTCGGGTGGTAGATTATTCAGTATTATTGCGTGGCTAACTTTTGCAATTACAACAGATGTTTTTAAGAAGCCATTAATGGCGAATCAACTAGCTGGAAGCAATACGCCCTCTGTAGGAAGCCTGAATTAGTACATTTGCTGTGTTCACATTCTTAATTGTTACGTATTACAGAAACAGTGACTGTATGGTGCGATGAGGGTACAGTGGAGTGAGATCCTTGTCATCTGTGGCACCAGATATCGACTGTCTTCGGTAGACACATGAATGGTGTTTTTTTTGTTTGTTTGTTTTTTTATTGTTGCTTACATTATATTATGTAGTACAGTTTTATAGGCGCTGGGGATCCCCCCCACCCCTCCCATACCCCTCCCCCCATGGTGGATTCCTCCACCTTGTTGCATAACCATAGTTCAAGTTCAGTTGAGATTCATTGCTTGCAAACACATGCCTAGCATAAAGTTCAGCGTCTTATTGTCCAGATAAGTTCAGTGGCCTCTGGGGAGACCTTCTATGGTCTGAAGATAGGTCTAACAGAGTAAAGATCCAGTCAGTTAAAAGCCCCAACAAGGCCTCAGTATCATTATACAACATTATGGAATTAATTGACATAGTATTGGGTAAACAATATGTTAAAAATAATGCAAGTTCCATTCTTCGAAACATCTGGGTTGAGACAGTATCAATGACAGGTTCAAAAAATAACAAACCACCAAACAAAAAATTACAGGTTAAATCAAGGCAAACATGTGGTATCTAATCTTTTGGGATTCGCTCATTTCCCTTAGCATTATAGTTTCCGAATGGTGGTTAATGTATGGGATACTGCCAGGAAGCTATCTTGGAATACTTGGCTCTATGTCTGTGTTTTCTAACACAAAATAGCACCTTGTAATAGATGTGATATTGAAGGTGACATTCTGCAAACATACTACTAAATGTACTTTTGCAATATGTCTAAAGTACTGCATATAATATAATTGCTTTATGTTGATCTGGCTAATACATATAACTTGATTAAATCTGATATGATACAGCAGAGAAATAATTGTCCAGTCTCAATCAGTCTTCTCTGATTTAATAAACCCATTGTCTTCTATCTGAAGTATCAGTATTGTATGTTACACATACAGTCACTTGCTATTACATGTGGCAATCCTACACTCCGAATAATTTCCAGGGGTAGATGTTTGCCAAAACATAAAAAGCTCCTTGGAATTCCTGCTTTCTATATGCAGTGCCTGTATTTGATACCCTGTCCAAGTTCCAATTCCAGCTTCCTAATACTGAGTACCTTGGGAAGCAACAGATTATGGTCAAAGTATTGGGGGTCCCTGTGTCCTTAGTAGGAGAACCAGAATGAATCTGAGTTCATGGTGTTGAGGTTGTGAGCATTTGGCGGAATAAGCGATGAATGAGAAGTTTCTCCCTTTTGGGACTTGCACATTAGGTCACAGGTTAACCTTTACCTGCAAGCAGTGTCATTCCATTGGGGCACCTATTCATGTCCTGGTGTTCCACTTGTAATCCAGCTTGCTGTTGTGGCATGGAAGTCAGTGGAGCGTGTCCTTTGTCCTTGGACCCTGTACCCACACAGGAGACCCCAAAGAAGCTCCCAGCTTCTGGCTTCAGATCAAGTCAGCTCTGCACATGGTGGTTATTTGGGGAGAGCACCAACAGATGGAAAATCTCACTCTTCATTCTCTCTCTCGTCTTCTCTCTGCAAAACTCCCTTTCAGATAAAAATACTTTCTTCTTTTTTTAAAGTCTCTCTCCCTTGCTCCTTTTCAAATAGATAATATTTAATGAAAAAAGTTAGCATGATTGAGTAGAAATTTAATAAATGAAGACATAAATGAATTTTCCAGTCCTTTCCTTCTCCCACTATTCCTACAATTCCTAAAGAAAAGCTGCCCATTTTCTTCGCTGCCTTCAACAGCCTCATCCTCCTTTCTGTGTTGACTCTTCTGCTATAGAATCAAACAAAACAAAGAGAAAATAAAATTTCTAAGAACAAGACATCACTTTAAACACAGAAGGGATTTATATATATGAAACATATCCATCTATTATACTATGAAAATGTACATGTATATTTGTATATTTATCTGCATATTTAAATGTACATATACATATCATCTACCTTTGTATACTATATACATTTATTTATATAATTTATATATTTATGTATTTTAAATAGTTTTCATATATTTCATTTATAAATTTGTATATTTATGTACATGCATTTATGAATATTCATATATTAGATATTTAAATGTCTCTATAAATATTTTATTTAGGGCCTGGCGGCATGGCCTAGCAGCTGAAGTCCTCACCTTGAACGCGCCGGGATCCCATATGGGCTCTGGTTCTAATCCCGGCAGCTCCACTTCCCATCCAGCTCCCTGCTTGTGGCCTGGGAAAGCAGTCGCCATGTGGGAGACCAGGAAGAGCTCCTGGATCCTGGCTTTGGATTGGCATAGCATCGGCCGTTGCGCTCACTTGGGGAGTGAATCATTGGATGGAAGATCTTCCTCTCTGTCTCTCCTCCTCTCTGTATATCTGACTTTCCAATAAATAAATCTTTTAAAAATTTATTTTATTTATATTTATCTATTTTATAAATATATAATATAGAACATAATATATGGATATTAAATAAACATATTTTATGTGGTTATATAGTTATAAATATTAGATAAATACACTATATTTCTATGAGTACATTTATATATTATATGCTTTCTATATAAATATATATATACATATTCCATCCAACCCATATTTGTCATGTGTTTATTCTGACTCCCTAGAGTTACTTTTTCTGAGATATGCTTTCATAATGTAGACCTTAAGTTCGATGTTAAGTGATGCCTCCTCTCACATGGAGCTAAGAACAAGATGTCATTTCAAGCGTAGATGAGATTATCAGAGGTTCAGATGGGCCAGGCTGATGGGAGCAAATTGGTACCAAAACACATCTAAATAACTTTCAGTTTTCTTCCTCACAATGGGGTGACTGTGGCTCACAATAACCTATTACACATTTACTGAACAGATTGTAGAGATAACCTCAAAGATTCCCAACATAAAGTACCGGCAAGAAGAAGGAAATTTTCATTGTCCTGCCTTCATCAGTGCATTCTTTCTACATTTATTGAATCCCACAAATAAGTACAATGAAATTTTCAAGCTACTTTTCTATTGCACAGTATATGCTTAATTACATCTCACTTCAATATCAATGTGGCAGACACATTTAGTTACTGAAATAGACTCATTTCAACTATCGTGATTAATTTGCTCTGGTCCAATTATATTTTTTTTCCTTCATATGTTACCTATGGCTTTCTTCCTTCTCCAGAAATAGATTACTTTTGTGGTCCTAATTTGAGTTTTGAAATACAAAGCATTATGCACTGCCCATTTTTTCCCCTGCCTTCAACAGCCTCATCCTCCTTTCTGTGTTGACTCCTCTGTTATACAAGTCAGAAAAAAAAAGAGAAAATAAAGTATGTAGCTATCTAATGTCAGATAAGCTGCCTCCTTTGTTCCATTAGTCAGCTGTGTTCACTTCTACAGCTGTTCTATGCTCTTTGAGGTCTCTTGATGCCACATGACCCATGGTCATCAATCTTACCTTGCATTGGATAGGCAATGCTCGCCTACTGACATGTTCATGGTGATGACATTTCTGTTCCTTTTACATGGCTCTATAGTGATCTCCACTTATTCACCTAATTATAAAATATTACCTAGGGAATCAGCTTCCTATCATCAGTCATCTTTACTGTTTATATCTAATAATAATTCTGCAAACCAGTTGTTGTGGTCTTCAGATCCAACAGACGCCCCTTTCTGGTGAGAAGTGAGGTGAACTAATCAATGCAGTTCATACCTCAGCTAGCTGAAGTTCTGGTCACCTGTTATGCTGAGTGGTGGAAAAGTATCCTGTTTCTTTGGAATAGTCCATCTTAACTCTACTATGTGTCTCATGCTCCTCTTTCTAATGCAATCATGCATGTGTCTCTCTATTGATGGAGATTGCATCAGTAAATACAACACTTAAGCCTTCTTTTTCTTTTTGTAAAATTCACCTCCCCTTTCTCATGTATATCTTTAGGGACCTTTCTTTCTCAGATTCCAAAAGAAGAAATAAGTCAAGAGGACTCCTTGGGTTATGTTTCAAAGCTATTATTATTTTTTTTTCTCACACCTGTTTTCCATTTCTTCATTATCCTTAAAAGTAGTCCCATAAACTGTGGTGAAGACTGAAGCACTTAAACACTGATGAATCTCCCAGAAAAAAACTATTCTGCAAACAAATTTTGATATCATGAACACATTTTTCTCAAAGAAAAGCATCTTCATTGCAATAAACTATGTTACTCAGCACACTTTCTCTTCCCCACTTCCATGAAGGGAGTATTCTCAACCTTCCCCCACTAAATTTGAGCTCAGGCATGTAATTTTGTTGGACCACTGAATGTGAACAGATGTGACTTAGCTTTAAAGGCACTTGTGTGATTAGTCCTGTTCTCTGGCTGTGGTCAAGCGAAAAAACTGTGCCCCAAGTATGTACTGCTCCAATGGACTTGGTTCCAGAATACACAATGCAGAGAGTAGTCTTGTAGTCAAGCCCAGGCAAGCTGGTGCCGATTCCTTGGCCAGTGGATCACGAATGTGTCTGTTTTTCCACATCTCTAAGATTTTAGGATTGTTTGCTGGCATAGCAGAGAAGATTAATACTAAATTCCCACTAGCTATAACATTGTCTAATCTCTAGCCATGTCTCCTACAACTGAAGTCTTGGAGCTGTGGCTGGGATGCCACACTTGGCCCAGAACTGTTGACCTCTTAAAAGTGTCAGTAATCTTTAATAACCAAACCTTTATCATATATTTTTATGAATCACATTGTCTCTTTTAATCAATTTCAAATGGGAATTTGGAAGAGAATGAACAAAAGCTTTGGCCAGCTAGCACAGTAACTGTAATCGATGCTATATCACATAATATGCACAGACATGCAGATGTATACACACAAATGGCATTGTCTTTGTCGGTGAAATCATTCACAACTATGTGACTAGTAGCTGTCCAACTTTTAAAATATTGCTTCAATTCTCTTCAGTTAATTTATTCATTATATGATTTATATGGCCCACATGACTGTGTTATGCGGATGCTGTGAAAATTAGTTCACTGAGGCATCGGAAATAAAGCATCCTCCAATTTGTATGAAGCTAAATATCAGTTAATCTGTTGACTTCAATCTTTGCTACACAGTCTGAATTGAAACAAAGTCTTGAAATCCGTTGTCAGACAGACGTGATGTAATCAGCAAACCAAAGACAAAATTGCTGAATAAAAATGTATATATTCATGCCTTGAGTGCAAATAATGGCACACGTCTTTATAACTTGGTGCTTTTCATGTTATTGATATACAATGTTTATGTGAGAGGGAGAGAGAAAAAGGGAGAGAACTGCTCAACCTGTTCACACCCTAATTATCTACAAAAGTCCTCATGGACCAAGGTAGGAACAGGAAACTCACTCTTGATCTCCCATTTGGGAAGAAAGAAGTGAGTGACAAGAGCACCACTACTGCCTCCAGGGATTGCAGTTTCAGCAAGCTGTAAATCAGAAGTCGGATCTGAAGTAGATAATCAAGATCAAGTCCTAGTCAATCCAATACAGGAATCCTACTAAGTATCTTAACTGCTAGATCAAACATCTGCTCTGCCTCAGCTTCCTACACAAAATAATTGTCTCATTTTATTTCAGGGTTTAACACACTTAGTCATCAGGTCACTGAGTGCTTTTACTACTGTTATTCTAAACTTTTGTATGAGTATTTTTGCCAAGAGTGATGTCCAGCAGCCTGGGGCCTCTTCTTGATCTCCAATGTGGGTGCAAGGGCCCAGACATGCGGGCCATCTTCCACTGCTTTCCCAGGATCATTTGTAGGAAGCTAGAACAGAGTGAAGCAGCCAGAACATACATCGGATGCCACATGGAATGCTGGCACCACAGGTAACAACTTCACACTCATGCCACATTGCCCCTCCAAGTTTATATTTATTAAAACAGTGCAGGTATAATTTCTTTTCTTTGTTTCTTTTTTTTTTAAGATTCATGTATTTATTTGAAAATCAGAGTCACAGAAAGGGAGCAGCAGACAGCAAGAGAGATCTTCCACCTGTTGGTTTACTTCTCAGATAATTACAATGACCAACACAGGGCCAGGCTGATACCATGAGAAAGGAGCTTCTTCTGGACTTGTCACATGGGTGACAGGGGTCCAAACATTTAGGCCACTACCTGTTGCTTTTTCCAGGCTTTTAGCATGGAACTTGTGGGAAGTACCGCAGTCATGACATGAAACAACAAGCATTTGGCTATTGAAGTTACACGTGAAGACCTCTATGCCACATTCCAGCCTGTATAGATTTTTTTTTTAGTGAGTAGGGATTGGGGCAAGTGGGAACTTCAGACTGGTACACCCATCCAAGTTTTGCCAGTGATTTGGGAAAACATGTGCACAATAAGAGTTTTGCATGTCCTAGCATTAAACCTGGCTGTTCAGATTATATTGTGAGCCATGATGAGCCATTTCTACTGGAAGTGCCATTTAAGACTGATGTGGAATTGGGGACCTTTGAAAAGCTTATTACAGAACTCAACAATTTTTGCAATTACCTCTTTCAAAATATGGGTACTTATTAAGAGTCAGTGCATTCAAGTCCAAAGAACTCATTAGTGGACTGATACATTCCAAAAAGAAAAAAAAAAACAGACTTCAGAACCCACATATCTGACGTTTAGAGGAGTTTTGCTTTTGTTCTGTTGGTTCATTCTGTTCAAAGTTATTTACTTACTGGTTAAACATTATGGTTATGCGGTGAGAAAAACAATGTCCACGTTTTATAGAGCTTGGTACGGTAGTTCATTTTGAAGAGAATGAGAGAGCAGTGCTTTGCCTGGAGTGAGAGAATAAAACTTGGTTTTGAGTTCTCTGCTTTTGGAAAAAAGCAAAGTATACACGGAGATGCTTCTGTAGGAACAATCAAGCTGTATGTAACATTGTAGTTTACATTTTAAACTATGTATTTGTACAATTTTTTGTATTTGTGCTCTTCATTGAACCCCTTTCTATGGGTGATGAGAAAATCAAGGCTAGAAGTGCAAACCTTACAGGACCATTGCCTAGACAAAGAATCAATTTATACTTTCATGTCATCAGAATCAAGACAAATGGTGAAAACTACGAAGAAATGGAAGGGGGTCACTTGGACTGTTGAGATTGCCTGTCTCAAGAGAGTGTATGAACACATGGTGTACATTCAGGCAACAGAGGAATGGGTGTAGTTTCAGAATCCTTCCAAATCCAGGGCTCTAACCTTAGGCCTTTTTTTTCCCCTCTAAGATTTATTTATTTTTATTGGAAAGTCAGATATACAGAGAGGCAGAGAGGAAGATCTTCCATTTGATAATTCACTGCCCAAGTAACTGCAACGGCTAGAGCTGAGCCAATCCAAAGCCAGGAGCCAGGAACCTCCTCCAGGTCTCCCAGGTGGGTGCTGAGTCCCAAGGGTTTGGGCTGTCCTTGATTGCTTTCCCAGGCCACAAGCAGGGAGCTGGATGGGAAGGGGAGCCTCTGGGATTAGAACAGGTGCCCATATGGGATCCCTGTCATTCAAGGTGAGTAATTCAGTGGCTAGGCTAGTCTGTCAGACCCTCCCGAGGTTTTCAAATGACTTAGGAAGCTCACTAAAACAGAATTTACCAGGCCCAACCTCAGCCTAATGAAAGAGAATCTTCAACAATGGGGTTTGGATGCTGTATTTTCATTAAAATTCTCAAAGTCTTCTTGCTGCTAGACCAAGCTTGGGGCAACCACACTACCCAGACTTTTTTTTTTTTTAAACAATTCTGCTAACCATATACTGAGACTTAACAGATTCATACAGGTTCATTTCTAAAACAAATTATTGTCATCTGTCTGCTTGTGAGCTGAGAGATAGTGAGATATCTTTCATTTACTGGTTCATTCTCAAAGCTCACAGTAAGCAGTGTGGGCCCAAATGGAAGCCAAGAACCCAGATTTCAATCCAGCACTCCCATCTGGTAACAGCAGCCCAGGAGCGTGGGCCATGCTTTGATGCCTTCCTGGTGGACTTTAGCAGGAAGACGGCTCTGAAGCAGAGGAGCTGGGGCTGGAACCAGCCATTTTGGTATGCGATGCAAGCATTCCAACAAGCTGCTTACCTGTTCTGCAAAGTAAATATTCATTCCTTTCAGAGTAATAAAAGAATAATAATTCCCCACAGCCATATTCATTACATATAGTTAGCCTAACATTTTCTTTTAATTTCTTTAAATGTAAGCTTTGCATAAATTTAATACCACTATCCACTAATAGACCATGACCATAGCTTGAAAACACAGCCTTACAGATAGGAGAAGTTATGGGCATTCACAGATTCCAGTTAAATCAAGACCTATTTCTCTCACCATCCTTCCTAAAACTCAATATAAAAAGTGTATTCTTTAATTTTTTTGAGTCAAATTACTTTAACAGGAAGAGCTGCCTACTAGAGCCTTGGCCCTAAAGGAGATAAAAATATAAGTAAAATGCTGCCACTAGGCTCAAATTGCTTATCATATAATTGATGAGCTATGACTGATCCAAATGAAGCAAATAGTAGATAATTAAGTACTTAGGGAGATATGGTGAAACACTAGAATATCTGAACGTTAAAAGCCAAGTTTGAGACCAAACATGATGGGTGAGCTTGTCTTGTATGCTATGCTGTGGTCTAGGTGTTGGCAACAAAATGATGAAGAGAACATAGCTTCCATTTTTAAAGAGCGAACAATCTATAGAAGGAGAAAGAAGAATCAAATGGCTTTGAAGTTAAGATGCAATCAATGCTGTTAAAGAAATGAAAGGGAACATAAAGAAAGGACCTGATGTCCATCAATACAAAGGACAACATCCTACCTTGGAAGAGCTAGTTTGGATTAAGAAGATAGGAAATATTCAGGTTAAAAAGAGCAAAGTAATAGTTAAAGAGACTCGGGTGACAGGTTTTAGTTTTTCTTTGTTTTTCATATGGCTGAATGGTTTAGTTAGCATCCAAAGGAGGTTGTATTAGGAAGATCAGATTTACACAGATGAGGACAGACAGAAAGGAAGATTTTCTGTCCTTTGATTCACTCCCCAAGTGGCCACAATGGCAGGAGCTGAGCCAATTTGCAGTCAGGAGCCAGGGACCTCCTCCATGTCTCCCACATGGGTGCAGGGTCCCAAAGCCTTAGGCCATCTTCCACTGCTTTTCCAGGTCACTAGCAGTGAGCTGAATGGGAAGTGGGGCTGCTGGGATTAGAACCAGCACCCACATGGGATTCAGGCACATGCAAGGCAAGGACTTTAGGTGCTAGTGGCTAGGTGCTGGGGCTAGGTGACAAATTTTGTTTGTAAGAGAACTAATTGTAGTTCAGGCAAGCTAGAGTGCAATACCCAAGGACAGTGTCCATGGAGAATAAATTAGAAGATTACGCACCAGTTAGAGTCTTAAATGTCAGGGTTAGTGATTTTGGTTAAGTGCTTTGGAGGAGTCATTGAAGTGTACTCATCATTTATTGGACAAGAGTTTGGACTGATGGGTCAAACTGCAAAACAGACAATGGGTTGCATAAAGTTGAGAGCAGACTATGTGAAGCTAGTAACGCAGTAGGAACTTAAAATATATATGAGGCCCTTTCAAAGTGAGAACAAAACTGTTGAGTGATATAATTGAACAAAACCTAATATAAGGAGGCTCTAACACAGATTAAGCTACTCTCAGCAGGTACTATCATAGGTAAGTCAGATGTCAAGATTTCCCCAAGTTTAAGTAGTAGCAATAGGAACAATCCTAGAATATACTATCTCTACATGTGTTCTGTTTGCTTCAAATTTCAAAAACTATAATAATGGTACCTTACCTCAATTAAAGATTGATGAGAATTGATATCTAAGCCAGGAAACTATTTGCACCTGAAGATATTGACCTCTATTTTTATAATTTGACTTTTGGTTATTCTTTCCTTAATTGTTATTGATGTAAAATAACAACAGAGGTAGAGGAATGGAGAATTTTATTTTTTCTAATTCACTTTTTCACATGCCTGCCATATTCAGACGTGAGTTCAGCTGAAGCCAGGGGCCAGGACCTCCGTGTAAGCACCACTTGCTGTTTCCAGCATGCAGTCATGGAAAGGTGGATCAGAAGTGGAAGAATCAGACTCGAACTGCTGCTTCTGCATGGGACGTGGGTGTAGCAGGCAGTGCACTGTGCCACAAGCCTATCCCCATTTGTTTTTTTTTTTTAGTAAGAAGATTATAAACCCTAATAAAAAAGCAGAGTTAAATTTTCATAAATAAACTTTAATAAATCACTTAATGTTACAAATAGTGAGAAGGAATTAATTCTTTCCATATCCTAGCTCCTTTCCCAGAGGAGACTGGAATCAGTCTGTCCCAGAGTAGTCACTAGAAACTGATTGAATCACGGAAGTCTGATTTTCTTTACTCTGATATTTTCTCCTAAATACATGTGTTGTGCTTGTTGGATGATTTGTAGTTGGCTACAGATATTAACATTACTTCACCCTGGTAGCTAACTAATAGGCTTATGGTGGGTAGCTCATTCCTCTCGTGGTAAAGATTATGTGCTGAGATATATTGAGTGCTACTTTTGTGGAGAAACATCGCCTATGCTAATTCTTGTACATGGGCCTTTAATTCAGTATATTTAGAATTCAGCCAAAATAATTTGTTTTTTCTTTTGGGGTAATAGATTTCCATAACGCTTCAACTGTTATTAAGGGTCACAGGAGCTAGAAGCTAATGATAATAATCATTGTTGTTCATCAAGCACTTACAGTGCACCAAAGTTGTTCTAAGGATTTGTGTTGTTGTTGTTGTTTATTTGCTTGCTTATTTCTTTTTGCATAGTGTTCTTGTATGCGTTTTCTCATACAATACTCAGGGTCACTTTGTAGGGTAAGTAGATTACAATGCTCATGTTTGAGATGAGGCCACTGAAGCACATGAACTTGAATTTCCGTCTAGGATGTTGTCTTCAGGTTCTCAAAGAGCTGGCTCTTTGTACTTCCCTTTCTGTGGCTGCTCTTCTTCTTCCCCATCATTCTTCCTCTCTTCCTTCTATCATCTTTTTCCTTCTAAACTTTCTCCTTTTTCTCTTCACCACTACATCATTAAGCTAAACAAAACCAAAACACACAGTCTCCAGTGACATAGCATAGTTATGATGACGTAATTAAAAGCCCTAATTGAAAATGAAAGGACTTGAGTGACTGGTTAAAATGCTTTTGGCTTTTAGTACCAACAGCATTTGGTGAGATGAGCCCAGGGCTTCTCTCTGTCTCTCTCTCCTTTTGCTTGTGCTCTTGCTCTCCATATCTCTTAATTGCTGACCATATCCCCCCAGGAAAATGCTCATTAACTTATCCATCACCCAACAGGTCATTACATAATCCCTGTTGCGTATGGCATAAAGGCAGTTAGCCATGACACTGGGCTACACAATCCAGTGTTGCAGCTTCATAAACAACTTTGACTTTATAATCCCAACTTATTTTATATCTTGGTTAGACTTTTCATTCTCATTCGATTGGAAATAGAAGAGTCTCACCTCCAAATTTCATCACCAGAGGGCTTTTTTTTTAAGATCTTTACTTTTTTATTTTTACAATTTTAAGAATATAGCTTAGATCAGGATGTCCAGTGTCATCAGCATATGCCTTTTGACAATGATCAAAATGTTAGCCAATCATATCAAGAAATTCTTCTAGTTGCCCTTCTTCAGTCCATCAGTACAGTGGAAATCCTAACATCAGGTTATATTTTTTGCCCCTAACTCTAGAGAGACAGGTCTCTAAATGCATGTGTGTCAGGCGGGAATAACATCAAAAGCTGAGAACTACCATAACAGATGCTGGCAAATTGTAAGTTCTTCTACACAGACAGAGGGAGCTAGCAGGATGCACACTCTTCCACCACAGCATGACCAATGAGCCGCACAATAGGCAACCTGAAAACCATAGAAGCTCGCCTGTAAAACAGCAGTCTCTGTGTCCAAGATGGGCTTGAAACATTACTATGTTTGCTTTTTTACTTAAATCTTTAAAACATTCAAGCAAGACTTGGAAAAGTCAAGGATCTTGCAAAGTAGGTCATTTTTATTTGCTAATGCTGGACTGATCATGTGGTCATTTTTATGCAGCAACATACATTGTGATAGAAGACCTTGGAGTGCAACTACTGAAGTTAAAACTCAACTCTGATTTTCCTCTATCAGAACAGTGCCTGTTACTGAACTTCCTCTAGCTTCAGGTAAAATGCGACACTAATAAAGTTTCCATCTATGCACATTTAAGCAAGATCACAAATGTAAAGTAGTAGGTATAATGACAGAAGAAAGACTGATTCTGCTTTTACTAAGAACTTAGAAAAAATAAAATAAATCAGAAGGATTCATGGAATTGGGCATAAAACATGCTTGGTCTGTAATATATTGTGTACCATTCTGATTAAGTCATGCTTCCTTAAAACTAGTTACACCAAAAGTGTCTTCATTTTCTTTTAACATTTTGAATCTCATTTCAAAGGCATTTTTATGCAAATCTTTTTCTGATGTTCAGCGTTGTCTGCCCTCTTCTGGTTTCTGCAAGAAATTCAAGTGTCTATAAACTAGGGCATTGTTTGTATTTCACCTCTTTTGAATGCCTCACAGTTCATTATTCTCCAGTTCAAAAAGAAAAGGCCATAATTATGTTTGTATTAAGAAGAAAATCATCAAACCCTTTTGTATTTTTAGAAATTTGCTTTTGAGATAGAAATTTAATCATTTCATTTTTTTAATCTGATTTTTGCTAGGACTTAGTTTTAACTACAAAATAAATGACCACATATCAAACAGCTGAAAATTTGCAGTACTTAACTAAGGATAATTAATCAGATCTCAAAAATAGAACCTTCATGCAAGAACTTTGACTATAGCAAAATGCCTATAGCCAAGCATTTCATTTCTATCGAAGATTGTGTTGGATATTCACTCATTTTCACCAGGACTCAAAAATAAAGAAATAAAGGCATAAGATATGCCAATTCAAGTAGACTGGTAGCTGGATGACGTTTTATTCTAATTTAAAGGCACGATGTATTTTGGAATGTTATGACTTTGAAATGGTAGGTTTTGAAGTTATGTGCCCATTCTCACACCTCGCCAGAGATCCAATAACATGGCGGAAGCTTTTCTTTAGGGATGCACTGAAGAGGCACAAGGTTGTGTCGGTAAATGCAAAGAAGTGAGGAGACAACTTTCACCAACTAGATTGCACAAAGCAACGGGTTGAGGGAAGTGTTACAGATCTCTTACGTTTCCTGCAGTTACAAGGAAGCGGCCAAATGGAATAAAAGGACATTGCAAGGGAAGCGCGGTCGGCATGGAGAAGTGAGCGTAGAGTAGCAAAGCATTTGTGATGATGGCTGTGGAACTTCCAGTTATCCCTTAGACTGTGTGAGCAGGTTTTACACAGGTTAAGTCATAACGTAGATTATCCTTTCCCAGTCTCTGCCTACGATTTGTATCATTCCTATACTGTCTATTTGCAGTGATCTCTCAGCTAGGAATCTATTTATTTTTTTTAAAGATTTATTTATTTTATCTTGGGCAGTCAGATATACAGGGAGGAGGAAAGACAGAGTGAAAGATCTTCCATCCCCTGGATCACTCTCCAAGCAGCCACAATGCCTAGAGCTGAGCCATTCTGAAGCCAGAATTCCAAAGCCTCTTCCAGATCTCCCACACAGGTGCAGGGTCCCATGGCTTTGGGCTGTCCCTGATTGCTTTCCCAGACCACAAGCAGGGAGCTGGATGGCAAGCAGAACTGCCAGGGTTAGAACAGACACCCATTTTGGATCTCTGTTTTGTGATGATAATCTTGACGAATCTCTGCTGTATTTATTAGGTTTTAGCTGCTTTATTGAGTTTTGCTCCTATAATTAAGTTGAATTTTGTTTAAATATCCATTTATTTTTAAATATTTCAAATGATCACTTCCTCTTATCCATAACTTTGAATTACTGTGGGTGAAAGGATGGGTTATTATTTCACAGCTATCTGGCATCCTGTTTTGAACAAATGTTTTATACCATTTGACATTTTAGCAGACTTTCTCCAGATGAAAATTATAAATTAAATAGTTTTGCTTATTTATTCATTTTTAAATATGTGATTTACTTATACTGCCTTTTAAAACTTACTGAGATTTGAATGCTGATTATAGAGGTGAGAGATGGGGAGGGCAGAGGCATGTGTACCTGTGGTAGGGACAAGGAGGGCCAGGGAGGGGCAAGGAGTAAGAGAGCTGTGTATCCATGACAGTGGGCAGGGTAAGGAAGAGGGTGTGTGTGCCAATCCTTGTTGTCACCCTACATTAAGGGCAGGGAATGCAGGTGGTCTCTTGACACTGCCTCAATGTATGAGGACGTGAGAGTGTTACTTGAATGGTCATTGTTTAAGAGGTGACCTTCATCTGACCTTACAGGGGTCTTCCTGGTTCTCTCTACGTAAGTTGTAAGGCATGCTGGTTGTCCACATCTGCCTTGGAGGGTCCACAGGCTTGAATATTTTCTATAGAACTTGGCCTAAAGTGTTGCATCGCTTGGCTTTTTCCTCCATTCTTCTATTAGGTATTTGATGTCTTCTATTGGATTAGAGGATCTATGCTCCCACGAGCAGAGTCAGTAACGTGGACAGGGAGAGGGTCTGGGGATGAAGCACTGACAGGAGACCAGCGATGGCAGATGTCTCTCCAAAGTCTCCTTTACCTCTCCTTATATACTCTTTCCCCAAAGTTCTAATTTGGCCAAACAATTGGATACAGCTGAGTCCAATTAGGCTAGGTGTTTTTAGCCCATTACCTGTTACTGCTCAGCTTAACGCGTGCTAATTAACTCCTTAGCCCATAACGTATCTGGTTGTATCATCTTTCATTTGCATCTGGGTATGCTCTTCCCCCATTCTCAGGAGTCAACAACAGCGGGTACCCAGCCCTTCACTATATGCTCTGAGGTCAGACCACACACCCATGGGAGTCCCCTAAAATTGTGACTCCTGTCAGACTAAGGTTCTCATGTGATTCAGAAGGTTCTTACCCTATCTGTTGCACTCCTGGCTCTAGTTCTTGTGATCCTTGGAGAATGTTGCAGCCTATTCTGGACAGCCACCTGGCCTATCTCCTGTCTGTGGGTATGGGACATTGTCTGGGGTTCCTTCCAGGAACCCTGTCAGATTAAGCCCTAGACGCTATTGCCATGAGTACTAGGAGGTGCAGTGGTTTGACATCCCTCATCCTCACCTCTGGTCCATGTTCACTGGTAGGCACAGTGGTCCATGCCAGGTGACTTCATGAACACTTATTAGGTTTTTCACGCAAACCTGGATATGGGTGTACCAACAGATGTGATAGCTCAACCCTGCCCTCCCCCAGACCTGACATGTGCTCACTAGGGTATGTCCTGATTGGTGGCAGCAACTCTCCAGGATCCACAACAGCTTGGCCCCCAGACATATCTATGGCATAAGCTAACCAATGTCACAACCTATTATGGCTTGCTCCCAGATCCAGCTCTCGCAGGAACCAGCAGATGTAGCATCCTAGTTAGCCATGTTGACCACTATCATTCTGTTCCCAGACCTGGCTCTCATAGGTGGCTCTCACAGGTTGTATCACAAACACACCAGCCTAGACCTGAGAGAACCTTTGGCCAAACTATCTGTTCCATCACCTGTCCCTACTGTCTTGCTGATATATTGGTACAGTGGCTTGTTATGGATGTCGCTAACAACCAGTTTACAGATCTCAAGTAGTCATTAGAGGGCTGTGTCCAACCTGTCATTTTTTGGTGTACAGCCACAGAGATGGGACTAGGAGCTCAACCACCCCATGCCACTTACACTGAGTCCTGTCCATAGTCATGGTAGATACACCTTTACTTATATTTAACTTTGAGATTCCCAACTGGGGTTTGCGTGTCTTCAAAGGGAATATCTTTTTTTTTTTTTTTTCCAAGATTTATTTTTATTATTTTTTCATTGGGAAGGCGGATATACAGAGAGGAGAGACAGAGAGGAAGATCCTCCATCTGATGATTCACTCCCCAAGTGAGCGCAACGGGTCGATACTATGCCGATCCGAAGCCAGGAGCCTCTTCCGGGTCTCCCACGCGGGTGCAGGGTCCCAAAGCTTTGGGCCGTCCTCGACTGCTTTCCCAGGCCACAGGCAGGGAGCTGGAAGGGAAGCGGGGCTGCCGGGATTAGAACCGGCGCCCATATGGGATCCCGGGCGTGCAAGGCGAGGACTTAACCACTTGCGCCACCGCACCGGGCCCCAAAGGGAATATCTTATCTGGTAGATAAAATAGCTAATTAGGCTTATTTGGATTGTATGAAATGTATTGTCAAATCATAAAGTGATGTGATACGCTAGTTAACTTCATTGCTGATGAAAGTTATAGCATTTATTTATGATTTATTAAGGTCTGATGGTCCCTGGAGACCTGATCAGTCATGTTATCAACTAAGCAAGTGAAAGATCCTTTCAAAGATCTCTAGGAGTGTCTTCTGATAACAAGTTCAGAGGCTTAAAAGAATGGAGTGGTGTCAAATACCCCTACCTTGTTCTTTCTAAATAGCTGGCCAATTGCTGCCCTGCTTTCCAAATTTAAACAACAGTTATTTTGTGTCTTTAGACATCTACATTTCTAGTTCAACTTTTAAAATATTTACAATTAGACTTACAGAAAATATGCTAACAAATATCCTTTTATACAGATTTAAAACCAATGGACTGAACAGTTTAATGAATTCTGGTTAAAGAACAGAAGAATCCATAAAACTGCAAGTGTAGTCTTAAAATTCATGAAATGCAGTAAAATCATGCTTGAATACTACAAGCTGCTAAATGTAAATATGAAGGAAACAAATAAACACACTAGGCAGCTGAATAGTACCCTATAACCACGTAAAGGTTTACGGCAGTCAGTTATGTATAAGCTAAAATTGAGACGTCAATGAAGTAGTTACAGGATGTAGTTAAGAACTTGCATTTTCTAACACATTGGTCATTCAGTAGCATGTCAACTAACTTCATGATGTTGTAAATTTCCATGTTTCTTCCTGTTGTTGAATTTGTGTTATGGCTTTTCATTGGAGGGAATGATATTCTGCCAGCTCTACTTTCAGATCAAGGATGGTCTCCCAATGAAACTGTTGAATTTATCTGGACAATAAGATGCTGGACTCTCTGCATGGTCCATGCCCGCAATGATGGAATTATGACTGGTTATGAGCTGTACTACTGTAATAATATGGAGGAAATCAATATGGAGGGAGGGCTTGGGGAGGGGTTGGGGGAATCCCAGAGCCTATGGAACTGTGTCATAAAATGAAATAATAATAATAATAATAGTAAACTTCAAATACAGTCAAATACAGCAAAACTTATTATGTAAGGATAAACTGAATGGTGTGTGTTTGTTTTCATTTATTTGAAAATTGTTGGGTTTATACTTAAAACGTAGTTGGTTTGTACCTAAAGGTTTCATCTTTTATGTTTAAGGAAAATTTTTATATAATATTTGGTAAATCATCTTTTCTAACATAAAAATAAAAGTATTCCTAATATTTTACCCCTACTTGATTCTTCAAAAACTAAAAAAATTGCCAATGCTTTTGTTTTTTGTGATAATATAACTGTTTGCATAAACTCAGGATATTATACATATTATTTTCCTAAGAAATTATGATTTAAAACATTGGAGTATTCAGAAATATTGATGAAACAGTTGACATCAAAGGTTCCAAGATTTATAGAAAAAATGAAATTGTCACTTCTAGAAGTCCCTCCCTGAAACGTCAAGAGACTAGGCATAAAGAAAAAATAAAATAAAATAAAAAATGAAATTTTCCTTGATTTCGCTTCCTCAACTTGAGACTTTCTCTAGTCTGATATTATTATATAATAAATCAATTTTCTTATTGCATTTACACAATCAGACTAAATTACAATGGGTCTGTCCATTAGATAATAACTATTTGCTGTTCTTAAAATATAAACTCAATTGGATATGCTCATGTTAGTATAATATAAAAGTATATGTTAGTATAATATAAAAGTTTTCCATTTGGGACTTTTTACTTACTGCCTATCAAAATTGTACAGAAGTAGAACTTCTCCTAAACAATGCTAGCCTGGCATTTTGAGTGATTACCATCACTTACAGAACGGCTAAATATAGCAATAAGCTTCAGGTAAACATATCCTAAGAAAAACTACTGAATCCTCTGGATGTCGAGGTATGGATAAAATGATTCTCATTTCCAAACACCAATCACTTCCTTTCCAAAGTGGAATCAAATCAGATCAACCAGGACTGGTCCATAATAGCAATGAAGCCAAATAAAATCTAGCTGCAAAGTGGTTGACAGCCATGTTTTCTGGAAAAGACCTTAATTAGAATGGGAGAGTATAAGGGTTATGAGAATTAAGATGGAACCACTTGGGTCAACCTTAAACAAACAAAATAAACCAGGAGGTTGTGATTGCCAAACTACAACTTAGGCAGAGGGTCACCATTTCAAAAGACAGCTGTTAACTGGTGAAATGGTACTACTGGGCAATGTATTTTTGATATTTTCACATATAATGTTCAAGTATATATAAACCTGACCATGGTTTAAAATGGGTCAGCTCTTGCTTAGACATCCGGAATCTCTGCTAGGGTTACAACCACTGAGCAATTCCCTCCTCAGCACAGTTTTAAATAATGAAGTGGTACTAAATTATCTGCTAATCAAATAAGGAGATGCTTATTCATTTTTTAGATTATTTTTTTGTTTTACCTACAGTAATTCTCCTGTTGAAAATTCTTGCTGCAGGAAATTGTTTTATATTTTATGCCTAATATGGATGTCTTGCTTATACATTCATTGTATGTGAATTTCTGCTTTGGGATTTATTATCAGGAATCCCCATTATTGAATAGATAGAGTGTGTGCCCATAGCACCACCACCACCGATGGTCTTCAGCACAGAGGTGCTTTACCTGAGGATGAACACCTGCCTGCAAAGGACTGCATAGAAACAACATAACGGAACAGCAAAATCACTGCTTCTTGAAATAAAGCATTCTTTTTAAGATTTATTTATTTTGATTGGAAAGGCAGATATACAGACAGATATAGAGACAGAGAGGAAGATTTTTCTGTCCACTGAATCGCTCCCTAAGTGACCGCGACTGTCGGAGCTGTACTGATCCGAAGCCAGGAGCCAGGAACCTCTTCAGGGTCTCCTACATGGGTGCAGAGTTTAAATCACTTGTTCTATCCTCGAATGCTTTCCCAGGCTACAAGCAGTGAGCTGGGATGGGAAGCGGGGCTTCCAGGATTAGAAGCAGCTCCCATATGGGATCCCTGCAAGTTCAAGATGAGGACTTTAGCAGCTAGGCCACCACACTGGGCCCAAAGTATGACATTCTTTATGAAATGCCATGTTTGTGGGAGTTAAAGAGAAGAAGACTCATTCAATCTGTTCTGTATAACAGTGAGTTTCCTAAGGACAGAGGTCAAAGTCATTTCCCTATTCCCAGGAGAGTCCTAACATCTAAATTTGCAATAAGGACCTCAATGAATGTTCATTCAGTGAAGGCATAGATGAGGAATATCCTTATAAATCATCTTTATAAGAATAATGATCATTTATCTAGAGTGTGTTATTTGCCAGACATATATTAAAGTATTTTACAAGTCTTATTTCTCTTTTGAATGATTTAAAAAAAAAAACAAACTGAGAGCTCAACTAAAAAGTTACCATGCGTCCTCTTGATCATGATGATTTTGTGACCAGAAATACTATCCCCACCCTCTGGCTCCTGTATTGCAAAGTGATCATTTCTGTGATACTAAGCTTATAACCTATTCTCTGAAAATTGGGACACTGTATTGAAACTAAGAAAGTTAGCTTCTGTCTTGCATGAATTTGGAAGTGAATTTAAGAACCATAGACTACTAATAGTTCTTGGGAGCAACTGGAAGAATAATATGCGAGTTGTAGAACGGTGGCTCTGTAGAGGAGAGTTGATTACAAAGTAGGTATTCAGAAAAAAAAAAGGAAGAAACTCAATAATCATTTCTTGTACACTTCTTTACTTCCCTAAAACTGATTTTAGACCACATACTCTAGAGATAGATGAAACTAGTTAGCATTGGTTTCTAAAAACTAGATTAACCATCTTGACTAATAGGTTTGACTAAATTACATCCATTCATAGCTAAACCCATTGAAATATTGTATTTTTCGTGCTCAGAGCAAATCCATAAGTATGTGTGGTACCCATTTTAAGGAGGAGAAAGCAGGTTCAGATAGTGATAGCAGTTTTCCCCAATCCATCTACTTTGAATTTCTAGATACGGCAGGTATTTCATCTATGGTTGAAATAGTTTCAAATCTTGTGATCTCTCTAAAATGTTACACTAGAATCTATTTGTTCATCTAACATATATTTTGGAGATCCTTTTAAGTTCCTGACAATGCATTTCTACAGTTTCAACAGGTAGTTGCAGATAATTGCATACTGCTGTGCCAGAGTCCTGCTCCAGCTGAGTTTGGAATTTGAGAAGGGTGTGTGAAATATGTGTAGAGAGAAGAAACAGACCACTACAATTCCAGGATCATTGTGGACAATGCGAGAAAGCTGTCTGCTTTATTTATACAGAAGCAGTCACAAGCTCTGGCACAGACCTTTTACGTCATGGTGTTGCATCCACTCGACCGCAGAGTATGGCCCCAAGCAGTACAATTACAAAGTTTTCTTTAGGGGCAGTTTGACATAGCTTCAAGGGGGGCACAATTTACAACAGCTTGAGAGGTGAGTGAGGAAGGATTACGCATTCCTTGCTTATCTCAGCTTGCCAGCCCCTGCCTGCTCTCCTCAGGTCTGGGCTCTAACCTTGGCACCACCTGTGACAATCAGACCTGGATCTTGGATTATCTATGGGTTAGTAAATCTGGGGCCTTGGTTTATGGGGATTGGGGCCATTGGCACTAGTTGGCCATTAGGCCTGCAAGCTCACACAGTTTGTTAGCTAAGCAAGTAAAGCAGGAGTTATAAAGGCAAAAAGAATTACAGTTAGCAATGAGCCATGTTTACTCCATTTTGATTTCAACTCTACAATGGACAAGTGAGTGCTTCCAAAGATAATTCTGCAAATTGTTTCACCTTAATGCAGGGCATTATCCATTCTGATGTTGCAGCCAGGAATTCCTCAGTAGACAACACATATTAATCAGTAATACACTCCTACTACAATTCTCATTCTACAACTTATCAGTTAGAGGAGAAAATATATCACAGAAGGAGAAACCTAAAGATCAAGGAAAGAAAACCCTAAACATAGATTCCCACTACACCCATGGACTCAGTAACCCTAAATTAGTTTGAAAGCATGTGTTATAATGTTAGTAGAGACATCCTTGAGTTCTTCCAGGCAAAGAGTCATAGTAACTATATTTTTTGCATTGCAGCGTAACCTTTAGGGTCACAGTAACTATATTTTTTTGCCATAGCAGTTTCAGCTCATACTCCCATCACTTTCATTAGTTTGTAAAACTCTTACTAAGCCATTTCCCAGAAGGCATGCTATATATCCTGGCTAGATTTCAAGGCAATGGGTAGGCACACAATAAGGTGTCCAGAAATGGCATGGGTTTAATTGTACTACTGTGCACAGTTTAAGACCCAATCACCAAGACATTATCAACAGCATTAACTCTCAAGCTCATATTAGTTGCAAAAGCCATCTCACAGGGGGCAAACAATGACTCAATAGATTATAGAATTCTTAGTGGGGGTGCATGAGTGTCCATGCAAATGGGGGTGAGACTGTGTCAAGGTGGTCTGAGAGACATCCACCGGGCTCTGCCAAACATCTGGAAGCTCCCCTGGGTCCTGCCAAGCAGGAGAGCTGTTCTCTTCACACCTTCGTGCCATCCACACCTACTGCATGGACCCTGGCATTGTTGCATCTACACATGTTCATGTAGAGTGTCAAATTCAAGGCTAAGGAGTCATCTCTGTGATTCACCTTGCATACACTAGTCTCTCACTGAAGAAACAATCACACAGAAACCAGCTTTCAAGAAGCATTGCAGGTGGCAGAAGTTTTTGGTTATCACGATGTCTCTCAGTAACAAGTACTTACCATGCTATCCCGAATGCTTAAACTGAATCAGATGCCACCAGAGCTAGTTTTGTAGATAGAATGTGGTGCCAAATACCAGTGGGCTAGTGAAAAGTGCCTTTTTTAGAGTTTTATTGTTACTGTTGTTGGTTCATGGTTGCGTTTGTTTTATATGTTATACAAGTGGATGGAGACCAGATCCAAGCTTACTCTGATGGCATCCTAAAGGAGATGTGACAGGTTGCTGCTTCAATAATGCCCTAAATATACTAGTAAACTCAGTGAAATCATGTAATTTTCTCAATGTCACTGAGCTACTTGGTTGCTGAGATGAGCCTTGCCATCTAGAATACATTGCCAACCGAAATAATTTAAAATCATTTATATTATTTCATTTTGTATGCCTCTAACAACACATGTCAGCTAGATTCATATCAGAATCCATTATGCATTCTACACTCACAGCCTGTCTTTCTCTGAATTAATGAAATGTAAAATGAAAAAATTACAGGTTTTATAGTTAGAATCTATAGTACTTGGAGTATGTTATAAGCCCCTATGGTAATTACATACCTTCCTGCTCATTGTAGAATTCTGTATTTTGGCTTTAGAACTTAGAATTGCTGTAAATGATGGGAAATAATAAACCTCACAGTCACTAACATAATTTGCATGTGTAATTATGTTCTCAAAATTGACATGAGTGGCATGTCTCAGCATCTTGATTGTTCCAAGATTTATACTTGCTATTTTTTTAGCATACAAAGGGGGCAAACAAATGTAAACAGCAATGTTGACTACTCTAGCGATAAAAAAACCTTGGGTATGCAAATATCCAGCACGTTCTAGTCATTATTGAAAAGATGCTAAATAAGAGTTAACACAGAGAGAGCATATATCCAGGCACCGTGACAAGTGCTTTTCATGTAGTATCCTAGCTTTCCTGACATCTGTGAGGTAGCAGCAATGGAATCCAAATTTATAGATGAGGGAGAAAGATCATCCCTTCACCTAGTATCAGCACGGGCCTAGCACTTTTTAGTTGGGAGATTGATATGCCCCATTCTTGGTTTTTACATGCAGCCCTCATGGCAAGCTTTGTAACACCTGGACAGCTAAGCAGTTCCTCCTGATCTCGTAGTGCCTGAGATAACCTTGGATCACTTTCTCCTCTTATTGCCAGCAAAATTCAAAGTGAAGCTCCAAGGCTCTCAAGAAATACATCCCCTTAACAAACTTTTATACCTTCACCTGGGTTCCGTTGATACTTTTATTAATTCTGTCCCTGAAATTTGAAACATCATTAGCTACTTGCCCTAACTGCACAACAAATTATATCTTTCAAAATTTCAGTTCTATTGTAATATTTGTCACACTGAGCTACACTTTGGTTTCTAAAGACTATTTGCATAAAAGTCAGGATGAAGGAAATCCAAAAAGAAAGGAAAATGTCCAATCCAGTGGTTCATTCCATAAATGATTCCAATGGCTAGGGTTGTACAAAGTAAAGCCAGGAGTCAGAAGCTTCATCCAGATCATCTGTGTGGATACAGGAGTCCAAGCATTTGGACCACCTTTTCTAGGCGCATGCACAGGAAGCTGAGTCAGAAGTGCAGTAAATGGGAATTGACTTGCATTCTAATATGGAACATCAAGATTGCAAGTGCTTCAACCTGGTGCACAATAGTGTCAACTTCCTTCTCTCCTCATTATGTTTTTATTTGAATTATTGATCATTTTATTCACTGAGACACACACACATACAGACATGCCTAGCCTGTAAGACTAGTCATGTATTAGACACTGAGCTGTGTTGTGTCTACAGAGATTAGATTTTTTGCCTTCAGCTAGTTAATGTGTTTTCCTGTATCTCTCTAATTCACTCTTCATTTCATTTTTCATACTCAGCCCAGAGTAGTCTTTATAAAATATATAAGGTTCCTTACTCATAATTCAATCCTTTTTAATATCTCCTAAAAAGGCCCTCACTAATTTAATTCCTGCCTCTAGGTAGTGCCTCGACTCCTACACTCTCTTACTTTGTCCAGTATTCCAGATCCAGTTTACAAAAGCAACACTAGAAAAATCTCAGTGGTGTAACACCCTTTCTTCCTGAGCTCACCGTATGCTCACATAAAAACAGGCTGTCACTGAGGGAAGGATGGATATGCACAAAAGTCAAGAGTGGAACCAACTCAAGTATTGGTCAACCCATCAAAAACAAGGGCTAGCATGCATAGTGTTTTTTTCCAGTGTCACAACTTGGAAGAAACTGGAGCGAGCTGTGCTGAGGGAGTCAAACAAAATACAGAAAGACAAACATTACATGATCTCATGAATATGAAAAAAGCTGACTTCATAGTAACAACAAGTAGGCTTTTGCTTCTGAGAGGCTATGTGGTGGAGGAATAGTGGATATATCTTGTATTGACAAGATGAATGTTCTGGAGGCCTACCGAGGCATCTTGGAATTTGCTGGGACATTAGCCCTCAATTGTTACCACACACATATACACACAAAATCTGTAATCGCCAAAGTGATTGATAAGTTAACTAACTTGATTGTGACAATAACTTTATGTGTATATGTTAATCAAATCACATTGTATTTCTTAATTATATATATATATAAATTTATATTTTTCATCAATAAAACTGAAAAAAAATCCTTAAAAAATTCCTGCAATTTGAGTCACTTATTCTATTTCTGTGAATTAGCCTAAGGAAATCAGATTAATCACAAGTCTGTCATCTCAATATTATCTTTAGCAAATAAAAAGCTGGTTAGAATAATGTTCTATGATTGAAAACTGGTTAAGTATGTCTAGAACATTGGTCTAAAACCAGGCAAGTGTAAATAAGCCTGACCTCTCCCTAAAACTGACCACCCAATCCAGCCAGTCTTCTCCCATGAACAAACTACAAAGGGCAGAGAGAAGCTGAAAATACCCAAACACCAGAGTATCTCAAACCTAAATATACAAACACCACTGGACTTCACCAGCACTTCTTCAAGTTAAAGTGGATAAAAACCAAACCTCACTCTGCCTTAACCCAAAGAATGCAACTGATTCATTCACACGACTGAAAAGCATCCTGCTAGAAGTTTCTGTGGGTGTGGCTGAGCATGTCCCAGTGCATTATTAACGTCGTAGTACTTATTCTGTCTTCATCTCTGTGCCCTCCATTCCCAATGCTAGGCTCAGGCAGGCTCTTCCCTAACTGCACTGGGAAGAACATCAGCATCTGGCAATTATCTCACAGGGCCAGCTGTCTGGATGAAAAGAGAGAATCACTTCCCTAAGAATTACAGCAGAATCCCTAAGACTGGGTGTTCTCAGGCAACATAGACCTGTGAGCTAAAACAGCATTGTTTTGCTAAGTAGATCTAATTACATGCCTTAATAGGAACTGTAGTTAAAGTCGATATTAATTTAAAAACTAACATGAGAAAATGCGACCCCTGGAGTAACATCATACGTTGGCGTACAAGAACAAGCATCCACTTTGGACGAACAGAAAGAGTGAATACCCGCATGTGATCTGCTCGCAGGTCCAGGGAGTTTGGGGTCTAGGCAGACAGATTGTTTAGCATCAGTGAAACAGATTACTGTTAAAATAAGATTTTCTATATCAGGTTCATTATTAAATTGTATTTCTCCACAGCCCTATTGCAGCCGGCTAGGAGATTATACTCATTTTTTGTTAGCTTGGAAATCATAGTTTTGTTTTTTTTTTGGAAATGGTGGACTTGGGAAATCTTTCTGCTGTACAGAAAATACTGTTGCTGTGCTAATAGTGACAATGGAGGCCTGTTAGAAATGACTTAAGGAGTAGAAGAAGGAGCAACATCAGTCTCTGCTTATCAGATGAAAGGAGGGTGTGCGGAACTGTGATTTTTTTTTCTATTTTAATTTCTCCTAGAATTACACACACATGGACATACACAATCAGACCACATCATTACTCACCCAAACATGAAGAAACAAAAATAAATATGCTAGCTTCCATCTATCAGAAATAAAAATATTTTCAACATTCTAACATAGTATGTATCGGACTGTATTAATTCGCTTGTGAAACAAAATTGTGGTGTTAATTCCTCTGATGTGAAATTACGTATTTAAAGGTCTCTATGTGACGTGATGAGCAGCAAAAACAGCCTTTGTGTTGAGCGAGGCACTGGCAGGGACGGCTGTGTCAGCTCTGCCAAGGCCCCGGCTGTGTTCCTTCCAACATGGCCTAATTTTATCTGCCTCGCTGTCTCTCTCTCCCTCTCTCTCTCCCTTTCAGTGTTTGAAAAATACAATAGAATTGTCTTCTCAACATGTGCATATCTGCATGTGTCAAATTTACATTTTCTATTTTAAAACTCTCTTTTTAATTTAAAAGGACTTGTCGGAACAGGCATTCTCCCTTTTCCCTCCCCCCGCCTTGGAGAATGGGGAATACTGAAAAGAGGTAAAAAGTTGATGAGCAGGGAGAAACAAACAAATAAACATTAATGCAGAAACAGAAGTAAAGAAGGAAGCAAGGCAGTTAATCATCCGCTTGATAAGAGTTGCAGTCTCCAGAAGGGTCAGAGTAGAGCAGCCCCTGTGGGCATTCTTAGGCTCAACATTTACCCCACTTGACTTCAGGCCCTTAAAGGCATGAAAGTGAAAGTTCTCAGTTAGCAATACTAATTTCTCTGCTTACTGTTTGAAGGCTAATAAGGAAAGCGGGTGACATTTGAGACCTAGTTTTGCATAAGATGATCTGTGTAGTAAGTGCCTGGGGGAGTTAGGGCAGGTGTGACCCAACAAAGCCTAACAGTGTGCTTTATGGTACACTCCCCAGCAACGGCCATAGACGCCAACCCTTTCAGAGATTCTGCGCCAACATGATTTCACATTTTTTTTAAGATTTATTTATTTTGATTGGAAAGTCAGATATACAGAGATATAGAGGAAGATTTTCCACCCGCTGATTCACTCCCCAAGTAGCTGCAATGGCCGGAGCTGAGCCGATTTGAAGCCAGGAGCCAGGAGCTTCTTCCCTGTCTCCCACATGGGTTCAGGGTCCCATGGCTTTGGGCCGTCTTTCACTGTGTTTCCAGGCCACAAGCAGGGAGCTGGTTGGGAAGCGGGTCTCCAGGATATGAACAGGCACTCATATTGGATTCCATTGCCTGCAAGGTGAGGATTTTAACAGTTAGGCTACCACACGAGGCCCATGATTTCAGTTTTGAAGATGAGAAAAGTAATGGATTTCAGTGTTATGATGAATTACTGGGATGCACCGTTCATGAGAGTTGATCAAAAGCATTCCTCAATAAACCCATATGGAGGCTTTTGTCTTAATGTTTTCTTTTGACATTCCCAGTGAAAGGCAAATATTCAAACTAAGTGCTAATGAACTGTAATGGTACAGCAATTTACCACAAGCAACTCTATGAACATGGCTGGTTCTAAGACTCAGTTATGAAAAGTGGTAACACAAAGCTGTTTTTTTTTTCTTTTCCATGCTAATATTTATTGCTTTGAATACTGCACAAGATGTCCTAATCGAATGCTCCATCAGTCTGTAGCTGGCTACCTCCTCCAAGAGGTACTCGCATTTAACTTTAAAGTCAGTCCTACCCCAAATGCCCACACTAAGTAGGCCCAGTGATTTTATTGGTCTTTCTTCCCTGTGTTATACAGTGCATAATAAGGAAATGTGTGTTCGTCAGTGATTGAATGCCACTTTCAGTAATAGGAGTGCCTTCTGGGGAAATAAGATTGGTGCCAGGACGAGAATATGGAAGGAAACTTGAAATTATTTCAGTTCTATTTCAGAATGGCTTTTCAAAGCTGGAGGAAACAGGCAGCCACAAGAACGTTTCTGAGGCTGCTGCCACATTGAGGCATTTGAATGAAAACACCTCTGTAGTTTTCTGTAAGCGCTAAATAGAAATCTACAGTTCACGGTTGGCACGTCAGTAGTGACAAGTACATCCACAAATGATCACCCAGAGCAACCCCTCGAAAACGCTTGTCATTTTTTTTTATCTCAGAGTGGATGTAGCTTTTTTCAAAGCAAAGTTAAAAGCAAATATGCAAAATAAACATCAAAAGCATGTCCCCCAAGACAAAATCAACACACTCTAGCAGGCTTTGCTGCTGATTACAACTCACAGTGCTAGTCACAAAAAAAAAAATAAATAAAATAAAATTGAAAGTAAACATAAGCAACCAGTTTGCGTGGGATAGTCAAAAACTCTGGACGCATGAGATCGTTAGGATGCCACTTGGGGTCATGCATGTTTTATAGGAGTCAAGTTCAGGGCAAGTTACGCTTCTGACTCTGGCTTTGTATTCATTGTTCCTGTTCGTCCTCACACATCGCAAGGAATGGCAGCAGTAGCTGGGTTCCTGATATCCACAGAGATGACCACAACTGAATTCCGGTAGTCTGACTTTGGCCTCTGTCAGCCCTAATTGTTGTAAGAATTTGAGTAGTGAAACACCAGATGAAAGATATCTCTCTACTTTTGAAAACTTCTAAAAAGCAGTGAGTTTCTATTTGTATATTTTTTATTATTATATTTTTACTTCCACCATTGAATTGTGGTGGTAGGGAGAAGAATAAAACTTAGGGAACTCCTCCTTTTTCCCTAGAAGCCCATGACAAGGGCTGCCTGAAAGGCAAACACTGCAAGATAACATTTGGTCACTGGCACTCCTTAATGCTGTGTAGGAACCTGAGCAAGTTCTAGCCTAATAGACAGGCCAGATACAAACGATACAAGGAAAAGGCTCGGAAACTAAACTGACTTTGAGAATACAGGAGTCTTCAATAGGCTCACTGAATGTATGAATAATGAAAGACTGTGTGTGAATTTCAAGCATTTTTCCAGAATAATAAGAATCTTTTATTTCTACTTTTCTGAAAATTTTTGGAAGCTACCTTCCAGCATCAAACAACAGTTTTAGATTAACTGTGTTTTTTGCCTAGCTAACAACAAAAATCGACATTTAAAAAAAAAAAGATTTATTTTGTTTTGATTGGAAAGTCAAATATACAGAGAGGAGAAGAGACAGCTTGGAAGATCTTCTGTGCATTGATTCACTCCCCAAGCGGCCACAACGGCCAGAGCTGGGCAGTTCCAAAAGCAGGAGCCTGGAACCTATAACAGGTCCCCCACGTGGATGCAGGGTCCCAAAGCTTTGGGCCGTCCTCGACTGCTTTCCCAGATGACAAGCAGGGAGCTGGATGGGAAGCAGGGCCACCAGGGTTAGAACTGTGTCCATATGGGAAGCCGGTGCATATAAGGCAAAGACTTTAGCCACTAGGCTATCTTGCAGGCCAAACATAATTTTTAAGTTTACAATAGAATTCAAACTGATTAAAAATGTTACAGTTTTTCAAGGAAAGAGACTTTCAAGAGGTGACATACATAGGATGACCCAGATGTTGGAATTATTAGACAAAATATGAAGGTTTTTTTTTTCACCTTTTTTTTTTTGTAATCTTACATAGTTGACTAGGGTACAAAGGGTCAAGGGCTACAAGAAAGACATTAAGACCATTATTTCCACACTATTATCTGTATTTTTTAAAATATTTATGTATTTTGAAAGAGTTACTGAGAAGGAGAGGGAGAAAGAGAAGAAAGAGAAGGAGATGAGGAGATGGAGAGAGAGAGAGAGAGAGTCAGGGAGAAACCTTTCATATGCTGGTTCACTCCTCAGGTGCAATACCATTGCAGATCTTAATTTCACTTGCAGTGCTACGGCACTGACCTCATTTGGGGAAGATTCTAGTCGTGCTCTGGAATGCAGTAGTAAAGACCATTGAAATAAATATGAAGACTGCGTATTCAGCAGATAAAGAGAAACTACAGATTGTTAAGTGAACATTTTAATAATCAGCAAAATAATTATCTGAGTGGGTAATTGACACAGTGGTTAAATTGGTACTTGGCAAGCTTGTAACCCATATGAAAGTGTTTGGTGCAATTCCTGACTCTACTTTTTCCTGCTAATGGACACTTTAGGAGAATTAATGTAATGGGGCAAATACTTGGGTCCCTATCACCCCAGTGGAGCCTGGATTGAGTTCTGGACTTTTGCTGCAGCCTGGCCTGGTCTTTGCTGTTGCACACATCTGGGGGGAGATTTAGTAAATGACACACTCTCTCTCTTTCTCTCTCTCTCTGCCTTCTCTCTCTATGCACGCGCGCACACACACACACACACACACACACACACATTCTGCCTTTCAACTGAGATGAAAATCAATATTTTGAAACTACAAGCAAATAAAATTATGAAAGGGCTCAGTAGTCCAAGCAAATTGCAGAATGGAAATCGTATAGCCTGAAATATTTTTTATTTAAAAATTCTGATTTATAAAGAAAACATATGATTTGAGAATGCACGAAGCCTGACAGAATGGCTGGAGAAGGTAAAAAAAAAAATCTACTTCTTCTGTTACTGTCATTCTAAAAGAAGAGAAAAAAATAGTGCAAAAAAATATATTTGAAGATGTGTGGCTGTGAGCTTCCTCTATTTGATGAAACTTACAGACGTATGGGTTCATGATCCTGTGAAAAATCCGGAACAAAATTAATTAAAAAGTAAAAACTTACCCAGAGACATCATAATAAAACTGGTAAAAATTAAAGATGAAAAAAAAAATCCTGAAGTAGTTACAGAAATTTAGTAAGCTGCATATGGGAGGAAAAATTCAAATTACTTCCTATTTTCATCAGATAGCATGTAGGTCATGAGTCAGTGGAAAAACATTTAAAGTGCTAAAAGAAAAGAGCTGTCAGCTAAGACTTCTAAATGCATTTAAAATATCTTTTTAAAAAGGAGATGAAATAGAAACACTAACAGATGAAGCAAAACTAAGTGAATTTGTCATCAGCAAATGTGCTCTAAAAGAAATGCTAAAAGAAATTCTAAGGAATGTCTTAAGGCTAGTGGAAAATGATACTAAGGAGAAAAAAAGAAATGTCAAAATGGAGGTCAAGAAAAATATGGGAGATTTCTCTTCCACTGGGCTCTCTCTCTCTACAAAGATATATGAATATATACAATATACAATATTTATTTATATATAATATTGATATATGAAATATATGCATACATACATTATGACTATTGAAAGCAAAAATAATAGCAATACTCTATATTTAAATACACTGTAGCTTCAGGAACAAGCAATCTAAAATAATACAGAGAAACACTGGCAAAAAAATAGAATAGAAATTAAATAAAGAAAAAAATATATGAAAATTTAATGTCCATGAGAAACCTCTCAGAAATGCAGGCATAAAGCATACTACCCTCCACATAGCAAAGGATGCATAGTGACGGATGTAGGCATTGCACTAAGATCAGGAACAGACAAAGGTGTTCACTGTTAATCACTGCTGTTCAGTATCAACTGGAAGTACAGACCATTGCAATAACACGGGAAAAAGAAATAAAAAGCACATCTATGGCAAGAGAAGGAATCCAGTTTCCATTTATGCACAACATAATTGTCTATAAAAAAATCCCAAGGACTCTAACAAAGATGCTGGAAGAATTCACAAGTAATCTTACTGAGGATGTGAAACAGAATCAATATATGCTAGCACTCAACAAATTGACTTTGAAATGTCTCAATGGAGAGACCAGACCAAGAATAGCTTTTTAAACACAAAAATTAAATATAATGCTGTAGTACATGCATTAAATGATTTTAAAGTTTATTGTAGGCTGCAGTATCCTATGTTTGGTTTCTATGGGATGACTGATCCGTGTGGCAGTGGCAAATACCTTTGAGTTTATATTTAAATATACAGACACTTCTCTGGAGAAAGTTGCTAAGAGAATTCAAGTGGTAAAAGATAATCTCTACAACAATGCATGCTCGAAAAAATTTGGGCTTCTTTATGTTACCAAACATTAACTTCACCTAACCAAAATAAGCTCCCCCCGCAAAAAGAAGAAGATGGGTGAATTGTGCTAACATTAAAAGTGTTCTGTTCTAAACCTGTACTCAGAAACTGTCAAATCTTTGGAAGAAAAGTTAGAAATACTCAGCAAGATATAGGTATAGGCATGGACTTTCTAGAAAAATCATCAGAAGCAAAGGAGGTCATTATATAAATAATTCAAATTATTAGGCAATATCTTTAAATTTTATCTATGAAAAATAATTTCTACCTGAAATCATATGCATTTCTACTACTATATGATAAGGAAAAATTAATTTTATAAAATGGACAACAAAAGAGTTCAGATGCCTTATTCAAAAGCATATTCAGATAGCAGGAAGCAAGTGCAAACATTTCTAACTATATATATAAATAACATATATAAATATAAAAAATATGTAAATATATTTATATTCATGTTTTATATTTGTATAAATACACACACATATATAATTAGTTGTATTGGTTTCATGGACATGCCTCAATAAATGAGAAAAACTGAATGGCTTCAAGGCATTTTTACATGTATTCTATCAGATTTATAAAAGTTAGAAATAAAAAATCAAAATGGGAAACATTTCATGTCAAAACCTACTTACTCATATATGCTATCTATTTTTCTCTGATGTATATACCAAAAAAAGGAAAATTTATAATCACACAAAATCCTCCAATGAAATATCTGTGGTGGCAGTTTTGGTTATAATTTTCCAAAAGTAGAAAGAAATCAATTATTTTTCTAGTAGTGAGTGGATTTAATGTTATTATCCAGTAGTTAAGAAGAATATTCTGTTGAGAAATATAACTGTGTGGGTGAAAAGTGAATGCACAAAATGAATTTTTAAAAAAGCCAAATTGAAAAAGCAACATCAGTATGATGTTTTTATGGCATTTTTGAAACAAAATTATATATTTTTTAAAAGTAGTGTTTTTCAGTACTGGGACAGTAAGAGGGAGACTAAAAAGGGACACAAAAGGGGTGTGAGTTACATCTAGTCATTCACATACATTTTGGGGTGTCCATACCTCATATGGAGCTGATTAGTTTAAGTTCTGGCTTGAAACTTGAAGGTGGCAAGCCAGGAAATAGCAATACATGCTTCCTTTGCCTTCATACTGATCCTTCCCAATAATATCCTAATAATTAAGCTGAGCAGTGTAATTCTAGTTATCTAATCCAATCTAATTACTTTCAGATAGCATAACTGAGTTAAATCTTTATTCTTTAATATGACTCCGGGGTTCAAACTCCTGCGTGAGTTTGAGCATACAAATCCTGTTGTATCTATACCACCCATATTACTCCCAGATCTTGTCTTTTCCCAGAGCTTGAAACTCGTGTTTATTGGCTGACAGCTACCACTAGAGCTGTTTTTGTACTGCCGTGGTTAGAATGAACATCGCAAACCAGGTGGGCACATTGGCTTGGTGATTAAAATGCCACTGGAGACACTCATATCACACATGGTTCCACTTCTGATTCCAGCTTCCTGCTAACCCACACCCTACGGAACTACCGTACTTGAACTTTCTGTGATTTTCATTGGAAAACTGGGTTGAGTTCTGGGCCCTTGATTTTAGATTGACAGTGCTGACTGTAGTGGATACTTGGGGAGTGAGCCAATGAATGAGAGATCCCTGTCAACACATGATCCCACCTCCCCCAGTTCCCATTTCTCTTTTATCTACTCCACTACACACCACTCTCTCTCTTTCAAATAACTCACAAATAAATGTCGGTGTTAGTTAAAGAATGATACCTTGCAATAGTTACAGGTTCGGATATCCATCAAGCGGTGAGGATAAGGCTATGTTACATTTATGTATTCTGATGTCATCTA
This sequence comes from Ochotona curzoniae, assembly GCF_017591425.1. Lineage (NCBI taxonomy): Eukaryota > Metazoa > Chordata > Mammalia > Lagomorpha > Ochotonidae > Ochotona > Ochotona curzoniae. The sequence goes on along the minus strand of NW_024466978.1, from coordinate 88,163 downwards.
TATGAAAATACAGGTAAATAAAACCAATGAAGGTGTGAGACTTTTAGACAATGGTCTCACTTATCATTTCTCAGTAATACTCTTGAGATGTAAGAGTTGTGCCTCCTTAAGGCATGGAAACCATTTCCTGGGTCACCAGCGCATCATGTACAAAATCACACTGAATTTGTGGATCTAAATAATGGGTAGTGTCTTCATTCCCTGCTTCAGGCCTCTGCAGTCATCATTCCACTTTTAAGTTCTCAAGTTGGCAGTTAATGTGATAGTAATATTTATATTTTGTTACTTTTTTTGTATTGCAGCAAGTATCACTAAATTGCAAGCATTTATCTTCTTGTCAGCTTCCTCCTCTTTTCTATGAAACCATCAAGAGCAGTCTCCATCCCTCCTAGCTTACAGGCGTAAGTATATAGCAACTATCCAATAAATAAACCAAAAACAGACAGTCTTTTCTCTGCGCTTTGGAGCATCTGTATCTATGCACAGGTGCACCGTTGACATGTTTTCTAATCTCTCTAGATCTCAGTTTTCTAAACTTTGCTTCTTTTTTCCACAACTTCACTGAAGACAAGAGTGAGTACATTTTATATAGTCCTCCATTGGTATGTTCCACTGTTGACAGTTTAATTAGTATTTTATTTATTCAGCAATGTTTATTGAGTACTTATCATTATTAATCTTTTCCTGGAGGTGGGGCTACACATAGTTGGGTTCCACAAAGACAGTTTTTCTTTCCCTTTGCAATTTTTGTAGCAGTGGAGAGTGACCCTAGATAACTACACTACCTGTGATAAGTCACTCTTTTACATACGTGGTGTTGCCAGTTTCACGTGTTGGTAGTTTTGTCCCTAGTGTGGTAGTGCTGACCCTGTGGAGTGATTAAAAGGAGAGGAGGACTGGTGGGTGCTAATTAGGTCAGAGGGCTCCATACTCACAAAAATATTAGTGTTGTGTAGAGAGAATGGATGGGATCTCCTGGGGCTGGGGCTTGAGCAAGACAAGGAAATCGCTGTAAAAGAGAAGCCCTGGCTTCTGTATGGCACTAGTTTCCTTTCGTCTTCTTCACCATGTTATGTTGTTATGGAGGGACCAAGGACAAAATGGCAACACTGGACAGTTTATACATTTTAGCATCAGTAACCCTGAGCCAAGCTAACTTCCTCATAAGTTACCTGTGCTTTAGTGTTAACAAGAAACTAAAGAAAGACAGGCAATGAGTTGGAAAGATACACAAGAAGGAGAGTTGCTCCAACATTTCATGTTTGTAACTGAGTTATGTTGTGGTTTGCACGGAAAACAAGGAAAGGGGGGCATTCCTACAAATGGAGTAATATCTTTTAAATGCAATGGAAAATAATTTTCCATAAAAAAGAAGTCTATGGTCTGAAGATAGGTCTAACAGACGCTGAACTTCATGCTAGGCATGTGTTTGCAAGCAATGAATCTCAACTGAACTTGAACTATGGTTATGCAACAAGGTGGAGGAATCCACCATGGGGGGAGGGGTATGGGAGGGGTGGAGGGAATCCCCAGCGCCTATAAAACTGTACTACATAATACAATGTAAGCAACAATAAAAAAAAAAAAGAAGTCTATGATTATTAATCATGTGCTGTGGAGAATTACTTGGGAGCACAAGGCTGACACAATTTAATAAAACCAAGCGGTGTGACTTCTGTTGGAGTGGAGCTGTGCACAGACAGCGAACATGAAGAATTCCCCTGCATTCTATTTTTTTCTTTAAATAAAAATAAAGAAGTATTTATTTATTTAGTTTTACTTGAAAGTGAGATGACAAAGAGAAGGAAAGACAGAAGGAGGAAGATCTTCAATTCCTTGGCTCATTCCTCAAATGCCTGCAACAACCCAACTGAGTCAATGGAAACCAGGAATCAGGAGTGCCCCCCAAAGGTTTCTCATATGGGTACAGAGGCCCAAAGAAGTGGCCGACTTCCACAGCTCCCGGGCCATAAGCAAGGAGCTGGATGGGACACAAACTGGATGCTGGTGTTGTAAGGTGGAGGATTAGCCTGTTGAAACACCATACTAGCACTTTGAGCTCTATTTATAAATAGATTTCTTAATTTGTTACTATTACACCATGCTGTGACAAGACCAAGAGGATCTCAATACAATTTTTAAAGAATATTTACTTATTTGAAAGGCTGTATTATAAAGTGAGAGGGAAGAAAGACAATGAGATCATCCATTACTTCCCAAATGGCTGCAACAGCCAACGTTGGTCCAAGCTGGTGTCAGGAGCCTGGAGCATCTTACAGATCTTTTGAAAGTGGGTAGAGAGGCCCAAGCACTTTGCTCTCCTTTCTTTCTTTTCCAAGGCCATTAGCAGGAAACTGAATCACAAGTGGAGCAGCCTGCACTGAAACAGTCCCCCTATGAGATACCAGCATTGTAGGAAGGAGTTTTACTCGCAATGCCACAATCCCTGTCCCTCAAAGACAGCTTAAGATAAGTATGTGATTTAGGACTTGATTGTAATCGAAGAAATACTAAAATTGTCATGAGACTTGATTAATGTAGTTACATGGGTTCTCAGAAACAATACTTGATTTCCAATTTAATACAACTAGTAAAACAAGATTTTAAAAGTAAGTATAGGGCCCGGCGCTGTGGCGCAAGTGGTTAAAGGTCCTCGCCTTGCACGCCTGGGATCCCATATGGGCACCGGTTCTAATCCCGGCAGCCACGCTTCCCTTCCAGCTCCCTGCCTGTGGCCTGGGAAAGCAGTCAAGGACGGCCCAAAGCTTTGGGAACCTGCACCCGCGTGGGAGACCTGGAAGAGGCTCCTGGCTTCGGATTGGCATAGTATCGACCCGTTGCGCTCACTTGGGGAGTGAATCATCGGACGGAAGATCTTCCTCTCTGTCTCTCCTCTCTGTATATCCGCCTTTCCAATAAAAAAAAATAAAAATAAATCTTTAAAAAAAAAGTAAGTATAGGCAGCAGCATAATTGTTTAATACTTCGGTTTTTTCAAAATTAAGAAGTCATGGCTATTTTAAAAAATCAAGGATATGATAAAGCCAACATAAAGTAGAGAAGTTTTGCTGGTAAGATAAAAATTTGCTTCCAAACGCATTTACTCCAAGGGTTGTGAAGTGAGTTTTTCACAAACTCTGAGACAAACCCTAAGAAAGTATAAGCTCTTTTGAGCATCTAATACATACCTCAATCAACTATCACTGATAGAAACAAAATTTCCTTTTTTTTTTTTTTACATCCCTGTGTACTTTGATACATTTATTCTTTTTTTTTCTTAAATTTTCTTCTTCTTCACTCTGGATCCCGTCACCTCATTTTAAGACAGAAGCTAACTTTCCTTCCTTTCCTGAACAAAAGTGCATTCATTGTCAGACAATTTCTCAATATAGCTAAAACGAACATGTGTCTTTACAGATGCAAATGCACTCAGTCTCTCAGTAGCACATTAGTACAAGAAGCAAAAAGTAAATTCACTTCAAGTTACAAATCAGAAACAGATATAAGTATAAACTTACAAATTATAAGTTATAAAGTAACTTAAAAGTAGCTTACAAATTATCCAGGTACTTGGTAAATAACCATTATTATCATCAAAATAAAGTTTATTGGAATAATGACTGCAATTTGTAAATTCAAAAATAAAATGTCCCATAAAAGTAAACATGTAGTATAAATACTGGTAACTTATTTGTTCAGGAAATCTGTATGTTTAGAGGTAGCATGCCACATAGAACAAAAGTGTTTACTTTTATTATATTGATAAAAGGCTACCACGGGGAAAAAACAATTATATGCTTTAAATAAATTTTATTGAGCTAGTTTTATGTGTGTATGCTAAGTTTATATTATATAGATAGGAATTTCTAAAATATTAAGTAGCTTGTTTTTATAATAGCGGATTTTTTTGTACTCTGAAACATCATGAGAACTAATTTCCTTAACTTTTTAGGAGACCTTTTCTTACTTTCTATGACAAGCCAGTTTAAATAGGAGATTTTCTGTGCTTGCACCAATCTCTTGGTAGGCCATTTGAAAAGGTTTCACACTGCAGTTATTGCTGTCCCTATGTAGTTACTATTTGCAATTCTAAGCAGTGAAAGGAAAGACCCTTTCTGACATAACTACCTACAGATAAAGGCTGACTTACAGCTTCACTTCTAAAATTTTAGTCATGGTGTCAGGTTTGTGGTATAGAGCTTGGGACAACTGCATTCATTCTTTTTTTTTTTTAAGATTTATTTATTTTTGTTACAAATTCAGATATAAATAGAGGAGAGACAGAGAGGAAGATCTTCCATCCAATGATTCACTCCCCAAGTGACTGCAATGGCCAGTGCTGCACAGATCCGAAGGCAGGAGTCTAGAAACTTCTCCAGGTCTCCCACGCTGATGCAGGTCCCAAGGCTTTGGGCCATCCTCTACTGCTTTCCCAGGCCACAAATAGGGAGCTGGATGGGAAGCAGTGCCTCTGAGATTAGAATTGGCGTCCATATGGGATCCTGGCGCGTTCAGGGCGAGGACTTTAAGCGCTAGGCCACGGCGCCAGACCCAACTGCATTCATTCTTGAAGTACTCAGTTCAAGCCCACAACCCATGTGGTCAAGCTTGCTGCTGATGCATCCCCTGCAAGCAACAAATGCTGACTCACTCATGCGGAAGACCCACATGGAGTCTTGCATTTCAGACCTGGCCCAGCTGTTGCTGTCAGTGGGGCACCATACCAGCAGATGGAAGATCTCCAGCTATCTGCCTCTCTATCCCTCTTTGTCTTTCTGTATTTCAAATAAAGTTAGAAAAAAAAAATTTGACAAATACAGTTTCACTCACAAGTCAAGCATAGTTCTACGGGGAAAAAAAAAAAAAAACTGTTTTCTTCTCAATAGCACAATTCCTTATGTAAACTCAATATAAAGCATCTAAGGAAAACCAGATTTTCTTTTTTCACCAAACATAGACAAGATATCTTTCCAGAGATTCTCCAAGGATCCAAGCAAGCACAAGAATGGCAACCATCCTGGAGTCCTGTGGGAGTCAAAAGGAAGGACAGAATGGGTCTCAGATTCGGAAGCACAGAGCCCCTGAGACAGGTCATTTCCCGGAGCGAGAAGGATGTGTGGATGCCTTTTATCATTGTGACTCTCCAGAGATACAGAGCTCAGATGACATTTAACCTTGTCAGAACTCTTTAAAGCAGAAGCTTTGCTCTTCCACGTCCTAGGTGAGGAAACTGGGATATCAGGATCACATTGCTACTCACTGGTAGAGATGGGACTCAGACACTTAAAATTTCAAACCAGAGTTCATGCTATCAGTTTATATAAGCGCATCTTTGGTATAATGAATCACCTGGGGTTTTCCACAAAGAGAAGATCTTTTCTACCATTGTCCATAACTGATTTCTCATAGACGAGCGCGAACTAAATGCATGCTGAATGAATACGTGAAAAAAGGAGTCGCAACTGGTGAAAAAAAGGAAGATGCAAATGTACAGAGACGGAGACTAAGAGAAACAAATATTTCCTTTCTACTGCCTCCCCTCATTGTGCCTGCCTCCCCTAGCCACAGGAGGAAAAGTTTTGATTTACAACACATTTACTACCAGTTGTGAGTGCATTTTTTAAAAGATAGATTTCTTTCTTTTCAGTCTGAGCTATAGGAAGAGATGGTGAGTCACAGAGAATTCTGTTAGCTGGCTCATTCCAATGACCACAACTACGAAGACTGGGAGAAGCCAAAGCCAGAAGCCAAGATCTTCTTTTGGGTCTCCATCTTGGGTGACGGCGTCCTAAACATGTGGCTCATTTTCAGCAGTTTTTTTTTTTTTTTTTCAGGCAAATAGCAGAGACTGGGTTGTGAGTTGAATAGCCAGAATACGAACTGGCTCTCATATTAAATCCTGGCATTGCAGGTGATAGCCACACTGCTCTGCCACATTTTGGCCTTTTCAAGGAAATCTTTTATCCTTTGCATATATGTAATTAAAACACATGTATTAATAAACATATACAAGTTTAACATATGACATTATTACTAATAAAAATAGAAATGTTAGCCAATCAAGTTTAGTTATCATTCTGCCAATAATTACTTGCTAAAAGCACCACTTTCTTATCTTAGGGATCTTAAAGTCCAAAATTCTATTGTACTCAACTTTTTTTGTTTGTCTGTTTGTTTGTTTTGTTTTATTAATTGCATTGCATTATGTGACACAGTGTTATAGGCACTGGGATTCCCCCCACCCCTCCCCGAACCCTCTCCCCATGGTGGATTTCTCCACCTTGCTGCGTTACCACAGTTCAAATTCAGTTGAGGTTCTTTCATTGGAAGTATTTACCAAGCATAAAGTCCAGTGTCTTATTATCCTAGTGGGTTCAACAATTTCTTGGTGAGACCATCTCTGGTCTGAAGGTAAAGCCAGCAAAGTATCATCCCAATCAATTAAAAGCCCCAACATAACATCAACAGCCATTTACAACCTTATGGCATTAATTGACATGGTATTGATTAATAGTATGTTGATAGGAAAATGCAATTTCTTTACTACATCCTGTGACTTCTTCATAGACATTTCAATTTTTGGTTTATATTCAACCTGATTCCATAGTTATCAGCTTAGGTACAGTACTTTTTTTTTTTTTTTTTTTTTTTAGGATGGGTGTGCAGAGAAATCCCCAATATCCCAGTGAGGCGTAACTAATCTTTGTGTCCCACCTAGTGTACACAAACAGCCCCAAGATGGAAGAAGATCTAACCAGCAAGTTACCATTCAAAATAACAGAGAAAAGCATGAAGTATCTAGGAATAAATTTAACCAAAAGCGTAGGAGACCTTTTTGAAGAAAATTACAAAACACTTAAAAAACAAATTGAACAAGACCTCAAAAGATGGAGCAACATCCCATGCTCCTGGATAGGCAAAATTAATATCATTAAAATGTCTATACTACCAAAAGCAATATACACTTTCAATGCAATCCCAATCAAATTACCCAAAACATTCTTCATTGAATTGGAAAAAATGATACATAGGTTCATCTGGAAACACAAAAAAACACAAATAGCTAGAACCATTCTGAAGAATAGGAACTTATCAGGGGGAATCACAGTTCCGGACCTCTGGACATACTATAGGGCAGTGGTTATCAAAACAGCCTGGTACTGGCACAAAGAGAAGAGGATCAATGGAACAGAATAGAAACAACAGAAGGAAACCCACATAGATACAGCCAATTAATCTTTGACAAAAAGACGACAACCCAAGCAAATGGGAAGGTCTCTTCAACAAATGCTGTTGGGACAACTGGATGATAGCCTGTAGAAACAAGAAGATAGACCCATACCTCTCACCATACACTAAGATCAAATCTAAATGGATAAAAGACTTAAACCTACACCCAGAAACCTTCAAACTTTTGGAAGAAAATGTAGGAAACACACTACAAGATCTAGGTGTAGGCCCTGACTTTCTAAAAAGGACTCCAAAAGCAATAGCAATCAAGACCAAAATAAACAAATGGGACTTCATCAAACTAAGAAGCTTCTGTACAGCAAGGGAAACCATCAACAAAGTAAAAGAGCAACCCACAGAATGGGAGAAGATTTTGCACACTACATAGGTGATAGGGGGCTAATCTCCAGGATATACAAAGATCTACAGAACAACCAAAACACCAAAACAAACAAACTACTCAAGAAATGGGCACAGGAAATGGGCAGACGTTTCACAAAAGAACAAACCCAAATGGCAAACAAACATATGAAAAAATGCTCGTACTCAGCTTTGAATCTTCATCATTTTGAATAGGACCCGCTTGATATAACAGATGTCCAAAAGGGTTGGTTAGAAAACAAGTAAATTTTCTGAGACTTGGGTCCTCTTACAAAAGAGAAAAAATGCCAGAATTGATGCCAGGTAAAATGATTTAAATACAGCCAATGTATTTAAATGGTATATTTATAATCAGCTCTCAAACTGACAGACTAGTAATTCGGCTACCACTTTAGATTTTGATATACAGACAGTGCATATGCAAATCAAATTAGATCAAACTGATGTACTATTTTGTTCCTGATGATCTCAGCTACTCCAATAGCCACAGATTCAGATTTTTTTTTTCTCTTTATTTTGCAAACTAGGACTATTAAATTTTGGAGCACACATCTCACTCTTGAGAATTTATCCAGATGAAATGAATCAGCATATGAGAGAGCTATGTGTTTACAACAACCCAGTTCACAATAGCTAAGAAATGCATTCAACCTAGATGCCTGTCAACAGATGACCAGTGAAGGAGAATGCAGCACATGGACTATGTGATGCCATGAAATTCTGCCTCTCAGTATAGATTGAAATTTAGTGCTTACAAAGTGGACACAATGATTGCTCAGGCTATTTCTTTGTTGGATGACTTGGATGAAGAACTGAATAACTACATTTTGCAAAATAAAGAATGGCATGGCTTGCATTTCCCTGGATTAGGAAAAATGATTTCAGATAATTAGATATACTGCAAGTGTTTACAGAAAGTTGGCGATAGGAAGAACTATGTTTTTGCTACACTTTCTTAACTGCTCCCAGAACAAGTTGGAGCTGAAGTGAAAGTAGCTGCAGAAATATTTATGGGGACAGAAGTTTCAGAAGAAGTTATTTGCAACATTCTGCATCTTGGCACCCAAGTAATTGAAATCTTCAAATATAGAACCCAGCAGTATGAATATCTGCAGAATCCCAAGATGGCTATTGCACCCAATGTCTCAGTCACGGTTGGGGATTAGTTGAAGCACTGCTTATTGCTCATGCAGGTTCTCTTTTGAATTTGGCCAAGCATGCAACTTCTACGCTTCAGATTCTTGGAACAGAAAAGGCACTCTTCCGGGCCCTCAAATCTCGACGGGACACCCCAAAATATGATCTAATTTACCGTGTTTCACTTGTGGGCCAGACAAGTCCTAAACACAAAGGAAAGATTTCCCGAATGCTGGCAGCCAAAACTGTTTGGGCTGTTCGTTATGATGATTTTGGTGAGGACTCCAGTAACTGAAAAGAAAGCGAAAAAGGCTAAGAATAAAATTAAAGTTGAAGAAGAGGAAGAAGATATAGTCGAGGTAGAAGAGGAAAACTCCTGTGAAGAAGAAAAAGAAAAAGGATAAACAGAAGCACATTAAGGAAGAACCGCTTTCTGAGGAGGAGCCATGCGCTGGCACAGCAATTCCCAGCCCGGAGAAAAAGAAGGAAAAGAAAAAAAAGAGAAAGATGATAACTAATCGATGGAAACCGTCATCCTCTAACCTGGATACATCACGCTTCGGTTAGGAATAAGCCAGAGGGGCCATCTGCTAGATTAGAGGGGAGGTTGAGCAAAACAAAGCAAATTATTCATCTATAGATTTTCAACCCAATCTGTGTCTTGTCATAACTTGTTAAACTTATTATATTATTTCTTAGAGTCTTTGGTAAACAAGTAAAAAATATTTACAAATATTTTCTTTGTAAAAAAAAAAGCAGAATGGAATTTCATCATTTTCAACTAAATGGATGCCATTGGAAACCATCTTTAGCGAGCTAATACAGTCCCCAGAAACAGAAACCTTTGCTAGTCTGTGATAACTAACACAGAGAGTACAAAAAAGTAGAATAGTAGAATCCACATTTACAAGGGTGACCTTTCAGATTTAATTACTGTGGGTAGCCTTTGTTTATGTGCCTGAAGAACAGTTTTTTTTTTTTTTTCTGTTCTTTTTGCTTCTTTGTTATTATTTTCTACTGGCCATTGTTTTGATATTGTCACCTAATGAAGTATTAATCATGTGGAAAAAGTAAATGTTACAAAATATTTTTAAGAAAGATTAATTTAGGCCTAGCAGCTAAAGGCCTCACCTTACATGCACTGGCATTCCATATAAGCCCCGGTTCTAATCCCAGCAGCCTGCTTCCCATCCAGCTCCCTGATTGTCTGGGAAAGCAGTCGAGGACAGCCCAAAGACTCGGGACCCTGCACTCACGTGGGAGACTTAGCTCCTGGCTCCTGGCTTCAGATCTGTGCAGCTCTGGCCATTGCAACCGCTTGGGGAGTGAAGAAACGAACTGATAATCTTCTCTGTTCCTCTTCCTTTCTGTGTATCTGACTTTGCAATAATAATAAATAAATATGGGCTGTATTGATCCAAAGCCAGAAGCCAAAAGCTTCTTACCGGTCTCCCCCACAGGTGTAGGAGCAGAAGGCTTTGGGCCATCCTCCACTGCTTTCCCAGGCCACAAATAGGGAGCTAGATGGGAAGCAGGGCCTCTGGGATTGGAACTGGCAACCCATATAGGATCCTGGCATATGTAAGCCACTAGGCTATCACACTAAGCCCCAAATGAATAAATATTTTAATGCAAAAAGATTAATTCAGCTTATTAGCTGGGTTTTGTGCTTGAAATTATTTCCTTTTTACTTCTTTTAGTACTTGTTCAGCTGTTATTTTATTTGTTCATAGTTGCGTCAGTATGGTGTTTGGTTTGTTTGTTTCATTTTATGGCCTTTATTTGGCAAAAAAATATAGTAATAATAATAATAAGATGGTTACCCAATATTGATTTTCCATAAAAAAATTAGGGTATTTATTTTTTTATTCTATCACATTAGTCCAGTAGCTTTAAATAAAAATTCTTATATATTTTTTGATAAAGTGTAATAGCCTAGTTAATTCCAACCCTGGTCTTTGCTTTGGCTACATATTGATGTATTGAGTATTTTTCTCAAATTAGAGGATTTTGATATATTTTACATTTATCTTTTCAGCTCTCTTCAAGATGAAAATGGTTTCCTTAATAAAATAATTTGCATTTTAATTGTATATTGTTACAAGTAGTATATTTCTAATAGTATATTCCATTATTATAATTTTTGTTTCTAATAGTATTTATAAAACTTTAATATGCATCACCATATTTAAATATTACCACAAACTATGATATGAATAATTCATTCCAGGCAACTGCTTTTGAGAGGGAAAAAAAAGAGAGAGAGAAAGAGAAAAGAGAGAAAGAAATATGTTTGTGCAATATTTCATATGTCCTAACCCTTAGAATCTTGACACTGAGTTTGGCAATCACATTATGTAATGACCCAGTTGGCTTATGCTCATGTTTTCAGAATCTACAAAATGAATAAACTGACTAAGCATTGTTCTAGCTTAAAAATACACCGTGACTTACATAGATGAGTTTTTTGTACTTGCGTAAGTTTGACTATGTGTACCCATTGGGGATGAAGTCAGTAAGTCATCACTCAAGCGTTCGTACAATTAAACCCAAATCTTTATAAAATTCATATATTTGCCTTAATTTTTTTTTTTTAGTCTAAAATACTTCCAGAAACAAGGTATGGTTAGACTATCTTGGGTCTTCTATGTCAAACTCTCTCATTCTTCTAGTAGGGATGATTGAGAAATTTTGTACATAAAAATCTATTCAGCAATTAATACCATGATGGAGATAATCCTGCTAACTATTGATGGAGGAGAAGGAAGGACTTAGGTAGCAGTCAGTTTCTGGAGGTCAGAATGTGGCTGTATCTTTCAAAATGAGCAGAGTACTAACGGTTGCCCAGCTAATCATCTGAATGAAAGAAAGGCAGGTAAAATACGCTTTGAAAGCCCTTTCGCAGTCATCACAGAATGAACAAAGAATCTGTGGCAAATAGGGTTTTTTTTTTTCTCCTGTTCACAATGGAAAAACATTTCTAAGCACAAACCTCGATTCACTCTGACTGTTACAATGTTTTCACGAGCACTCACTTTGTAGCTGAGTTTCAGAAAACAGTATAATGGACTAATTTTGGACTTGTTTTTGAAAGAAGGTGACTGGATAAGCATGACTACAATGCTGAGATCACTTCCTGCTGGTGAGCATGCTTGCACACGAGAGGAATGAATCTGGCCTTGAATGTGTTGCTACAGGAGTTTGTATCTGTGCATATACAGCCACAATACATTGGTTTTTTTTAGTTAGAGGCATATATTATATTTAGTGACAGTGTTATTTAAGTCTTAAGTAATAGCATTATTATTTTAATTCCTCAATATGACAAAGTTAGCTGGATTACTAAGGAAAGCCATGATTATTAACATGTTGATTGACAACAACAACAAAAACAGAGGAAATAAAATAAACTATTTAAACACAATCAGAGTAAAAATAACCACTGTGTTACTGGGGAACAGTAACAGCAATCCTGAGTCAAATAGTCTATCAGTGACACAGGAAATGAACAATAGCTCATTGGCAACAATGCCAATGTAGGTTAGAGGAAATTCTTCGGGCAGCAAGGAGATAATATTTGCACATCTGTGCCTACCTGTAAGAATAATGAGCACAGGGAATGTTAATTCTACTATTTAGGCAAATGTAAATATTTTCTTTTTAAAAGATTTATTTATTTACCCCTTTGAAAGGCAGAGTTACAGAAAGAGAGAGAGGGAGGGAGAGAGAGAAAGAATGAGAGAAATAATCTTCCGTCTGCTGGTCCACTCCCCAGACGGAACCATCAGAAGCCATGAGCCAAGAGCTACATCAGGGTCTCCCCAATCGGTGCGGGGACCAAAGGACTTGGTCACCCTCTGCAGCTGGTCCAGGTGTGTCAGCAGGGAGCTAGATTGGGAGTGGGACAGTCAGGACTGGACTTGACTCCTACATGGAATGCAGCATAGCAGGTGAAGGCTAAATCTACTATGCCACACAGCTTACTTCTAACAAAATGCAATATACTGAGAAATACACCTCTTATATATATAATCTGGTTCAGCATTTGCTCCCAATTTAATCTGCTGTAAAATAATGTAGCCTATGATGCAAATATTCTGGTTACATTTATGAGTCTGAAAGATTGCATTCTACCTTTTGCTTCTCCTAAAATTTCTGTGTAACCGTATCTTGAATCCAGTTTGATAGTTTCTACTAGTGTTTTAATGACTTATTGAGGGCTAGGTCATCATATTTCTCAGAATAGCTAGGATTTCAAGTTTCAGTAACTCTAACATATTGGTGGGTTTCTTACTTCAATTTCTACCAAAGGTCTGTTTACTGCTATCTAAATAATTCCTTTCATCAATCCAAAGAATCCATCATTCCTTAACATTTATTGCTTATTATTTCTTATGTGTAATGTCAATGGTAGAAGAACCTCTTTGTGTGTGTTCACTAAGAAGGATCTGATACAATTCTTTGAAAGTTTAGGTCCTATTTAGGGACTTGCAGAGCATCATGGATCATGACTCAATTTCCATCTCCAAGTAGAATAAGCCTGAGTGCAGATGACTGTCTTGATTGTGGTGTAGTTAAAATTAATGCTTCATAATTTACTAATTATTAAGAATTCCTTATGATTCCTTTGATGCCTGTGGGAGCTATAGTGATTCCTGTTTTTTTTTTTTTATTTTCTGATATAGAAAGTATTTGTAATTAAAAAAAATTGACTTATTTTTATTAGAAAGAGAGAGGAGACACAGAGAGGGGAGACAGAGAGAAATATTTGCATTTTGATGATTCACTCCCCAAGCGGCCGCAATGGCTGGAACTATGCTGATCTGAAGCCAGGAGCCAGGACCCTCTTCTGGGTCTCTTACTTGGGTGCATGGTCCCAAGGCTTTTGCTCATGCTCGACTGCTTTCCCAGGCCACAAGCAGGGAGCTGGATGGGAAGAGGGGCCAACGGGATAGAACTGACTGCCATATGGGATCCAGGTGCATGCAAGGTGAAGGCTTTTGCCACTAGGCTAATTTGCCTAGTCCAGCATGTGTAATTTTTTTTTTTTTCATTTTCAAAGACTTTTACTGAGAATAGTAGAGACTTTCAAATCAAAACATACACATTTTACAAAATAAATTTCTGAAATATTCAGGGAGCTGGACCAGATTGATTACGGCCGGATTGGAGCATGTCATCTTAGTCTCATGTGTAATTTTTTAAAACTCCCTTTAGTTTGCTTTCTCAATTTTCTCGATCACAGAAAGATGTATTTTTGTTCATTTGTCTCTCTCTCTCTTTTTCTATTTGGAAAGTCAGATATACAGAGAGCAGGAGAGACAGAGAGGAAGATCTTTAGTCTGATTGTTCACTCTCCAAGGGGCCACAAAGGCTGGAGCTGAGCTAATCCAAAGCCAGGAGCCAGGAGGTTCTTCCGGGTCTCCCATGTGGATGCAGGGTCCCAGGCTTTGGGCTGTCCTTGACTGCTTTCCCAGGCCACAAGCAGGGAGCTGGATAGGAAGTGGAGCTGCCGGGACACGAACTGGCACCCATATGGGATCCAGGGAGTGGAAGGTGAGGACTCTAATCACTACACTATCGTGCCAGGCCCATTTGTTTTTCTTTTATTTCACTTATTTCTTCTATATTTATTAAATCTTATCTTCTATCTCCTTAAGCTTCATTTTCTCTTGTTTTCCTAATTAAAATTGAAACTTTGGCCATTGGTTTGAGAAAATTATTTTCTAAGACAAGTTTATATTGCTATAAATGTACCCCTGCAAACAACTTACACTGCATTTCATCAATTTTGAAAGGTTGCCATTTTGCTTTTATTTGGTACAAAATATATGCATTTTAATTTCTTCTTTAATTCATGGCTTATTCATATGCTTGCTATTTAATTTTCAAATTTTTGTGCATTTTCCAGATAGCTTTCTGTAATAGAGTCATGTATTAATTTCACTGTAGCCTAAAATGTTTTCATATGAATTTATTTATTTTAAGTTCATAATATATTTATGTACTCAAGTACAGCACAATATTAAATGTTTTGTGTGTATTCTTAGCAATAATGTATAATCTACAGTTGTTGAGTAGAGTATTTTTTAACTGTTGGTACAAATTTGTTATATTGTGGCTCAGTTTGTCTTTATTATCGGTTTTCTGTCTACTATTTCTATATCATTGATTTTCTATCTACTTATTTTATTATCAAAATCCTTCAGTTTAATTGTAGATTCATCAATTTTACCTTTTTTTTCCCCCTTGTTCATCTTGGAGCTACAACGAAACACACAATGTTGACATCTTAAAAATTTGCTGCTGTGAAGTGACTCTTTTTTCTTCACAGTAAAGTTGTTTCATATAAAATTTATTTACCTGGAATAAATAGAAGCAGGTCAGCTAGCATTGTAGTTGTGTTGGCTTTGTATTTTTCCTGCATTCTTTCACATGCAATTGAATAAGCAAACGACAGCCCCAATGTTCTTTCTTTTGGACAGCGAAGGTTGATGTGGGGATATTCTGTGCGTGTTTAAGTCATGTCTCTGTCTTGGAGTGATACCATGCCACGTGTAGGTTAAACCTGCAGCAGGCTGCATTCATTTTCCCATTCTGGAGAGGTGCACTGTTTTCTCACATATCTTAACCTCTACATTGGTGATAAACTTAGCAAAATACTGATACTATGTTTTAAAATGAACTCATGTGTTAAATGACTTAAAAACAAAGAAAGCATTTGAAGTCTGCACTGTGGCGGAGTGGTGAGAGCCTGGAGGATGCTCTTAGCTCCTGACTTCAGCCTGGCCCTGCCCCAGCTAGTGCAGCCATTTCGGAGCCAACTAGTGGATGGAAGATTGTTTTCTCTGTGTGTCTCTATGCCTCTTTCTATAACTCTGCCTTTCAAATTAAAATAATGATAACAATGTTGGAATTCTAAGAGGAACCTATTCATACTGACAATGTTAAGATCCCTCATAAGCTTCACTGACTCCCCCAAAATAAAATGCATCCCTATTAGAATCACATTCATCTACTCTATATATCTATCCTTTGTCGTCACTCAGAATTCACTAACCCAGACCAATTCAGTAATGTGCAATAGTGTATGAGGATTTAAGTGTTTCTTTTCTCCCTTTGAAACATGCTGCTCAAAAATCTGTTTGCTTGGACATTTTAGAAGGTGTGGTGTTTTCGTACTGCTATTTGTGAGAAAGGTCTTTCTTGCATGCAGAAGGACGGAGTCTTGCGGATGCACGTTCTCTTCATCATCTCACGTTCTGTAGTGGAGCTCCTGGGAATTGCTGCCAACGATAAACTTTCTGAGAATGACAGAGGATGTAGACTCAGTCTCTCACAGCCATTTGGTTTCAAAAGAACGTTTCCTAAATGTTAATATTCAGATTGTTCAATCTATCTAATGTCTTAAGATGCTCAAGGAAGAACAATGGTTACCCTAGTAAGCTGCTTAATTTTATAACCTATCCTTTTTTTTTTTTTAATCCTGTAGTTCTTCAATAGGCCTGGAAGGAATTTATACGTAAATAACTCCCCGTGACCAACTTTTTGGTATTTCTTTTCTTTAGCCAAGTATGTACTGGATGTACAATAATTGTACAAGGATCAGTAGCCAAAAACAAAATTAAAAATATTCAAGTTCAAAATCTAGGCGTCTATAACCTGATTTGTAATCATAATCTGCTATAGTTTGTCATGGAATTGTTGAGTTCCAAAGTATACTGCTTTCTAGCTATTTATTTATCTTTCATCTTGTGTTCTAGAAAGCTCAGGCTGCTACACAAAAATGCTGTAAAACAATGGTGAAGCAAAAGGGCTTTCCTTCTCTCAGTTCTGACAACTGGGAAATTGGCCGCCAATCTGGTGCTTGGTGCTGGTCCTTTTCCCCGTTCCTACATAGATTTCTAACTGTATATGCGCCGGACACAGAGCATTCTCCTTCCATCTGTTCTTCACTAAGATGACATCTCTCATGACTCCACCTTCATGAGCTGATTGTCTCTCCCAGGCCCCGCTGTCTGGCCCTCACCATCAGGACATCTTGGCTGTGATCCCTATGACAAGATACTGACAAAAGCACCCAGTTCTCACTCTGAGCTTCTTGTGGCTCAGAATCCTTCAGAAATGAAGACTCACATCAGTGGAGCAGACTGTGAATTCTTATGCTTCATTTTAATGAGTGGATAGCTGTGTGCAAGTGTGGCTAGACACAGAAGGGCATGGATTCCTGCTAGTAAAACTGGTGAAATTTAGCAAGGCCTGTTGTTTTGGCTTCCTCTTGGCATGTAAGTGTCTTCAAGGAGTGAATGCTGCTTCCCCATGGACAGAAAAGCGATTAGCTGATGGAAGTTTTATGGCCTATGTCAGGGAGAGTTCAGGAAATGTTTCTGGCCTGCGCCAGGGAGAAGTGCCAAGAGGACTGGGATGGGGACCTTCCAGCTTCTGTCGTTTTCAAAAATTCCAAGCTGCCTTACGTGGAATCATGTGTTCTGAAACCCCACATTCGATTGACAGTGCCTTGTGGAGTGCAAAATGAAATGCCTGGTGCCTCAGGTGCCTTGGAAGAAAATCTCAATGAACAAGTCATGTGTTGCCATTAGATTTTCATTCTGAATTTTCTGAGTCAAGGTCTCAGAAAATCAAGAAAGTAATGTATTTTCCTTCTTAGTGAGTTTTGGAACACATAGATGGATACAAGAATGTGCAGTTATGTAGATTTACAATAAATTTTTAATGTCATATTTCACAGAACTGTAAGCTTACAAAAACAACACTGAAGCAACCATTTGTAAAAATAATTTAAAAGCACATGTCTTCTATGATACCTCTCCAAAGCAGGGATAACATTGGCAAGAAGAGATATCTGCTTTATTTATCAGGCATGTGTAGTGTTTCTACCTCGTTTACTGTGTGTCAGAAAATATGTGAAATGCATAAAACACAATTGTCCTCTCTATACCCCATAATAATTCCATTAGGCAGGTGTTTAGGTGCTGCTTGCAAACAAAAATCAGAACGGGAAGGAGAAAAAGAGAGAGAGAGGAAATACAAAAACAGAGAGAAGAGAGAGAGACACTTTCCTTCTTCTGCTCCCCAAAGAGAAGGAATCGTGATGTACGGAAACTCCCTGGCCCTGGCATGATGGTTCCATTGACTAATCCTCCCCTTGCACGCGCCAGGATCCCACATGGGCGCCAATTCTAATCCCGGCAGCTCCACTTCCCATCCAGCTCCCTGCTTGTGGCCTGGGAAAGCAGTCGAGGACAGCCCAAAGCCTTGGGACCCTGCACACGTGTGGGAGACACAGAAGAGGTTCCTGGCTCCTGGTTTTGGATCAGATCAGCTCCAACCATTGTGACTACTTGGGAAATGAACCAGCTGATGAAAGATTATTCCCTCTGTCTTTCTTTCTGTAAATCTACCTTTCTAATATAACTAATAAACAAATCTTATTTTTTTAAAAAAAGAGACTACCCAATATGAAGCAAAATTGAAATTCGAACACAAGCGTTTATCACTGAACATAATGTTTGTGTCAGTTACCAATAGGAGATGCTCAGTATTTATTCGTTACATTTAGATAAGTAAAGGCTAAGATGATATGCTAGATTTTTTAAAAAAGTTTTCACTTATTATTTTTCTTCTTTTCTAGAAGACAGCTTTGTAGTATTGGTATCCCCCATTCCCCTTGGAAGAGAGAGGAGGTTAAAGAAGATGTGGCAGGTGTGTGAAAGCTCTTCACGCTTTGACCAAAACGGCGATGAAAAGGGTCAATCAAAACTCTGTGCCTTTCATCTAGGTTTCACTGCAGACATGACCAAGTCGCTGTGCAACTGCTGCTTTCAAACGAACCCGTTTCTTAAAAACTTCACACACTCATGTTAAGCCTCCAATTTATTTCCCACGGTTACACTGCTTTGGGGATTCATCTAGTAGCTGCCACATCACAAACAAAATGTGAAATACTTCCCTTTATAGAAGGAAAATTCACCACTGGTGGAAAACTATTAGCTGTAAATTCAATCTAATAGCTTTACAGTGTTTCTTTCCCACTATTAATGAGAAATCATCTGCTAGAATTGCATAAAACAGTGAGTTGATAAACATTTGGAAAAGCGAGCTAGTGTGTAAGTTGTTATTTGAAACCTTAAAAATTTAAGAACTCTGTAGTTTAGATCAATATTATGCTTTACTAAAACCTCTATTTACTAAATATGTAGTTTTTGTGTCCTCTATAGCGACATCTGCTGGAAGGTTTTGATATTACAGATCTCTATAATTCACCCTTCAACTATCATACTGATTTAATGCAGCTGAAGGAACTCAGTGAGCACCCTAATGAAAGAAACGGTGTTGTAATATGAGAGCCAACCCCAGAGGAGAAAATGTCGAGTTCCAAAGGCTGAGGGATTGTTCACATAGCATATTACACATACATTTCCTTGCTTTGCTTCAGTGCTAAAAGACATACGATACTTTACTTTTTTCCTTGAAAACTCTAAACTCATCACATGTACCATTGTTATGGACATAATGCTTGCTGAAGACTATTGTCGACCAGTCCCCGTATTGACACTACCATTTGATAGTTACATGATAAAACCGCATTTGAAAATAAAACTGTAAAAGTAATGAATTAATCTATGCTAAAACTTGGCGAACCCTTCCAAGATCTTGCCCAGCTTGAGTTTACAGCTGCAGAATGAATGAACCAACTTTTTTTATATTACCGGGAACCCATTTATCCACAGTCCCATCAGTCAAATGCAGATACTTGTTGCCAGCTCCAGGATTTATAGTCTGTTGCTGGATTTTGAAATTGCTTTGTATTTCCATTTAACAGCCAGGGCAGCAGCATGTTAAAAATTTCCCTCTGTCTCCTTGGAGCCTATTTATAAAGCTAATTTGTCTTCCTGGGCAATTTTTTTTTTTTTTACTCCCTTTCAAATGCCAGTTCAAGGCTTCTAAACCAGTAACCCTTCTTCTTTATAGCAAGCAAAACACCATCAAACACCAACGTAGGATAGCGATGATTCAGAAGATATAGTCCTCCAAGGCTGGATACAAAACATCTTGCCTTCTGGGCAGAGATGGATTCGCTGGCAGCACCGCCCCACCCCCACCTCCACCCCTGCCCCCGCACTCGCCCCAACCTCCTGCAGGCACGCAGGCACACACTCTGCACGGGGAAGTACACGTTTACTGTACTGCGTGCTGACCGCCTGCAAGACACTGTAGCTAACCATCTTATTAGTATTCCTGCCTCCACCGTGTCTCACTGGCAGCATCCGAGGGCTGAGCAAAATGCAGTAGAACAGGGACAGACACAGCTCTGGCAATCACCTCAATGCAGGCTGCCGAATGTTGGGGGTGGGGGTTGCAGCACATCAAGATTAATAACCTTGCCGTAATCAGGGGCACCCTGCAAGCAGACACCTCTGCTGACTGACCCGCTGCCGGCTTGCTGCGTCTGCCTGTGGGGCGAGGGATCCGGCTCTACCCAGACCTGCCCTCCCCGCCAAGCCGCCCCCCTCCTTCCCCATTTTGGATGTTCTTTTGATCCCGCAGAGATCTGGGAAGGTAACGGCGGGCGAGCCGTACCATCTGCGGCGCTCCGCAGCCCTTGGAGGTCTACTGCCCACAGTTTTCGTTGCACTAGTGTGTGTGTGTGTGAGTGTGTGTGTGTGTGCCTGCTTCCGCGTGAAAGATAATGTGTGATTGTCCGCGTGTGCGTGTGTGCTTGTGTGACAACCACAGCAGGTGTAACGTACAGTAAGAGATTTCAACAGCGTGACCAGATTCTTGGGCCACTTTGGCTGGCAGTGCGCGCCCCCGCTCCCCTTCAGCACCTTCTTTCTCTCCCACACTTCCCTTCTTGCCTTGGATGAGTTTTTGGGTTACTTTTTGGCGGAGTCTCTTGGACACGTTTGTGCTGCTGCCGGAAGATCAAAAAAGCAGAGACGTTGGAAACTGGCTATTTTTCTCCTGTGTGACTTAAAAAGAAAAAAAAAACAAGACAAGAAACGAAAGAGTTGTGCACGACCAGCTAGAGGATTTTAAACCTGCCTTGGTGAACTTTGGGGATCGGTGACAAAAGGTAAGTGACAAGATGACTTAGACTCGCGTCGCGTCCTTGTTTTCTGGAGCTGTTCGTGCTTTCCGGCTTGTTTTTGGAAATCCATCTGCAGTTTAAGAGCACTTTTTTTATTTGTGAGATTGCGATGTTGTAAAGCACTCAGTGTGTGGCATTTGGGGGCTATTTTCATGCCAAGGAGACTATTTCTATTCATGGAACCATCTCCCAATTCCTGCTATCATGCTTTGCACCTCTGCTGTTTATTTATCAAATATTTTTCACAGGGAATTTTGAATAGATGACATCCACAAAAATATAAAGCTTTCTCCCTTCTTAAAATACTCTCCAAATTTGAGGCAAAAAATAAATAAATCCAGCAGGAAGCTACTATTAGAAGCTGTGAGTTAGAGGCAAGAGTGGCATGGGGGCATGGGGGTGGGGATGAAATCTGGACTTTATGATAACTTAACCGTAGAGTCCCTTCTGCCCCCCTGCCCCAGCTTCTTCCTTTTTAAATCATTTTTATTTTGTTTCTGATCTCATATAGTTATATGTGCTCTGGGAAGTAGCTGATGTGTGGAATACAGAAATGCGACTTCAACAGCTCTTAATTGGAGCAAATAGGAACAAAGTGGAAATTGTTTAGTGTGTTGATCCTCTCTCCTTTTTGCATGGATTGTCTTGCTATCAAATCTCATTAACCTTTCTGAATGTGGCATCTCCTGATTAACACTAGTGTCTGTCATTTTGGAACATCCTCTCATTCTGTACGCAGTCTCTAGAGAAAGGAGTGCGGTGGCAAATTGCTCCTAATTGTCTATTCTTAGCTGTAAAAACCAGCAGCATCAGAAATTCAGGTGACTTTAGTCAACATCTTGTGGAACTCAAGCTCTTAGATGCTTCCTGGTGATCAGCTGTGCCTTCGTTGTTTTTCTGCTTGTTCCTTCAAAGTGGAATGCAAAGAGTATTTCATCTGTTTCAACCCTGGGGTTATTTCATTAAAGCAAAAAAGACTTCTTCACTGTGACTGTATCCGTGGTCATATGTCCGTGTTTTTATCATTTCATTGGCATCGCTTGGCTTCTTCCCCAGAGTGAGAATAAGTTGTAAATAGATTTCTAAAATCTCAGACACTGAATGGTAGCAACAGCAACTTAGTCTTCCTGAGTCCTAGGATTGGTTTATCCTAAAAGGAGTTGTGACATCTCATGGCATGTTAGTCAACTTGAAAGCCTATTGATTCACGGACACGTATGTTAACCAAGTATGGGAGGGAACTCCTAGGTGCTTCCATGTATTGGCGTCTGTATCTACAAGCAGAAAAAGTGTAAATTCTAACAAGAGATTGTTTAGAGATGATTGGCTAGGTCAGGGATTTATGGAAAGATTCAAAATGACAGATGCTACACAACGTATTCAATATATTGGTGGTGTTTCTTTTCTGCTAAAAAACAATTACTCAAAGCAGCAAAAGCTTAAAAATGAGACTGTACCTTGATATTAGCATGGTCTACTCTTGCCTGTACCTATTAATTTTGCATAATGGGATGTCAGAGACCCATTTAGAACAGGACAATTGTTAAAAGATGCCACCTTGGCCCCCCCTTGACTCACATCTGACATTCCATAGGGAGCTCTTGGTAAACAGAAAAATACTACAAGAAGAGTCTTTGCTCCTGTCAGTGTAATTTATAATCTGAGTTTCTGGCCAACTATTTCTGATCAGGGTATTTTTATCTGTTCTCCAGGAGTTCCTGCTACATTTACTTTATTAAGAAAGAGCTTTTACAATGTTGGCTTTTAAATGGTTCACCACAGCAGAAACCCCAGATCTTTTTTTTTTTTCTTTAATGAGAAAACCCAAGTACATTCAACCTGCAGGGTAGATAACAAGAAAATAAAAAAGCAAAGAGTTTACTGCTCTGAGGAGGGGAGGGTCTTTGAGCTCCTGTGACAAGGTAGCATGGCAACTTACTGGTGACTGTCTATACTGTGTGGGGGCATTGTCATTGCTTGGGCTGTCAGTTCTTCACCAACTGGAAGATCTTTGTAACTGGTCTCAGGTCTGCAGGGCTGTATCTCACTTCATCTGTTTTGAATTACGGCTTAAAGAGGAGTTATTTAAAAACACTTTGCTGAAAGTTGAGAAATTAGCACTCCTTCTTACTGTGGCCTTTTGGTTTTGACTGGTCCTCTTCCTTACACCTGTTCTCACTCAGTATGAGTATATTTATATAATATAATTCACATATAAGTGGTTGGCCTTTTATGTTCTAATAAAAATAATTTCTTTGAATCATCGGATGGAAGATCTTCCTCTCTGTCTCTCCTCTCTGTATATCCGCCTTTCCAATAAAAAAATAATAAAAATAAATCTTTAAAAAAAATTCACATAGATTATTCTTGACACAATTTAAAAATATATATTATCTTGGTTTTGTGCATTGAAGATTCAGTAATTACAATGAATGACTCTTCTAGCAATGGCAACACTTTCATTATCACTTATTCTGGGCTAATAATAGAACTGGGGTACAAGCCAAGTCAGGATTTTCTGATTACAGCTCAAGCGATGTGCAGAGCCTTGCCTCTATGTCAAGGTTTCTTGATGGGGTTTTGCAACTGAAACTTTGCATCTTTATTTTCAGCTCAGGTCAGAGCAATGGTAAACAGCTTTTGATTAAAATTGGCTCAGGACCCATGGCCTTCCTTTGTCTTTCTAAACTTTGCTTTCTGCTCTGGGGTGCTTTGAGGTTTGAGAGAATTGCTTTTCTTGCTCAGTGCATTCAGCAAAGAAAGGCAGAGGGATGGTGAGGAGAAGGCATGGTGGGGAGCTTCCTGTTTCAGTGGGGTCACTTGTCTGGAGTTGCCACAGTAGAGGCAGAAATTTCACACAAGAAATACACAGAGTTGCATTTCTGAAAGGATGACTTGGTAAAGGGTTGCTTTGTGCTTATTGGAGAGAATAATGAAAATTCCAATTGCTTCTCTGTTTAGTTCCAGTCAGTTGGCAGGCCTTTCTCTGGGTCTTTGCTCAAGTCAGCCAACCAGGCCCAACATTCTCCAGCGTGTTTCTGTGTTTTTGAGACCCTGAGCACTTGCACATGAATAGCTGTTTCCTCTGTTAAAAAAAAAATGGGGCTGACAGCTGGAAAGTTTGATACTGAAAATCTTTAAAGGAAGCCAGGCAGATTTACTAAGATCTGGATCAAAAAAGAGCTTTTGTGACTGTGGCCCCAGAGCAGAGTTGAGTTGGGGACCAGGTGGTCTGAACTGAATGTCTTGACTGCTGGATCATTAGAACTACCTGGAGCTCGGCCTTGTCTCCACAACTGGCAGAGGTGATGCTGGTACTGGGAGTAATGTGAATAGGTTAACAGCTCCATCCTACCAGGAAAACTCAGGTTTGGGCTGTAGGGAATATACTGTCTGATGACAGGTGCTTTTGTATGTTCTTGCTGTATGTTCTTGCTGTTGTTCTCCATCACTTAGAGAATATCTCAAGGTCCTCCAATAAATTGCAAAAGAAGATCCAATGATACATGTGCAAACAGGCCAGGGGATTTACTACAATCAGTTCAATCATCTGCGCAGCAGTCAACATGAAGATGGGAGAGTAGAGCAGTAGACTACGATCAAGAGAAGGGAAACTCTACATGGATAATGAAATGTCCACTAGGTTGTGGCTGGGATGCTTATTTGTCAGTGAATCATACACTATCTTTGAATCTTGATTTCTTCCTGTGTTGATATGAAAGCAACACTGATATTTTAATGTTTTCATGAGGAAATGTTATAGACTAAAGCAATCTATGATTATAGAATGTTGTAGAAATGGAGGGTTTATGGTGAAACTGGCATCATACATGGTTTAAGACACTACAAAACTCCTTTGAATTGATTTCAAGTCAAATTGCTTGATCAGAACTGGTTTTTTTCTTCATGATTGGTAAGCAATACTTCCATAGCTGTAATTGGACTGTTCTCCCAATTGTGCTTATTATTCCTCTTCTTATTAATGTCTTAGTTCCATTCATTGTTACTTTTGTATGTGTGTGTGTCTATGTGTGTATCCATGCCTATGAGCAAACATATATTGTACAGTCCATAGGAGGTGTGAGTTTGGTTGGACATGCACAGATAGAAACTGGTAATAATCTGAATCCAATTGCAGTGGTATCTAGAGAAGACAGAAAATAGTGGACTCTGTTTCTTTCTCTATGAAAATTCCCAAACCACTACTGAATTTATAGGTCCTCAAATATTGATCCGTAATGAAGATGTTGACTAGAATTTGGGTTAAACACAGAAACTATACAAGAATAATAATTATATCAATAAGGCAGGTAAGAATGATTGTCGTGTGAGTTTTTTTGGGGGATAAACTAGATTAGAACTACAAAACTGTGTTGGAAATCATGATGACAGGAAAATCTTAACAATATAGTGCTGGTTCTGTAATTGGGAAGCCTGGGGTTGGTAATTTCTTGGTACCTCAATTATCTAATCTATAAAATAGGTATATTTAGTCAAAAGGGTTTCTGTGGTGAGTTTAAAAATTTTACATAAAATATTTGGTAAATTATTGGATGTTAAATTGGTACTGTAGTGGTAGTTCCCATATATTTTCTTATTCCTCTTAATCTAGTTTAATAAGGAGGATGATCATTCTAATCAAGTGTGTTTATTCTCTCAGGTAGGTGAGTAAAAGCTCCACATTCAATAGGAAAACTGAGTGAAGCCAGTGAGATGTGTTTCAGAAAAAGGTTTATGGCTCTAACTTCGCTCATGCCATGTGTCATGGTTTCCCCAGCCCCTACCTTGGAGCAGCAGTCAGAGCATACTTGTCTCATGTCACCTCAGCTATGTTCACAACTCTTCAAATGAAACTGAACGCAAGTCATGAGAATCATGTGCACCCATCCATACGTAGTCACAGAAACAATTCGTATGTCAGCAAGGGGTGCTGGCACTGCTCTTTAGCTAACATCTCACTGTTGCTGGCACAGATGGGATGCATATGTATTAAACACTTACCAGGAACAAGCAGCGCCGTCACTGCTGCGTGTAGTATAGACGGGCTCTCTCTGCTCATGTCTCTCTGCCGCAGTTGCTGCATTTAAACAGAACATGCTGCAATCTTCAAGTTAATCCCCTGCATTTTCTACTGGATAGTTAAACAGAATTAAATTTTTTTCTGTTAGACACTGACCCGTGGAAAGCTGTGTCACCATGTATAAACTTTATTTAGTTCAAGAACGTATTGCAGAAGATGTAAAACGCTTTGTTCCTATTAATGTAGCTGAGCTGAGCTGTCAGTGGTGAGTCGGATTCTGTTTTGCTAACTCTGTGCTGTTGGTACCCTTGACCCAGGTGTTTCTGTTCTGCAAAGTCAGCCTTTCCTTGTGTGTGGAAGGAGCAGGAGTTTGCACTTCAGATATAGGGTTCTTCCTATCTTTATAAAGAATGGATGAAATCTGTTTTATGGCATGCTGGAAAGGATGATAGACCCATACTCCTTGCTTTTTGAAGTCCCATTCTGTGAAAGCACAGAGTCCTAGCCTCAAGAGCACCAGAGACTGACAAAGTTCCATTCTGTGAAAACCAATTCTAGGAGAGTAAAAAAGAAGGTGTGAACTGGTTACAATAACAAACACAAGTCCATTTGCTTCTGCCACATTCGGGCTTGGAGCTGTGCTTTGTACTAAGGAAGTTGCTTATGTAATATACTGCAGTCATAGTCCCATCACACATCAAGGTGATTTAATATTATAATTCATTACCCGAAATAGCCAACAAATGTATTAAATGTGCCAGACATTGTGCTGGATAGGTTAGGTTCTTTATTAACACATGTGAAGAGGATTATCAATGAACTAGCCATGTTGCCTGTATAATAACAGATAAGATAAAAGGATGTTTGTTTCCAAAACTCCTGACTCACTGCAAAGATCACGTGTGTCCTCCTATACTGAGTTATTTCATTTTTAAGTTCAAACCTTATATTTTTCCCCCAAGGAACCATGAATACAGATAGTATTAAGCAGACCTTCTGTAAATGCAAATCAAATAGTCCTGTTCCCATAACAGAACCCACTCTACCGATGAAAACACAAGCCTCCAGAGTCTTTGAAGGATGTGTCCCAGCAGTGGTGGGTCCCTATACAGCACAGCATCATTCACGTTTCTTTGGCCTCAAACAAATCCATACATGGGGCAGATCTCCATTAAATTTCATGTTTGTCTAAACATCACATGATTGGAACATATGATGCCATGTAAGTTGTTCTATTGCAGTTACAAGGCATGGCACAAAGTAAAGAAGGGAAAGCCTCCTTTGTCAGGCTAAACAGTGAGTGACAATAGAGTGTTTGTGGAGTGTCTGGCGTAAGCACCCTGAGTGCTTATTCATTGGTTATATAACTTTGAGCAGTTTGCTTTTATGCATTTATTTCACTGTCTTAATTTTTGAAAAGGTTAAGAGATATAATATTCCGAGAGCACCTAGAATAGAGATTAAAATATAGTTGGTGTTCAGTAAAAGGTATCTAAGTATAATAAATTACACTTAGATATAATTACTGTCAGTAGTATTTATGAAATAAGTCATCAATCTCGGTGCAAATACTTTTTTTGCATTGTACAGTTTTGAAGACTAAACAATGTTATATTACTTGGGTGAACAGAAAATTGATATCCTTGTCCATTTGGCCACACAATTATGCAACATGAGAAAGACATCTTCTTCTAGAAATATTGATGTCAGTAGGGAGTATGCTTATTAAAAAGAAGTAGAACATACAAGGAAACCAACAGAAGAGAAACAGGTCACATCTCCATGAGTGGAGGAATTCTTCATAAGTCCAGTTCTTAAAATTAGAGGTTTGTGAATACCTGTTGCTTGACTATAAATGAGAGAAAAAGTTCATATTTTGAAGTTTCCATGATAAGGATAAAGGATAGCAATCTGCTTTGCTTTAATCCCATCAAAGAAAATAGAATGCTTTAGTCTCTCCCTTATCCCAAATCCTCCTCTGCTTTTACAGGTTACAAAGGTATCCAAATATGTGTGTTTGAATTTGTAAAAATGTGTTTAGTTTACCTGAAGTACAGAGTTGTAAGAAGAGGGATGAGGAAGAGAGAGAGAGAGATAGAGAGGGAGAGAGAGAGAGAGAGAGAGAGAGAGATTTTCCATACATTGGTTCACTGCCTAAAGATTGCAAAGGCCAGAGCTGGACCTGATCTAAAGCAAGAGCCAGAAGCTCCTTCTGCAACTCCTACATATATAGAAGGGTCTGAAAATTTGGGCCATCCTCTGTTACTTTCTTGAGATAATATCAGGGAGCTGGATCCGAACTAGGGCAACTGGTCTAGAACCAATGGCCTTATACAGTGCCTGCATGCCAGGTAGAGTATTAGCTTGCAATTCCATTGAACTGGCCCCAAAAAGGAATTATTAAACACTGGACATTTTACCAATCAATCTGCTCTGATTCAAGAGTCTGAGGAAAGAAGAGATAGAAAAGTGGTTTTACAATATTCTGTTTGCTAGACTCGACGCTTTCATTGAACTGGGTCTATCCTATTGATAGACAATAAATGCCTCTTGTATTTCTGCAATTGAGGCTATCTTCTTGATCCCCTTTCGTCCCCATTGTGCTGTATTGTCATAATTCTCTTGATTGTATCTTTGAAGCTTAAGGTTTAATTTAGGTCTCTTCTATAGCTATGGGCATTTCCATGATGTTTTAACAAGTTTTTGCTAAGTGAAATTCTGTTCTTTCTATCTGCTAGGTTTTTCATAAGAATAGTTTATCTTCTATGCATGCACGTATATGTACATATATGTAATCGTCTGTACGGGTCTATGTGGAATTAGAAAAACCATAAGAAATAATTTGAAGGTGAATCTAATTCTTCTTATGTTATCCATGGGAAGGGGCAGGAGATATTCTGAGCTTTGTTTTGAACTGGCTTCTTCTCTTTTAAAAATATTTATAGAGAGAGATAATGAGTTCCTAGTTACTTCCCAAACGTTTGCAATAGCCAGAATTGGGAAGAGGACAGAGGTGGGAGCCAGAAATTCAATTTGGAGCTCTCACATGAGACACAGTGACTGAAGTACTTGAGCCATCACTCCTGTGACTAGAACCAGTGGCCATGTAAGGTGCCAGCATGCCAGGTAGAGTATTAGCTTGCTATACCATTGAGCTGGCCCCAAGAAGGAGCCATTGGCATTGACAGAAGTTGAAATCAGAAGAAGGAATTAGAAATTGAATGCAGGTAAGTCTTATGCTGTACAGATGTCTGAACCACTAGGTTAAATATCTGCTCAGTCACCAGAGTCTTTCTTAGCATAAGGAAAAACCACTGATTTTATTCAATTGAGTCTTTTTGTTTTGTTTTGTTTTGTTTTTTCATGTGAGGCCAATTCAGAGTCACTTGACAGGCTTGAGCTGAATAACTTCCTGTCCCTCTCCTATGATCAGAGCAGGGGCAAGTGGTCAGAAACAAACAAAAAGAACTTATTTCCGGTCCCATAGAGGCACCGATACTCCAGAAAGTCTTGCGTTCTCCCAAAACCGTTCCTCTCCCCTGTACCACTTCCCCCAATCATTATTAATTTGAGAACTCAGAATATACAGAAATCTTTCTCTTGTAATATTTGCCTCCAGCACAGATAATGCAGCAACACCAGTTTTAGGCAATAGCTCCTATTGTGACATCTCTTGATTTGGCCTCTCACCTGCTGGTCTGCTAGGACTTCTTGGTTTCCTGCTTTGTTCTCTCTGGATTTGTGTAATTTTAGTTTCATAATCTAGCTTCCACTTTTCCAACATCGGCCTCGGGCCCCATTTCTTTGTCTATGACATTTTTGAGTCCTGTTAAATATACATTATTTCCTCTGGTCTCCGCTTCACACAGCCACAGTTTTTAGCAATGTAGGGTTTCAGGATGCAGGCATTGATTTTTGCAGTTGTAGTCTTGTCACTTCCCAAGGATTCTTACCAGAAATGAGAGCATCATTCTGTAATACACTTCAGGTCCTCCCAGTCTTCAGTCTCTTGCATAATATTATTTGTTAGCTATCCTGTTTCTATGACATTGAATAGAAGCATCTTCATACAAGGATAATACTCTTACCTGCCAAATCAGAATAATTTTATATAATCATTCCATAATAATTATAAAAATATCATTCTTCCCTGTAAAACCTATGAAGTAGACATACAGATTGAAAAGATGGGAACATTTAAACTCTAGCAG
Source organism: Ochotona curzoniae (assembly GCF_017591425.1). Classification (NCBI taxonomy): domain Eukaryota; kingdom Metazoa; phylum Chordata; class Mammalia; order Lagomorpha; family Ochotonidae; genus Ochotona; species Ochotona curzoniae. Next base: position 58,073 of record NW_024466978.1, on the reverse strand, counting down.
ATTAAATAAAAATGCATGATTATATAGACTTTTTCAGACAAATCAGATTTTTATGTTTGGAAAAATTATGCAATCTCATCTTTTAAATCATCTTAAAAATGGTAATACTTTTTCACAAGAAGTCACATGTGTATGTTGTTTGGACATGTAGAAACAGATTTGTAAATAAAAAGGCTCAATGCAAATGTTAATTTTTGCTATGTTCTATCCCCAAATTATTTATGTATGACACTGCATATATTCATGTAGCCTAGTATAACAAATAGCTGATTAATTCATTTCTAAATTTTAGGGGATAAATATTGTGGATGCATATGAAACAGAACTCAAAAAAAAAAAAAACCCCAAAAATACAGATGTGCACAGAAGCCTGGTCTGTGTGTTTGGTGAAATACAGTAGAACCTGACTAAATTACACTAATGAGTTGGAGACCCATTACAAATCATCACATTTGCCCAATTAGTGAAGGGGCAGCATACAGGAAAAGACTATTAAGCAAGCCAAGCTGTTAGAAAGGGAAAACAAATTTCCAAGGAAACCTCAAAGCTGTTAACACTATAACACACACACACACACACACACACACACACACACACACACACACACACATGCAAACACACACACACACGAACGCTCCCCCATCAATGATAGGTGAAGTTGCCAGCATCACCGTGAAATCACAGAGTAGTTGCACACATGTATATATGGGTGGCTGAGTATCCCACCTCCCACCCAGTCTTTTCCACTGGAGTGGAAAATGCATGAAGTTGTGATTCTAAGCAAACTATTTTATACTTCCAGTAATGTGAAATTCTTTCCTCTGGTTGCTCCTGGATAATGGATTGTGACCAGATCTTCAATATGATGTCATTTCTCGCTTAGTTTTATGGCTTCCTGATTCCTCTCAGATTCTTTGGTTCCTGAGAACTTTATTTACTCAGTTTAAAGCATTTTTTGGTACATGTTGTGTAGGAAAATAAACTTTGGTTTATTTAGTACAAAAAGCACTCTTCTATCATTTTTTGAATTATTTTAAATTTTATATTGCCATATTTTGCTGGTCTTACATTGACCTAGCGCATCGTTTGAAAGTAAAAATTATAAGACCTCCTGCTTTTGTATCCAGCGTCTAATAAGGGACTGGAGCAAAATAGATTACTCTAATTGGTTAACAAATGATTTATGTTGGTATGAAGATCAAACAATAATATGAATCTAAACTATAACTTCAGTATCTACTACACATTTGTTGTGCAAGAGCTGGTGTCTTTCTTTGTTCAAGTAGTGCCCTGAGACAAACCACATCATAATTACTTAAAAAAAAGGATTGCAGGCTCTTTCAAGATATGAACTGTGTCTATTTCTTTTTCTTTCTTTTTTTTTTTCTTGTCTCTGAACCCATGTTGAATTCCCTGTAGAGAGGATAAAATCTCTTTGGGTGCTCTCTCTCTCTCTCTCTCTCCCTTTCTTTCATGTAGTGTGTGTGTGTGTGTGTGTGTGTGTGTGTGTGTGTGAATGAGACAGAAAGGAAAAGAATTTAGAAACAGTGAGCATGTGTTTGGAAAGGCAGCGTGGCAGAGTGTGGAGATGATGCAGGAGAAGGTAAGTGGGATCAAGATTTAAGAGCTCCCTAGAATGTTCAATTAGCTAGATCATCTTGCCTGCAGTGATCATAGGAACTTTTTTTTTTTTTTACCATATGTGACTTTCTTACCGTATTTGTTAACTCAGGATGCTGGAGTTGGGTATGCAGTAGGAGTGTGCTGCCAGGTCCCATAAAGTCCAGTCCCTAATGACCTCTATTTCTGAAAGCCCAGATAAACCTGCATTTGCCAGAATGTTGAATGTAGTGATGGAATTATTGCTGTGGGAAACACTGAAACATGTGTGAAAGCTCTAGGTCAATATTGAAGAGCAAGCTAAATGGCTCGCAGATGGCAAGATTCTTTTCATCTGTTTATTTATTAGATTTGGGGATTTGTTGTGTTTAATATATTTATTAAATTGAAATCAATTGTAGAAGTACTGGATACTGTTTCTTCTCCTTTTGTAAATACCTGCACATTGGAGTCTCATGGAAGAACGGTTCAGTGTGGCCTGGGGTTGTAGTGGGCTGTGTCACTCGGCAGAGCCGGGATCCCATGTGGGTACCGGGTCCAGACATGAGGTATCCACTTCCAGTCCAGCTCCCTGCCACTGCACATGGGAAGGCAGTGACAATGGCTTAAGTGTTTGGGCCCCTGCAGTCTATGGGAGACCTAAAGAAGCTCCTGGCCCAGTCAATTGTTGCGGCCATTTGGGGTGGAACCAATACATAAAAGTTCTCTATTTCTCTCCATTTTTTTTTCTGTAACTTTGTATTTCAAATGAATAACAATAAATCTTTTCGAAAAAGAATTGGGGAGGGCCAGCACGGTGGCATGACATGCTAACCCTCAGCCTCCGGAGTCAGTAGTCTGTTCAGCTCATGTCTTGGTGCTCCAGTTGCCATCCAGATCCCTGCTTATGGCCTGGGAAAGCAGCAGAGGGTGGCTCCAGCCTTTGGGTCCTTGACCTCATGTGGGAGACCTGGAGCAGACTCCTGGTTCCCAGCCTTAGATTGGCTGAGCTCTGGCCATTGTGGCTATTTGGAGAGGGAACCAGTGAATAGAACCTATCTCTCTGTCTCTCTCAGTCTCTGTAACTCTTTCTTTCTTTCTTTTTTTCTTTTTTTTAAAGAGTTATTTATTTTTATTGGAAAGGCAGATATACAGAGAGGAAGATCTTTCGTCCAATGATTTACTCCCCAAGCGGCCGCAAAGGTTGGAGCTGAGCTAATCCAAAGCCAGGAGCCTCTTCCAGGTCTCCCACACAGGTTTAGGGTCCCAAGGCCTTGGGCCATCCTGGGCTGCTTTCCCAGGTCACAAGCAGGGAGCTGGATGGGAATTGGGGCCGGCGGAATTAGAACCAGCATAAATATGGGATCCCGGCACGTTCAAGGCGAGGACATTAACCACTACGCTATTGTGGCGGGCCGCTCTGTAACTCAATTATAACAAATCAATGTCTAAAAATGATACTTCTATTAATGTGAGGCATTTTCGAAGGACAACGTTTTTCATGTAGCTTATGAGACATGTTGGTATGTACGAGTCAGTTGGAGCTGTGTTGTTTGTAATCTTCAAAGACAAATGAGTCACCGAAATGGAGTTTAACTTGAACTCAGCGGGCTTTGCATCAGAAGTAGAAGTTCAGTATTTTAACAAAGACCATTTGTAAGGATGGATTGTGGCCACACCAATGTTCCTAAACATCAAGCATTGATGGCTGGGGACTCCTTTCTGTAGAAGCTTCTTTTCTCTCTAAGTTTACAATCATTATTGCCTGCAAGGAAACACATACACACACACACAGATTGTATATATAATTATATATGTAATTATATATAATTGTATATATATATATTAATGAAGCAGCAGATTTTCCATAGATAAGTCTCCTCTTTTTTTTTTAAGATGTATTTATTTATTGGAAAGTCAGATATACAGAAAAGAGGAGAGACAGAGAGGAAGATCTTCCGTCCGATGATTCATTCCCCAAGTGAGCGCAACGGCCGATGCTATGCTGATCCGAAGCCAGGAGCCAGGAACTTCCTTCCCGGTCTCCCACACAGGTGCAGGATCCCAAAGTCTTGGGCCGTCCTTGACTGCTTTCCCAGGCCACAGGCAGGGAGCTGGGTGGGAAGTGGAGCTGCCGGGATTAGAACTGGCGTCCATATAGGATCCTGGCACATTCAAGGTAAGGAGGCTGCCGGGCCCAAGTCTCCTTTTTTTAAACAAAGATTGACAATATGAAATTGAGATTAGTTACATATACATATATGTAAATATATGCCCTACATATATTATTTGAGAAGATGATGATTGATTTAAAAGATGAGCAGCGTTGTTTTAAGTTTGTTTCAGACTTTTGAGCTCCTATAGTGGCAGTCTGTTATTTGGTAAGTGACTTTAAGGGCTTAAACAAACCTTTGGATCTCACTTTCCATGGCCTTAATTTTCTGCCTTTGTAATATCGGGAATTTCAATTTTATGTTGAATACCCATTGAAACAACAGGAAAACTGGGGCGACCAAGTGAATTATAATACATCAGCCTAAAAAACAAAACGGTCATCTTACAGCCTCTTTGAAAGGCAAAATGTTCATGCAACAGAATTGCCATGAATGTGTTAGAATACATTAAAAAAAAAAAACAAAGTATGAATTGCCCTATATTCAGAGAAAAAAAAACTGTCCCTTGCATTTGTTTTTTAAAAATCATTCCAGTATATTTTATTTTAATAAAACTATAGAAAAGTGAATGTTTTAAGAAATCAGGAAGACGATTTAGTATGCAATCTCTTAATTTTATCTAAGGTGTTTTTTTTTTTTCCCTTCACACTTTTCTAGCTATGGAACATTATTCTTATGGAAGGTCAGCCGACAATTTTCAACTCAATAGTGTTTTCTGAAACTCATTTGAGGGCATTTTGTCCTACAAAGTTATTGTGTTATGAATGGAAACATTTACTGGCAAATAGCTATGTGACTCATAAGTGCTCCTGGCTCCTGGCTGCTGGATTCAGGTTGGCTAAGCTCTGGCTATCGAGGCCACTTTAGGAGTGAAGCAGTGGATGGTAACTCATTCTCTATAAATCCTTTTCCCCGGTAAAAAATGAATAAATCTAAGAACAAAACAAAACAAAAACAACAAGAACTAATTTTAGGATTATATTATCATCTTTGAGTCCTGCATCCCTCTTACTACTTTCATGATTGCTATTGCAATAAGACGATATCATCAATATCCTAGGTGAAAAGCCAGGAACATGGACCTATGGCTTTTAAATTCCACTCTTGCTGGAAGATGAGGGCAACCTCTCCTTTGCTCGTTTTGGTTGGGAGAATTTTCTGGTCTTGGAAAATGTAGAATTATTGTGGAATGCATTCCATTACTGCTCCATTCCGTCACACCTCATCCTGAAGGCGAAGCAAAACAAAACAGAAAGCAGGCAAGAATAGAAGGAGTATTTTTAGCAGCACCAGCATGATATGGATGCTGTAGTAGCAGCTGCTCTCTGAGCCGCAGCTGAGCAGATCTTCAAACTTCAAGCTGCCCTGAATCCTCCTCTGATCACTTACTGATGGCAGAAAAACCCTGGTCCCAAACGGAAGTCTTGCTGATTCAAGCTGACTCTAAGAGAAAAATGCCTTCTTTTCTGTCTATGTGGACTGAAAACTACTAGGATACAGATGGTAGGAGTATCCTTAGGCACATCACAATAGTAATGAATTGTTCTATTTGTAGCATTTGATGTGAATGGAGTCTTTCCTTGTGTCTGGTATCATCTGTGGCTTAAACTGTCAGGTGAATATTATTAAGCAGATGTAAAGTGAAGTTTTATGGAAGTAACATAACTGGATTCAAGGTTTTGACCATGCCTCATCAAAATCAAAATGTACCCTGATGAACTAAGTAAGATCATTAAAAATAATAATAAATTAATTAAATGATAAAAAATCAGAGGCTGTTTTCACCAAGAACATGGAACACAGGAGGCACTAAATAGGTTTTCAAATTTTAATGTCTAAAAAATGTTCAGGACTGGCACTGTGACACAGAAGCATAAGCCAACTCCTGTGTGCTGGCATTCTCTATGGGCACTGGTTGAAATCCTAGATGCTCTGTTTTCATTCCAGTTCCCTAGTCATTCTTGGGAAATCAGCAGAAGATGGCCCAAGATCGTGGGCTCCTGGTCTCACTTGGGAGACCTGGAAGAAGGTCCCAGCTGTTATATTTTCCCTGGCCCTGTCCTGTCTGTTGGGGGTATTTTTGGAGTTAACCAGTAACTCTGTGTGCACTGTGCCTTTCAAATAAATTTAAAAAATCTTTTTAAAATTGTTGTTTTGGGAATTCATTACTCAAACTCATTTCTGGGTCTCTTTTCCTCTCATTCCCCCCTTGCATCAAAAGAATTCTGTAAACTTTAGGTGAAGGAAAACAAAAGAATGTGAACGTATATAAAGTATTGCATTACAGGGATTTGCAAGTTTGGAAGTATGAACAAATAACGCAAGGATCTGGGGAGGGGCCAGAAAATGCTCAATTCTGGAAAGATTTTAGGTGTTGATTGGCTCTGCTACAATCTGCAGCCTGTTGTTTCAATAACTCATTCTAGGTCACTCTGGTGGGAGCTAACTAAATCCATCCTTGCAGAAAACTGTGCAGTATACCAGCCTGCTACATAGCAAGTCAAAAAATAGAAATAGTAATAGTTAAAAAGAAGGCTATTAGAAAGATAGAATTATGGGTAAGTGGCAACTACCTTCAGAACAGGAAATCACAGCTGTGGAGATCCAATTTGGAATTTAGCTTTCTTCTTTCAGAATCAGTGGTTTTAATTTAAGTATATGGGAATAGCACAGAAATCCAGAATGGTGTGGTGTTTCTGAAATTATTGAGGAAATAGAAGGAATCATGTGACTTACTAGTATTTTTTTTCCCTGTAAGAGGAAGGCTATAACACTGTAAATGAATAAATAAAACCAGGGCATAGTTCATGAACTTGTGTGTGTGTGTGTGTGTGTACTTCTGTTGTATATTTCCCCATTACCTCTTGCCCTTGCTTCTACTTTTTCCCACCACAATCATCACTTTCAGAATTATTGGAATAGATACTTAATCTAATTTGTTTCACAACTTTGATAGCTATAGCAATAATATTTATTAGTGAGATTGTTTCTGATGTTACTATAGCCTGATTGTAATAACATCTTTCTAGCCAGAAAAGCGTAATTTTAACTCTTGTGTTTCCGAATTCTGCACCTGCTCCTGCCTAGGTTTGATCAACTAATTCCTACTGAAGTGTTGTCTAATATGAGAAGTCATCATGTTCCCTCTTAGAAGAAAACTTGTATTTGGATGAATACTTAAGGCCTTATATTAATGTTTCCATTGCCTATAGTGGCATATCTTACCTACTAGCTTTGCAAAAGTAATTTTTCCCATTTTTTTGGGAAAGCACAGATTAGACACATATCCACTGATAATATTAAACTTAGACCAATTTTAGTTGTTCTTGTTTTGGTATAATAACTTTTTATCTTTCCTAATTTTAACTGGATTTATCCAAGTTCCAGAGAAAAGTTTAGCAAGTTACTACAAGTTAGGCCTGATGAAGCATTCCCACCCAATTTTTCTCCTTGGTGACCACTCTTTTTTTTTTTTTTTTTTTATTGTTAATAACATTGTATTATGTGATACGGTTTTATAGGTGCTTGGATTTCCCCCGCTCCTCCCACAACCTCCCCCCCCCCGGTGGATTCCTCCACCTTGCTGCATAACCACAGTTCAAGTTCAGTTGAGATTCCTTCACCACTCTTGCTAAACAAGTTTCCACAGACCCATTCTGAGAAAGAGGCCCCCCGCATGTTCTTTTAGGTGAGGCACTCCTGCACCTGACCACTAGGTGTCTCTGTAAGTCCATGCTGGGTCAATGTAGCGTGAACCGCTCACCACAAAAGTGTGGGTCTTAGACTCGCAATAACACCTAACATCATGGAAGTAGAATAGTTTTAAAGTAAACACTAGGTAATGCCACTAAATCATGAGTTATCTGCTTGTGTTCATGAAGAATAATACAGCGGTTGATCATTAATTCTCAAGAGAAGCTGAGAGTTGGAAAGTTTGGCATTCAATTAGTGTGTGCTCAGTGGGGGTACATAAATACTTTCTCAGGAATCTTGGGATAGATGCAGGGATCAAAAATTAATCCAGCTAGAGCCTTGCAGTTATTGGCTTCCATAGGAACATGGAATGGCATCGGTCATTTGCAAGGGAAGCATGCTGCATGTGCAGGTTCCCTGAGATCTCTGGATGCAGCTTCCCCACCATCACACCGTGGAACATGCAACAGTCTGGTTGAGAGACCCGTGTCCCTTGCCTGCTCCTTCTGCCTCTTTGGTCTTCCCTCTTTCAGTCGGCTTGGTGCCTTTTCTTTTTATTTCAGCACTAAATGTATCTAATGATATTATGCCCATTGTCCTTTATTTTGGAAGCAACAAGTGAATGTAAAATTCTGTCTTATAGATTGGCATTCTTGTTTCTTGCGTTATTCCTGTTTTTTTTCAACCTTAGTGTTTAAATAGAATCACACAGTGAATTCCCAATACATTTGGGGGGTGGGTGGTAAATCACTGAATACAAACTTCAGTAATCCAATTGAATTGTGAAAATTCAGACTAATGTTCATTTAATAAGTAATTCCACATATTTAAATATATATAATCTAATGCTTGATAAAGGCTATTACTTTGGCTTTTCTTTTTGAACATTCAGCTTTGTCTGAATCTTATCGAGTGAGAGAACTGTTACACCAATTCATGAGACTTAGAAAATAAGACATAGAAATCTGCCTAGGAAAGTCCACAAATTGAAGATGGTGGAGCAAAATAAGAAAATGCCGTAATTATCCATTCAAATATACAAATAGAATCTCACATTCAAATACAGGCAGGCTCAGCGTTAGAAGGCATTTCCTTCACATTAGGCAATATCGTCTCACTATAATCATAGTCTTTCCAGTTATTCATGAACCGGCCTTTGTCTCCCAAGAACATGCAAGTGAGATTGCAACTCTGTTTCTGAGCATCTCAAGTGAACACAGATTTGATATGTGGAGGGGGTAGCAAACATCTCCGATGTGTCCAGGTTCTCTTACATGCATGATTCCCTGTGTGTTTGTTCAGGAGCTCAGTATGTCACCACAATCTCCTTTGAATTCCTGGAATACAGTCATTTTCTGAGAGCAAGCACCATAGTTGTCTAAGAACTGGAACACAGCAGTTCAAGATAATTCTTTAGCTCTGAAAGTGACTAAAGTTTCTCAAAGCATTCATTACTTTATTTTCCTTCCTGCTGTGAGGAGAGAAACAAAGAAAAGGAGAAACGTGATATTTCAATTCTTTTGGATACAAAAATAGCTCATAGCTAACAATGTCCAATCACTGTGAATTATAATTAGATAATACTTTTGTTTCTTTAAAGGTCATGTTTATGCAGTGTTTAATGTATACCAGCTGTTGTTTTTGAAACATTGTAATTATTAAATTAGTTTCTATCTTAAAATCATCCCTGTTATGATGATTGGACACTTAGCCATATAAAGTTTAAAAACAGTTGCTGGTGCCTCTAGAATCGTGCTTGAGCAGACAGATAAGCTCTGTAGGCTAGAATCCTAATGTACAATCACAAGTTGTATTGTACAATGTTGATGTGGTTGCATTAATTGATAGGATTGATCCTATCTGACTTTTTGTTAGACAAAGTGCGCCATTTACACACAATGTCATTTGCCTTACAGAGTTCCCTTCGCCTCCTGTCTGTCTCTCCAGGAGCTCATTTATGTTGAGATTCCTTGAGTTTCCAACACCAGGCAGTTTGAGAATGAGTCTCCCCAGCATCCCTACGGTACTTTTGCCATGCTGCAGTGTGCTTCCCAGTTGGTCTGCTTGTTCACTGCTGTAGCCATATGCTTGCTCTTTGCCCCCGAAGTACCGGGGATGCGCCACACTCAGGTACCAAGATGACAGACTGGGAGGTTCACATTCATATACTCAGCATCTCTTCTCACCACCCAAATGTTTACAGGCGTTTCTGAACTTTACCATAAGCTATGGCTACACCAGCATACTTCACCAAGCCAAGTTTTCCCCTGTATTTGTTGTCTTCTGCTTTTGAGCATTGAATGAGCATTACCATGATATCATGAAAGGTTTTTAAGTCTTTGACGCCAATGGATATGTCACACTGGGACACTTTCCTCTAATGTATCTAAATGCACTATACCTTCTTCCCAGGGACCGTTGTAACGAGGGTAGAAGTAAATTTTGTGCCCATATATGCACACACACACACACACACACACACACACACACACACACACACACACACACACACCACAGAACCATCTGGGAAAACACTTAATTGCGTGTATCTTCTAAAACGAAGTGTACATTAGTGATCTCATTTGTTTATATGAATATCTGTCACACACAAGACAAGTGCATATTTGTGAAAGGAAAGTAGAAAATAACGAAAGGAAGAAAGAACAAAATGAAAGAAGGCTCTCTTGTAATGGCCTGAATATGTTGATTATCTTTTTTCCCAGGGAAGAATGTGATCAGAAAGCATGAAAATTCTCCAAACATCGAAAAGAGTGTATGAACACACTAAAGTCTTTCTTTGAATGACTTTGGATTTTTTGCAATCCTAATATTGTTTCTGTTCTCATAGCATCGAAAAAAAAAGCAACATTTTTTTTCTACCAAAGATTTCAATATTGTTGACGAATAGGCTGACTCTTGCTACAAGGTTATGTGTCTGAAGCATCCATGGCACATAAATGTCTCATTTTATCTTATCTTATTTTTGCCAATAGGCCTTTTCTTTCTCATATTTACTCAAATCATTATGTACTTGCTTATTCAAATGAGCCTGAAAATAACCTCAATTACTCTTTCTCATGACCCATTTCCAAACCGTTAGCTAGTTTGGGGTTGACTTTAGAAGCAATCAAAAATGCTGAAACATTCTTGAATGGCTTTCCCTGTTGTTAAAGTTAAAATCAAACTTTTGAAAATTGCCTAAGAACATTCCATAATCACCCATTGGCTATGCCTCACCGCTGTTTTTGCTCCTTTATGCCAACAGCGTCAGGCTCACTTCTGCCCTTAGACATGCCTATCAAGTTAGCCATTGCCTTGAGTCTCACACTACTGTGGTTCCTGTCACTCAGCTCCTAACTTATGGATCTCCTCTTTAATGAACTCTTATTCAACGTTCTAATCTCCCATTGGAAAACTAGAACTGCTTTATTACACAATATGAATTCTGTGCTAAGTACTTGCGACTCTCAGATGTTCCATTGTCATTCATGGCTGATTTCTTTATTGTATATCTATTGACAATATAATCTAATTTCCATAAAAAAGAATCTTTTTTATCTCACTCGGTAGTCTATCTCTGGTCCTAAAAGAGGATCATGCAAAGGCCAAATACACAAAAATAAAGCTTAAAAAATAAAAATATAGTAGTAAACTATCAACCTCTGCATGTAATTTTGCTTTTTGCAGGTTCAATGATCTAGCCTGAAGCATTATCCAAAAACATCGGCTGAAAAATTTTACAAATAAACAATTCATGGATGCTAAGTCGTTCTGTGTTCTGAACAGTATGGGGAAAAAATCTCCTGCCATGTCAATCCTTTCCTTGTGGGACGTAGGCACACTACCTCTTTGGCCTACTCATGCTGTTTCATTCCCACCTGTTAGTAATTTGTTAGCTATTTCACTTACAAAACGGTTTATTGTGTAATAGCAATATTAGCGTTTAATTTCTCTACTGCTTGCATTAAAACTATTCAACATTATTTTAGTTGTTATTATTAAACTGTTAGGTAAGATCTTATTCCAGGTTTACAGTAACAAGAAAGAAAGAAAAGCATAGCTTAAGAAGTATTTGGAACTATCTGTGATTTTTGCCATTGAATACAGTTCCTAAAATGTAGCTCATGTGAATAATGATGGGCTACTGGAAAATTAAATTTCTATAGAATGAACCAATGAATGAGCTTCAAGAACACCATGATCCTGAAAAAAAAATCCCAATTTCAAATGCTTATAGAATTTCACATGAATTTCTTTCCTGATTATACATCCATGCCACCTCACAAGATAAAACATAACTTCTATCTTCTTGAAGTCATCAAGGAGGCCTGTGCACTATTTTACCCAAGCAAGTTATTGTTTGGGGACATTTAATCACAATCTTTATGAAGCCTGGGTCTTCCATTTCTCTCTTGGTGTCACCAGCAGCCATGCTTAGAAGGTTTGCAAGACTTCCCTTGGGGGATGGATGGAGAGATTATAAGTCGCCTGCATGTATTAGGCCCAGCAAGCTCCTGCGGTAAGGGCTCCCAGCCGACTGTCATAATGGGTGAGACTTGAGTCATTATGATGTGGAATAAAGAACTGAAAAGTCACAGACTCTTATGTGTGCAACTCAAATCAGTAAAATGTGGAACAAAGAACTGGAAAGATGGCACCTGACTAGGCGAATCTTGGTAAATTGTCACTGCTTTACACTGCAAGGTTTCACTGTGATTTGTTATACAGCAATAGATAATTGAATTGTACGGCTAATATAAAGACACAGAATAGGAAAAAGTGAGAAAAATAGGAAGTGGTGTTCTTGCTTTTCAAGAAATATGGTTCTTATTTAGTTATAATGCCTCTGCAAATACAGTACAGGCAGCACAAACTGCCAAAGAAAATATGAACGTGGGCTATCTATTACTGTCTATTTGCTGCCACAGCCCTAAATACAACATTACTTTGGGGATCCTTTACATGGTGAAGATCCAGCCCAATCTGAGTTGGCAGGAGGAATTCCAGGTATAAACAATGTCAATCCCAGACAGTCATCAAGGCAGTAATATCTCTAGTTCTCCATTTAAATTTAGGATGCCTTCTCAAGAAAACGGCCTAAGAAGACACCCAGGAACATGAGATATCAAACTCTATAATTAATACCAGAATTCAAGGAGCAAAAGGCAAAAACAAAAACAAAGTTCACCCAATTCAGTAGATCTGAAAAGAAATCGGGAGTTTTGTCTGATTACGTTCTGCGCAGTGTGGTCTTCCTTGCACCTATCTATCACTGTCCTGAAGGAATAGTCTTTGCGCGTATTTCATGATAATTTCACTGCAATGTCCAGAAATTCCACAGCCACACATCTGTGCAGGAATAGTTAAAGCATGGTCAGTTTTAGGATCAGATTTTCAATTTAGAAGCTGTTTCAAAAACATGATTACATCCTTTGAAGTCTTGAATTGATGGAAAGAAGCATGCGTTCAGTCATTTGGAGCCATGGCTAAGAGTCCCCTTGGGATGTTCAGAGCATCTGGCTTCAGATTCCCAATCTGCTGCAGATCCAGCTTTCTGCTGATCTGCTCTCTAGGAGGAAACACACACAATAGCTTGTGCCTCTGGGTCCCTGTCATCTGCAGGGGAGACCTGAACAAGATTCTGCACTACCGGGTGCCGACTGGCCATCCATGTTTGTGGCAGGCATTTGGGGAATGAACCAAACGGATGAGTGGGTGTTCTTTCCATCTCTTTCTTTCACTGCTTTTCAACTAAAAGAAACAAATAAATGCTGAGTAATGGGAAGTTACTGGAAGATATGATTGCCTGTGCCAGTCATGGGAATAGCTACTTTACACTCAGTTTTCCATCTTTCTAGATTGTCCCTCTGGACTTGAGCTCTTGACCATCTTTTATAACTCTTCTCCCCTGTTTATAAAACTGGAACAAAAATGTCTTTGTTGGTATGCTAGAATGTAAATTAAATAATTAGTAATTTGCTAAAACTTTGAAAACGAAACTGCTAAGTATTATTATTACTTCAAGGGTAATTTGCTTCTTCTGATTCATTTGTAATTATTTCATCAAAACATCCTTCAGTAAGAGCTGTTTGATATGTAAAAATGCCTTAGGGACCTTCCCTATAAGACTTTGGCAATCAAAATTAGTTGGAGGTTTTGCCAACTGAAGTTTATTTGCACCCAAAGGTTTGCAACAGTGTAAGTGTCAAATCACCATTTTACTCACTCAGAAACCTGTTGAAATACAAACAAAACCCAGAACACTCATTCATTATTGTGTTTTTCTGTAATAGACTCTTACCCAAATCTGAAATATGGACTTAGGCCAGGCCCTGGTAGAAACTGGGAATCAGACCAAATTTGATTTCAGCCCTTTCTCTCATGCTTGTATTTATCTGGTAATGCCTATTTCTTCTGTGTTAGGTGTCTAACTCAGTCCCTCTGGAATTTGCGTGAAGCTACAAGTCAAGTTGGAAGACCAATCTGATGAGCTGGGGTCCCTTAGCAAAAATTAATCAGGATGATGCCTAAACAGCTTTTAGAGGATCCCTTAGAGCAAATTGAATAGTTAACTAGTGGAGAAATCTCCTTTGAACTTCAATTTTTAAAAAACAATGTCAAATTTTAACGTTTTATCCCACATCCATTCATTTCAAAACAAAATGAATGTTTATCATTATGTATTATACAAATTGTATAATATTCATATCAAGCCGTAGCTGCTGGTTTTAAGTTATCCGTTACATTTGGTTATGGTATGTTTAAGTGTTTAAACGTATTCCAAGAGTACATACCCCTCAAATGGAGAGACTAATCAGACACTACAGCAGCTGACATTAGTAGTTATCAACAGACATGAGAAATCCACGACCCATTCCTTTCTATTTGAAGCACTACTAATATTGCAAGAAGAAATGGAAGTGGGAGAATGAGGCAAGTGCTGACTCCATCACTTTATTAGGGTGTCTGACTGATCATTCCCTTGCTGGGAGCATTGTTAAGTGTGTGAAGTTATTTGCTACCCAAAGTCTTTCTCTTCTTCTTCATGGAATTTATTGCCTTCATTTCATCCTGCAATCATCTGTTGTCTAGCAAGCCTGCAGAACAGTCTTTCTCAGAAATTATGACTTCTTTGTCACTTTTACACTTCAAACCATTGGATGACATCCCATCACCCACAAAGGGTGGCTTACAAAGGTTATTTATGGTCTCCACCAAAGAACTTTTGAGTTTGAGCAGCTCTGAATAGTTTTTAAAAGGAAAAGGTTAAAATGAAAAGTTTAAAAACAAGTGAGACACAGTATAGAGTTCACATCTTTCTTCATGGTGTACAGTTACCTAAACTCTCACCCCTTCTCTGACTTAACTCCTAATCATCTCTTCTCCCTCTAAGTCTCATAATGCATTGATGTCTAAATTACCTGATGATCACCCAATGCTATATTCCATTCTCTCTACTCAGATTACTGGTCCTTCACCATCCCTACCTAATCTCCATAAAATGTTTATGTGTGTTTCTTAAAACCCATCTCAGTCATTGCTGCCCGAAGCCCCAGTGTTTATAAGGATTATTCTGTGTTAGAACTGTCTAGAGATACGACATTTATCCTACTTGGCCAGTGACTATCACCATTCTTACAAAAATACTAGTGGCCCTACAACTAATATATTGTCTGGCATTTAAGAGTGGTTGAGTTGTATTAGGCATAAATGTGTTTGTTTCCAGTGATGAAACTAGAATCATGTGAATATGTGAACACTAAAAAAAAAAAAATCAGTAATGCTGGAGACAGGGCACAGCAATCTAATCTGCCTGTGGTGCCAGCATTCCATATCAGTGCAGGTTCAGGTCCAAGCTACTCCACTTCGATTTAACTCTCTGCTTCTGCAATTGGAAAGCAGAGGAGGATGAAACAATTCCTTTGGCCCACTGTGCCAAAATAGGAGACCCGGAAGAAGCTCTTGGCTCCCAACTTCAGGTCAGCTCAACTCTGTCCATTTGGAGAGTGAATCAGCAGATGGAAAGCTTTCTATCTCCTCTTCTACTTCTCTCTCTCTAAAATCTGCTATTCAGGTGGGAATCTGGGTATAGCTTCTCCCCTTGTCTCCCATCTCCCTGCAGATATGGGGAAAAAAATAGAAAACCTGGAACAATGATGTGCCCACTGTTCCCTGAGCCTCAATCCTTCCCACCCTGATCAACTATGTGAGCATCATTTAAAATAAAAATTGAAAAAGAATCTGCTTTTCAAATAAAAGTAAATAAATCTTAAAGTAAACGTGCTCCCTCATGATTATGCATTCCAGCTCTGACTCAACGGAACACCGCTGACAGATCGTTTCTTTCATTTGAGTTTATGTTTTCTGTGGGTATTTTTGTTTTGCTTTGTTTTCTGTTCATTTACTTGTTATTGATTTTTTAATTTCTTCAAGAAGGAGGATACTGACCCAGTGAATGTGTTATTTAATATAAATTCAAATAATGATAGTAAATGCTTTCTAATTGAAATGGAATGTGGGTTGAAATGTCTAGCAATGATTACCTGAGTAAAATTGCTCTAAAAGGAGATTTAATGGTGTCATGCAAGAAAATGTCCAGGGGTAAGTGATTCTAGAATTCTGTATTTCCATATTTTGCCGTACCATTTTCAGCACTGTGATTTTTACCTGGTAGTGTATGAGTCTAGGACAGTTGCAAAAACCCCAAGTATGCTTTAAGATACAACTATCCCCTCACATGCATTTCTTTTGGAAAATGAGAAAGCATTTCTAAAGACGTCCCTGGCAGATCTACAGACCTCATACTTTCCCAAGCCAGTTCCCAAGCAGAATGCATTGTCATGGGCAGTTTGGGCCAATTGTGATTAAGCTATGGGACTAAGAGAGCTCAGCTTCCTCAAAAGACAGTGATTACCAAATACTAGCACAAAATCCAGAGTTCGCTCAGCTCAGAAGAAGTGATGGAAGTAGGGTAGGATGACATCTACCATGGCTTCTTCCACGCATTCAGTTATTTCTACTTTCTCATGAAAGTGTTGTCTTCATTGACCTTGTAGATTTAATTCCTGGTGATTTTATGATTTACTGTAAATATCCTTATGAGCATATATGATCTGGAATATGTATTTCATGAATACACAACTAGGGATACAACACAGGACAAGGATCTCTTGCACGATGGGCCAGTTTTCAGTCTCACTGTGCTCCTGGTCTCCACCGTTAAACAACTTGTTGCTTAATTAAAGTCGCTTGAAGACAAAATCCGTGGCAGTCAGTTTAGGTTCCTGGATCGACAATGATGCTGATTCCACATTCACAATTAATTCTCCCCTGTGTTAGGGATGAAGTCTTGGCTGATTAAAGATTATCCAAAGATTATTGCAGATGTCTGAATTTTTAAAACAATCAGCAACCGTGCAGTGCCTGTTTGATGTGCATACACTTGGGTTGTGGAAGAAAGGAGGCATTTTCCTTTCCCCTTCAGAAACCTCACTTGACATTTAGCAAGGGACATTTGTTAGAATGTCAGTTTGATAAAATGGTTTGCAGGAGTCACCAAGCATTTGCTACTGAGCTATAACAATTATTAAAAACCATAATTACTCAGGGAAGTTTTAAAGAACAAATGTTTTCATGAGATTTGGGCAAAATAATCCTATGCAGGTCACCATGTTTCTTCTGTCTCCTCACGGAATTGCTCTTTCCACTCTGGTACAGTAGCAAAGTTACCAGCATTCGCTATGGAAAATGGGGAACAGGGTATTGTATGTTAGAGGGGCAAGTGGAACTTACCAAAGGAATTTCTCTGAATAAAGAATACATACCACCTGGGCATTGGGTTTTATAATGGGATTTCCTTCCAAAATTTAATAATAATCATCAATAGCATGAAACATGTATTATGCATAAAATAAAATGCCTGCTATGCTTAAAGTTTACATGTAGGAATTCATTTTATAATAACAATCCCTTAGAATGGGGAATATGAGCATCTCAGTTTTCTTTTAAAAAATAATTTTTATTATTAGAAATGCAGATTTACAGAGAGAAGGAGACACAAAAAGATATTCCAAATGCTGGCTCATATCCAAAATTGTCAGAATGGGCAGAGCTGAGCTGATCTGAAGCTGGGAGCCGGGAGCTTTTGTCCAACCTTACATTTGAGCACAAGGACTCAAGACTTTGGGCCATCCTTTTGCTGCTGTCCCAGACCATAAGCACAAAGCTGAATAGGAAGTAGAGAAACTAAAACCACATATGGTTGCCAGTGCTGGCAGCTGGGGTATTAGTCAATTGAGCCACTGTACCGACCCAATCATCTCAATTATACAGATGAAGAACCTGAGCAACAAAGAAAAGAAATTGGCTTAAAGGCATGTAAGATTTTAAATATTCTAAAATATGATTTAGAAATTCACTCATACCTACTCCATTATGTTACCTTGTTATGCATATTATACATTCATGTATCTCACAGTGTGACTACGAGCAGGTCTACATTCATGCTCCTCAACCACTGAATAGTCACAATAGAATGTTTAAAGAAGGAATTAGTATATGCCAGGCTCTACATTTCCAGTCGCTATTCTAAGTGACCGTTGGGGCAGGTGTAAACACTCATGCTCTAGAGTCTCTGTCTTGGCAACTGAAATAGAAAAATATACAATTAGCTTATAATTGGTGAGTCAGGAGTTCAACCTGGAAATATGTCTCCAGAGTCTGGGTTTTGATTCTTTCGGAGATAGACAGACACACACACACTGACAAAGAAAGATCCCATCTGATGGTTCACTTAAAAAGGTCTCTTGTTTCCAGGGCTGTGTCAGGCCAAAGTCAGAATCTAAGAATTCAAACTATGTCTTGGAAAAACGTGACCTAAGTCTTGCTGCTGCCCAAGGTATGTCTCGGCAGGAACCTGGAGTGAAAAGGGGAGCTGGTATTCAATCTCAGGCACTGCGAAGTGAGATCCCAGTGTGCCAAGAAGATTCTGAAGTGTTATCCCAAATGCGTATCGCTACAGCCTTGATCTTGATGCGGTCTATCTCACTAAGCAATTGTAAGAATAATGTAACACAGACAAGCACACCGACCAATTTTAAAGGTGTTTATCATTTGGACGGGGGGGGGGGAGGTTGGAGAGATAGTGGGGCACAGGCATGTAGCAATGAGTGCTTTGTTATTTTTATTTTTCATTTAGTTATTTATTTCAGCTGCTTCTTGGCTCACTTGGCATGTGCAGTTCCTTACTGGGCACTGTTAGTTGCAGATAAAAACCACCAAGCCCTTCCTCTTTCAAAGGCTGACATTTGAGGTGGAAAGAAGAGACTGGTGGTCCCACAGCTCACGGAGAGTGTGGACTGAGCTCAGCATCTACCATTCCCTCAGAGGACTGGTTATTATTATTATTATTATTTTCTTATTTGTGGCCTGGTGAGGAGGGGAAGGCTGTGATGTCCCTAGATCTCTTTGGACACATGAAGTTGACATTCAAAAGTGAGTTCCTGTGGATTACAGGGAAGATTTTAAGAATAGTGCTTCATTATTATTTTAAGCTTTTCTCATCCCCAAATGCTACCTCTGAAACAATCAAAGCATGCACTTCAGAAATCTGGCACTGCTCTGTGTACAAAGCAGGATGTTCCCTGGCAGGGGAAGGCAGCTCTCCTGCAGCATGGCAGGCTGTTAGAACTCCACATCCCTCACAACCTCATTTAAAGCCCAGCACTTGTCAGGTGCAAAGGTGCCGCTGCAGCTGAGATGCTTCTTGTGGAGCAAAGGAGAGACTCACTTGGGCCACCGTAGGGTAGAGGTGTTCCTTGTGAAGGTGCAATCGAGCTAGGGAGCAGATAGGGGAGGACAGCCATGTAGATTCTGAAGTTTGATCTGCAAACAGCAACAACTTTGAACCTTGTTCATTTATGTCTCTGAGTCTCAATGTCCACGTGTGTTAAACAGGAAAAAAAATAGCAACTAGTTCACGGTGGTTTTTGAGATAACGCCAAAAATTAGTATGTGTAACATACTAGAATGGTAACAAGGGCAGAGCAAATGTTTAGTGCTAAGTAGTTTTTATTATCATCAATAGGGACTTGAAGAACATGGCATTTGCTGATAGCCCTAGGTCTCACTGGAACATTTCCAGAAATCTGGCTGAATTTTCCTGTGTATTTCTGCTTCGTGACTTGTTTAGTAATTTTGTATTTGTGCACACACAATTTCTTGCAAACTCAATTCTTTCACTTCTGGGTCCTACTATCCATTTTGTTTTGAAGTTCAAAGTTCTCCATGAGTAGATCTGGTTAAACGTACTTTTTCTTGGCTAGACACTTCGCCTCAGTTCTGGCCAGTTTTGTGCATCTGGTATCTGGGCCTGCTCTAATTGACTGTAGCTTGAAATGGAGGTTAGCGACACCATTTTCATCAAGAACTCTGTGGGTGAAGACAGGGCCTTCAGAAGCAATCCATCTGCTGCATGGGAATATAAGGACAACACAAAGGCTTTGTGTTCAGCAAGAGTACCTGATAAACTGTTGTTTCCTCCGAGCTTTGCTTATCATACTCATTGAGGTTCCTAAACTTCACCTTAGGGCCACTTCTACTTCACATGTGTGTCTTTTGAACCAAGTGTAATGTGTTAGGTGTCAAAACAACGGTTAGGTCTTAACTAAATACCTGTCAAATGAATGAATATCACATACCAGGTACCTTGACTTTCATTTATGCAGACAATGTTTAAAAGTAACATACCATTTAACATCTAAATTGTTTCAATAATTTAATTCCAGACTCTGTGTTATGACCTTAACTTAGGGTGCACTGGTATTATAATGACTGTATAATATAAAATTCATTGTCCTCATTTAGTATATGAAAAAATTGAACTCTAGGAAGGTAATGTTCCTGGACTAAAAGAGGTATGATGCAGGAAAGTAGGATTCAAAGAAATGGGTGCTTTATTTCTGAGTTTGCATTTTTCACACCAGAACATACATTTGTGGTATTTCATATTGTTGATTATTTTTTTGTTCTTCAACTTCTAAAAATTGCTCTATTATAAGCCATGTTACCGCCCTTCTTAGATACCTTCTCTTTCTCAGTCACACACTGTTATATCTAGGTTTCTAACTTTTATTTGCCATGGACAAATTTACAGGTTTTGCCTTTTTTTTAATATTTATTTTTTATTGCAAGGTTAGATATACAGAGAGAAGGAGAGACAGAGAGAAAGATCTTCTGTCCGTTGCTTCATTCCCCAAGTGGCTGCAACGGTTAGAGCTGTGCCAATCTGAAGCCAGGAGCTAGGAGCTTCTTCTGGGCCTCCCATGTGCGTGCAGGATCCCAAGGCTTTGGTCTATCCTTGACTGCTTTTCCAGGCCACAAGTAGGGAGCTGGGTGGACAGCAGGGCTTCTGGGCTAAGACCCGGCACCCATATGGGATCCTGGGGCAAGATGAGAACCTTAGCCACTAGGATATCACACCAGGCCCTGCCTTTGTTTTGTATTATTGTGACAATTATAAAGCCTTGTGTGCTCTCAGATGTTACTGTTCAGTGATAGAAGTGAGTGCCATGATTCTCCCTATTTCTAAAAAGAATACATGTGAATCAGTGGTTCACAGATCAGAATTTATATTTGCCTTGCATACCTGGGATGTATTGAGAATGTGTCTTCTTTAAGATGGCAGTATGGTATTTTCAATCTATATCATCATAGAATTAAACCTGGCAATAGCAGCAAGGAACAATTGGACTAGACAGGTAACTTTTTAATACAGTACAGGGACTATGATAGAGCAAAGCATACATTACTTTAAAATTATGAACACTAGATGGCATATTTAGACTGGAGAGGGTTAAATATGATTTGGGGCAGATTAATGTACATATTGTGTAAGAGATGAGCATGTGGGACATTTATTTTTGTTAAGATTTTTTTTTTAATTTTCATTACAAAGGTGTATTTATTGAGAGAAGTAGAGACAGAGAGAAAGATCTTCCACCTGCTGGTTCACTACCCAAATGACCACAACTCCCCAGTCTGAGCAGATCCAAAGCCAGAAATCAGGTCTTCCACATGGGTGCAGGGTCTCATGGCTTTGGGCCATCTTCAAGTTTTTTTCCTAGCCACAAGCCGGGAACTGGATGGGAAACGGGACTGTGGATTAGAACCGGTGCCCACATGGGATGTCTGTGCTTGGATGTGGAGGATTAACTAGTTGAACCAATGTGCCAGCCCCAAGGCTTTTTTTTTTTTTCTTTTAGTATGTATTTGAAAGACAGCAATGGATAGAGAGATGGACAAATGGATGTAATGCTTGCAACAGTCAGGGATGAGCCAAGCTGAAAGAAATAGTTCATAATAAATCCAGGTGTCCCACTTTCAAATCAAGGCCCCCAATTCTAGTCATTGCTTGCTGCCATTTAGTATACAGATTGGCAAGAAGTTGGAACCAGAAGTAGAGCTGGGATTTGAACTCAGACACTCTGATGTGGAAGGTGGGAGTTTC
The DNA here is from genome assembly GCF_017591425.1 of Ochotona curzoniae. Taxonomy (NCBI): domain Eukaryota; kingdom Metazoa; phylum Chordata; class Mammalia; order Lagomorpha; family Ochotonidae; genus Ochotona; species Ochotona curzoniae. The sequence goes on along the minus strand of NW_024466978.1, from coordinate 36,101 downwards.
CTCTAATGGGAATTAGAGGATTTGGATATTTAAAAAACATAAACAATGTGCTATTTTTGATGAGGTGGAAACCCTTTAGGTGGATTTATTTATTTCCAGTCCTCATGGGAATCTATGCTATTTTAATGATTGGAGATTTGTACAATTACTATTGGGACAGTACACTTAGAGCTACGCCAATATATTAGACAGCGGTTTATAGTAAGACGTGTGTTCCTACAGGAGTGAGTTTGTGCAGTCTGAGGCAGAGGGCACATTACCATTCATGGCATCAAGGCCTGCTTTGGTTCCAGGCCTATAAAAGAAAGTACGTTTCTCTTTGCAGCAACAGCTAACCTTTTCATAAGTCAGGTATCTTACACACATGTTACTCATTCAGTCCATGGGGCTGAGGTGTGCTTCTTAGGCAACTTTATTCTAGTTACTACTTTTAATTTCCCTGCCATCATAGAGCCACATTTACTATTTTTCCTTTTATATCCTATATATGTACATTGCAAAAATAGTCAATAGTTTGGATGACATCTCCTCACAATTCCCCCCAAATTTGGGTTATTTTAATCATACTGTGGATGATCCTAAAAATGAGTTGCCAGACTCTTACACAGTAAGGAATATCTATTTTAATTCACTACTGGTATTCTCTAAGGAAATGCCAACCTGCTTTCCATCTGGAATAAAGAATCTTCTGTTTCCATGAGAAACTCCTTACTTTGGCTCATTATTTAGTTAGCACTATGCAAAGGACAGAAAGTGTCAGAAACTGTAATGGCTTAAGTGACATCAGGGCCTGTGCAGTATTTTAAAGAAATTTTGATGCTCTGATGCAAACAATTTACTAAAATCTCATCATAGCAGTGTGATGTAGTCAGGTGGATATAAATAGTCACACTCCACGGTACAAGAAACTCAATTAGACACATCGTTTTTTTTTTTTGTGAGCAACTTTATGAAGTCATTGAATCGAGTCCTGTGTCCATCATAAGCGTCTCGGGACATATTGGCACCTAACCTCAAACACCTCGATGGAAAGGAGAACTTTTGTTGATGGAAAGTGACATCAACACCAGAAACCCATTCATTTTTCTTTGTCTGAAATCAAGAAGCAGGTAAGTGAGGGGAAAAGATGGAGACACAAAATCAGGCAGTTTTGCTTCTTTTTCAGCTTTATTATCCACACGTTGAGACACTTTGTACTACTTTGTCAGCCTCAACATCTTTAGTCTCATTATTGCATAGTTACACTTAATAATGTGTTGTAATAAATGAGACATGTTACTCAGTAGACCGATTTGTTGGAGTTCACTGTCATGCAAGGTTAGCAGCCTGACTTCTAGGTAAAACATAGCCAATATTAGTAAAGGAGGAAGAAATGATTTGCCCTAGTCTTCGCACTTAGTCATTTTGTCCTTCACAGCTCTGGATCACGGAATATACACACTGACAAATCTGAGAAATGTAGTGCAGCTCCCTATATTGTTGCCCAAACCAAGACATCATGGCCAAGATGATCATAACTGACCACTCAGGAACCCACTAGATAATGTGGATCAGAGAGAACAGAGACCTAGTAGAGATCTCTGCTAACATCTCTCCCACGCCTGGGTTAGGACACATTAAAGATAAATATCCTTTACACTAAATCACAGGAGAGAGAGAGAGAGAGAGAGAGAGAGAGAGAGAGAGAGAGAGAGTTGACAAACATTGTGCTAATAATATCTTGTCTCTCTGATACTGCGATGCAAACCTAACAAGTTTCCTTTTGAAACAAATCTGATACATGATAGGGCTTGGAAACTCATAAAACTAGGATAATAGGAAAGTTGCAAGAGAATTTAGACATCATTCATTTCAGTGATTTTCCTACTCCATTAGATATGGAACAGTTTACATCTGCTCATAAAAATCAGACATCTACAATAAATTAAAATGGCAATGCTCTTCTGACTCAGAGGAGAAGTTCAGGGCTCTTACTTCTCCCCATTGGGGACACACAGAATCCTCACAACACATTTTCCAAACCATGAATCTAATCCAATCAGCTCATTCCACATTCAAAAGACTGAACTATGAACACATTATGGCATTTACCAAAGTTGCACAGTGAATTAGTGGTTCCCTGATACTCACAGAAAGTATTTATCTGCTCAGGATTTGTGGTCAGACAGAAATCGTGATATGAGCAGGTCATGTTGTCAAAGAAAACAAAAGATATATGCATTTATTTATTTGAAAGGCTGAGTATAAGAGAGAAAGAGAAAAAGGAGATGAGAAGAGAGGAGAGAAGATGGCAAAAGAAGAGAGGAGAGGAAATAAGAGAGGAGGGGAAGAGAATATAAAATAGGGACAGAGGAGAGGAGAAGAGAGGAGGGAAGAGGAGGGGAGAGGAGGAGAGGAGAGGAGAGGAGAGGAGAGGAGAGGAGAGGAGAGGGGAGGGGAGGGGAGGGGAGGGGAGGGGAGGGGAGAGGAGAGATTTTTGTAAGTCTTGGTTGAGTCAACAAATAGCTCTAACAGACACGTTTACATCAGATCAAATCTAGAAACCTAGAAGTTTTTCTGTCTCTCAGATGGGTAGGAGGAGCCTAAACACGGACTCTCCAGGTGTTTCACAAGGAAGTTGGGTGAAATACAAAGCAACCAGATGAGCTTTGTGATGTAGTGAATAAAGTTGTCATCTGCAAAGCTTGATGTCACAGACAGGTACTGGTTCAAGTCTGTGCTGCTCCACTTCCAACTCAACTCCCTGCTAATGCACCTGGGAAAACAACCAAAGATGTTCTTGGGCCAGTGCACCTATGAAGGTGACCTGGAAAAAGCTCCTGGTCCCTGGCTTTGGCTTGGCAAAGCCCTGGCTGTTGCCATCATTGAGGGAAAGAACTACTGAATGGAAATCTTTCTTTTTGGTCTAGCCCTTTCTCTTTGCAACTTATTTTCAAATAAGTAAAAACACATAAATAAGTCAAAAAAAAAAAAAAAAAAAGGAGCAACAAATACACTGGCGGTCTGATATGGGAAGCCAGCTTCACAAGCTGAGGCCTAACCATCTGTGGGAATTCTGATTTAGATGTGTTAAGTGCATCTAGACCCAGATTCCTCTGAATTTTTCTACCCTTATTTATTTGAGGCTCTCTTCTGTTCCTATGAGAATCTTCTGTATTGAAAATAAGACTGGAGAGTCATTTCCAGCAGATGTATTATAAGTAGAAGGGAGATTGAGTCTAAATAGGCTACTTTTTCAAGTTTTAATTGGCCTAATTACTTCATGTTTGAAAGTGCTTTGAAGAGGAAAGGTGCTATATTAGTGTTGCTTGTTATTATTTTAATTCTCTCAGTGGCATTTACTGGTTTCGTAAATTACCTCTTCTGAAGTGACCTAATCATCCGATTGCTAGGGAAGATTATTTTCTTTGTTAGGTTCTCAGTGATTTTTCTTTCTTTTTTAACCACCACTATTCAAACATAAAAAATATGAAGAGACACGTGACATGCAGCAGCATCGTCTCTTTGCCTAATTTGAATGTTTCCCAGTATCTTTGTAAGGCTGAGGATGAATCGGTCATGCCCTCCCTCCCTCTCTCGTGCACAGTAGATCTGTTTGAGGGTTGAAGCCTGTCTTTTCCTGAGGACACTGAGAGCCACTGATACAGTTCACCGTGAATCAATTGAAAGACCTGCACTCCCATGGAATTTGAAGTCTTGCAGCTTTTCGTGAAACCCTACAGAGAATCAGAGCTTTTGTTCCCTCTCAGCCCACACCTTCAAGGCCACATCAGAACTTGTGATTTGTAAAGACAAAATCCCAAATGGATAAATCCTTTGTAGTATGATTGAACTTTTTTTTCTCCACTGATAAAATTCCTTCAAAAGAATTGCTAGAATGAAGCAAGAAGGGTGGTATTTTCGCACAGCAAGTAAAAATACCACCTGCCACACAGCCATCCCATATGTCCCAGTATAGTCCTGGTTGCTGCCACATCAGCTCCTGCTAATGGCCTGGGAAAAGAAGTGGAACATGGCCCAAGTATTTGCACTCCTGCCGCCCAACTGGGGAATACTGATGAAGCTCTATGATTTTAACTTCCAACAGCCTCAGCACTGAGCTTTGCAGCCCTTTGAGAGTGAATCAGTGGACGTAAGATCTTTCTGTTTCTCACGCCATCGTTTTGTAACTCTGACTTTGAAAAATACATACATACATACATACATATATACATAAACCTTCTTGATTTTCAATTTGGATACGTGGTTGGTTTATTGGTAGATTGGGGAGAAGAAGGTTACCTTTTCTTTTGTGGCCAATGTGGTACAGAGAACTCCAACTCACAGTCACAATAGCGGCCCGTCACGGAATCACAGAGCTTTTCGGCATTCCAAGCAATCACCACAAACTCGGGCTATGTTGCAGGTGACAATGTAGCAAGTCGAGGAAGAGGGTTATTTTCCTCGATTATGCAGGAAAACTGAGAGAGCCAGAGTGTGATTAAAGATACATCTGGCTGTCACGTGAGCAACAAGCTTCTCTGGAAACGGGGCTCACCACGTTGCAGGCACTGTCCCAAGGCTCTAAAAGGGGAATCTCCTTTGTCACTCCAGTGGTGGTATTTTTAGAACTTTAAGTGTTGTCTAGTAACTGTGCCCCAGGGTATCAAATTATGCTGTTCAAATTACACATCTGTTAAACGGCAATCCCCTGTTTTGGCTCAATCCCCATGCACGTGTTTTGCTTTTCCACTGCATCACAGATTTAAGGTAACCTACTTTGTTTTATGACACTGATATGTTTATTTTTGGACCAATGTTGGCAACAGAAACCCAAGGGAACATAAGACAACTTAAGTAATACACTGATCTTTCTACAAAGGGCTGAAGGCCTGTGGCCAAGGTGTGAGTTTATTGATCAAACACCAAAATGCTAAACTAATAAAGGAGAATTTTATATGATTATGCTTCTTTGGTGATACATTTTTTGCAATAACAGTAATAGCCAGCACAGTTACAAATTGCTAATACTGAGCAGGTGCTGATTCTGCATCATCGCAAGTACTTTTTCTGTGTTAAGTAATCCTCAGATCAACTACTATATTTGATCCTGTTGTTAATCCTACCTCAAGAAAGGAAAAATTGCATGGTGATTCAATGAGCAGAAGGAAAGTAGTGTAAAAGTAAAGTAGTGGGGACAGTGGGATTTGTTGAAGTGAAATATACACTTAAAAAATATTTGAGACAGAGGGAGAGAGAGGAAGAGAGAGAGAGAGACAGAGATGACCCAATATTTGGCTGAGCCCAAGATCTGGGAACCAGGCATGCAGGTTTCCTGCATAGGTGTCAGGATGTCAGGAACCCTAGAACTAAATTGCTGCTTCCTCCCTAGGCATACATGCTGTGCATGCTGTGCTGGACCAGGGGATAAAACCCAGATACAGGGATATGAGATTCAGACAGCTTAATTAAGATATTAACCATTAAACCAAATGATAACTGCAAAAGAGGTAACCCTGAATTCCTCTACTTGTAGAAACAGTTGCATCTTATGGTGTGAGATCCTGTAACAAATTAAAGAACCTGCTTCCCTACAGTCTGTACCCATTTCAGTCAGCTGAATAAAATGAAACTGGATTTTTAAAAAAATTTTATTAGAAGGGTAGATTTTCAGAGAAGAAAAGAAAGAGAAAAAGATCTCCCATCCACTGGTTCACTCCTCAAGTGGCTACAATGGCTGAAGCTGAGCCAATCTGAAGCCAGGAGCCATAGTTATTAAAACCTTAGATTCTGAGGATCAGTGCTATGATATACTGAGCTATGCCCCGCCTATGGCATCAGCATTCAATATGAATACTAGTTTGAGTAACAGCTGCTCCACTTCCAACCAATCCAGCTCCTTTTTATGTCCTGAAAAAGCATCGGCGAATGGCTCACGCTCTTAGGCCTCCTTACCCATTGCAAGGTTACCTTGCAGGTTCCTGAGAAAAAGATGTGACCTAAAGAAATGGGGGTGGGGAACAGTACTCTCTTAGGGAACTGACAAAGTTTATTTCCAGGGTTTCAGTTCTTATACACTTAGTAAAACAATAGTTCAAACATAACTCAGAATTAGGTCATGTCTGGGAACAGAGAGTACAAAGAAGCTAACAAGGTGACTTGGTCAAAACATTATTGAAACAGGGAATAGATAAAGAGTACTGGCCATACTTAGTAGACAGAGCACAGATGCTCACCTATCTTCAAGGAGAGCATTACAGTACATCCAAGGACTCACTGGGGACAAGAACACACTCTGAAAGGCCTTGCACCTCCTCTTTCCAAGAGGTTGCCACAGGCCTCTGCTTTCTCAGTGATCCTATTGGATGCATGCCAACACCATTGTAGGAAACCCAGGAGAGCCTCCAGGCTCCTGACTTCAGATCAGCGCAGCTCAGGCCATTGTGTCATTTGAGCAGTGAATCAGTAGATGAAGAGCTCTCTTTCTCTGTTTTGGTATTAGCTACCATCTTACCACAGAATAGCATAGCTTATGGAAGGCTCTTGAGCTCGTTACTACATCTTTCCTCTCTGTGTGTGAATTCGTACTATTACTATCTTTTTAAACAATTATTTGAAAGTCATAGTTACAGCAAAAGAGGGAGGGACAGAGGTAGACATCTTTCAACAGCTGCTCACTCCCCAGATATGCACAACTATCAAAGCCAGAAATAAGGAGCTTCATGTGGGTCAACCATGGGAATGACAAAATGGAACATTGGAGCGATCTTTTGCTGCTTTTCCCAAGCCATTAGCAGGGAGCTAGATTGGAAAGGGAGCAGCCCTGACATAAACTGGTGCCCAGATGAGAATCTGACTTTGTAGATGATGGCTGTATCTAGTACAACACAAGGCCGTATGAGCACTAAAAGCTGTTTGAAAGTGACTTTATCAGACACATGTGTACTTAACTGAACTCTGCCACATATAAGCTGAGTGATCTTTAGAGGAACTCATTTGTGTTCTCTAAGCATATTTCTTGGTTTGTCAAATAGGTTTAAAGGTGGGTCAGTCACCTTTCTGTGGTGTGAGGATGGAAGAAACAACCTTGTCTTTTGATGCTTTGTTTCTTGATGCTCAGCGATCTTGCAAATTCACACTTAAGCCAATTCATCCATCATGTATCAAAACATACACATGTATACACACAGAACACATCCTTAATAGCTAGTATTTGGTTGACTTTTTGGATCGTGCCACCATATTGTTTTCTAAAAATACTTTTATTGCATTGTGGTTGTACGATTCTTCTTCCTTTGCTAAGAATTATTTCTTGCAAATATGTTTTTGACACCACAGAATTAACACTGAAAGTATGTACTTAGCATTGCATTTAGTAGATTACTTATGATCAAGAATGTCACATTAAATTCCTGTCAATTTAATTATTACTGTGCTAAATGTCTGAGATATGTTCTCCAAGTTTGCAAGTGTGTGTGTGTTAATGTGTATGTGTGCAGGTGTCGGTGCCTGTCTTCCAGCCTGGGTAAGCAGCAATAGGATGTGGTAGATCCTATGTGGAGTGTTAGGAAGCTAAAGCTAAAGGATGGTGATCCTTTAGCATGTACATTCCCCAGGTACAATGACTCCTGTCTTTTAATCTTTTAAACACTTTTCTTAGTCCCTAACACACGGTAGATACTGAAGCAAAATCTGGGGAATGAATTGAACATACTTTGTATAAATTTCCTAGAGTTGAGCAAGACAGGATAGATAAAACATCCTGACTCTAGAAACTCAAAAGTTGGAATCCTACTCTTTCCAGAACAGTAGAATCTGCAAGTTACAATTCAGTTTCTCGTTACTTTTCCCCATTATTTATAGCAAAATGTTTATCCTTCCTAATTTTACTTTTCTGTCCTCTGTTATCCCTTCTGTATACCATGAGATTATTCTCACAAAAGTGAATAACACCTGTAGCTTAAATCTGTAATCCTTCTCATCAGTCTGTCTCTTTGCTTCCTTCCTCATTGCTAATATTTCTCTCTGGGCTGTTTCCAACCTTGCTGTATCCCGTTAGCATGCAAGCTGCCAACATGAAGTTTAGGCTTCCTGGGCTGAGGAACAGCTGTTCTGTCAATGAGATGCAGTATTTTTGCATCCTTAAAACAGCAGGGGAAGTATGTATCCTTAGATTTCCTTTAGCATTCCTCTCTTCTTCAATGGAATTAGAGTTCATCCGGGACAGATCAACATTCACTTATTCAGCCGCTGACATAGTAGGTGCTAAATAAATATTAACTGAATGAACACACTGAAATATAGTACAGTATCTCCCTTACCTCCTGTCCCTTGTTACTTTAGGCACATTGTTTTGGAGGGAATTCCTGAATGAGGGAGTCGTCTGTCGTTTTCATATCTGACTTTAGTTTCAAATAGAAAATCTGGGACAAGTGCTGTGTTGGGGTGGGTTAAACCATAAAGCTTGAGATACTTGCATTTCAGGGAAAGGATCCTGAATCAAGTCCTTCCTTGGCTTCTAATCTAACGCCTTGTTTATGTATCTAACAGTCAGTTGTGGCAATCCAAGTACTTGGATTACTGACACCAGTGTGGTAGATCAGAAAAGCGTTTCTGGCTCCTGCATTTGGTCTTGTCCAGTAGTGAATGATAGAGACAGTTGGGGAATGATTCTGAAAGAGGAAATAAGATCCATTTCTCTCTTTCTTCTTGCTGTTTCTATCACTCTTTTAGATTTAAAAAAAAAAGAAAGAAACAGAAAAGAAAAATTTAACAAAATACATCAAGTCAGGGCATGTAAAGAAGCTATAGAACAACTGATTAGAGTAATAGTTTCTACCAGAAAAAGATACATTGACCTTTTATATCCTTTAGTTTCTTTTCCTTTTGCTATCATATGTTTAAACAGCTTAGGTTATGCTTAGTTTGCATATGAGTCTGTCAACTTTTCTTCTTCCAGAAGCCTGGGAGAATCTGGAGAAATTGATATGATAAGCTGAAAACACTGAATTGTAATAAGTTGTTTATAATTCTGCATCCTATATTTTATATTTTTTGTGTTTTTTTTTTCCCAATACAACATAGAGAACAAACATTCTGGCCAATGGCTATGCATACAAATTAAATGGGTTTATGTTTGTTTTAGTTATATGCATGTTTACTATGGATTTTGCTAACATGGGGTTTATGTGAAATATACATATTATGAATTTTTGTATCAAGAATTCAAAGGAGCAATGATAGAATATTTTAAAACATAAATTTAATATTTATCTATGTGAGGGAAAGAGAGAGAGTTTTCATCTTGCAATTCACTCCTAAAACTCATGAAAAATGCAGACCCAACTAGGCTTGTTGCTCTTGTCAATGGCAACAACACAAACATTGAAACATTACTGCTGCATATCTGAGTCTAGACTACCAAGCAGTCAGGAATCAGGAAGCCAGAATAGGATTTCAATTCCAGGTAATCCAATACAGAAGTGGTCCTCACAGCTAGAAAAATGTCCAGCATAAATGCCTACCCCATGAAAAAATATTTTAAAATATACTTTGGACTACTAAAAACAATTATCTTTTTAAAATTCATTCCACACTTATTTTGTCTGAAAACGTTATATTTCTAAGAAGCTCAAGTCACATGTGTTTGTCTTTTCCTCTTTGATCTATCCGTATTGCAGGGACAGTGAAAGGAGATAATATTGGGCCCTTATGATTGCTGAAAATATTTGGTCCCTCGAAATTTTAAATGTCACTTGGTGCATTTGTGACAAGTTCTAAGCCTATTTTGAGTAGAAAAAAAAAAACAGGTTTCAAAATATTTCCCATCCTTCTTGGATCAGCTCTGAAGAGAATTGGAGGCCATGTCCACCAATGTAACAGTCACATCTGAAAGATACTTGCGTTAGGTAATAGCTAATTAGAAAACAACCGTGACCTTTATAGATTTAGTAGGATTAATAAGAACTTCTTGCCTTAGTCTTGAACTGTTTGAGAAAATTTGCGAAACTTGTCAGAAAGAGATGGAAGAGGTAGGATGCCCATGTAAAAGAAAAAGGTTAATGCCAATCAATCAACAGCATAAACGCATGTCAGGGGTAGATTCCTTAAAAGGTTCTGGCTGTAAGGTATTGAAATAAATGACTGTACTACAATTGGCATCACTAAAACACAGCTTCGGGTATAGCTGGCAATTTCCCTTATAACAATGCTCCATTTATCATTTTCAGTCAGAAGCAAGCACATGCCTTCACCTCTGTGGGAGCGTTACCAGTTTCTATGTGTCTGCTTATGTGTGCCCCTGCCTGGGCACGCATGCATATTTATCTGTGGCGCCCTCTCTTTTTACAGAATTCCAGTAGAATGGGGACAAAGCCTGAATGTTTCCAGTTTCCTTTTTTGGAAGACTCAATTTAATGTGAGCTAAGCAGATAGTAAAAAAAAAAATGAAATACAATCAACTGTGAGTGACATGGGAACTATTCTTAATGGAGGGGAGCAATGAAAAAAAAAAGATATGAGTTAATTTCCATGTGGTAAAAATACAATCATATGTCCTGGCAACAGCACCCTCAGGAAAGATCCACATTAGGCTCAGCATCCCGAGCTGGCCAATTGGTCTTAAGCAGTGTTTTGTCACTGTCTAGCACAATCATTTGCATCGTTATCAGTTATTAATTTCCTCTTTTGTGGGCCTGTCCTGGCATTCATGCTGTTGTCACTGGATGCCTGAAATTCCAATAGTTTTCATCTTAAAACTTAAGTCAGTCAATTTAAGGTGGTTATAAAAATGCTCATTCCACTTAAGGACAACATATGCATACATGTATCTGTGAGCATTTGTAATCAGTAGACTGATATTTTCTTCCTGTACCTCAATTTTTAGGCTTCTGCTATAGGATCAATCAATTTAAAAATGTAGACTGAAGGATAGTGTTTGCTGCTCGAAATAGTCTGAATTAGCTTGAGAAGAAAGCTTAGACATTTGAATAAATGTTTGCTTTCACCTGATTTCTTAGAGGACATATCGGGAGATACATCAAGTTATTTTAATCTGACCTTCAAGCCTTTCAATGATTTGGTTAAAGTGGGACTTTTGATCACATTTCAAACCATGACCCTTCATTTGTCTATCTAGGCTCTCTGTATTTCTTATGCAAATGCTGCATCTCATAGTAAAGGAAAGGAGTCAAAAGACTTTGCTATTCTAGTGTTTTGAATTTTTATCATGGATAGAACAGGTGCTAGCTCTGTGCCCCTAGATAAATTGCTATCTCTAACTTCTTTGATTCACACATTTTTCACTTTTAAAAAGTTATAATAAAACATACACAGTGTTGTTATTGTAAAACAATGAGGCAAACATATTTGAAATATATGCCGCAGGATTAGGCTCAAGGCAGCTGACAAATGACAATGTAAACCAGATTCTGTCTTCATTCCAATCCTTTGTTCATGGTATTTACACTGCATGGAAGCACTTTTTTGCATTCTTCTTAATTTAGTGCCAAACTGTATCCCACTAGAAATTCTATCATAGAAAATGTATGGATTCCTGACCTCTGCTAGTTATTAACAGCTATCTAATTTGAATACAAATTTTAGTTTTGAAATGTACATATATTTACTTAAATTAGAAATTCACTACGGGCCATTTAGATGCTATAAGCCTGTATATTTCTGCATTCTTTATAGCTCTTAACACAGTACTAAAACTGAGTATCCACTAAATAAATCTAAACTGAGAAATATAATTTTATCAACCAACATAAATATTCATCTATTAACAGTGTTTTAGAGGGGTTCTAATTAACCATACAAATAAAAATCATTAACGTTCAATTTACACTGAATCCTGATCATCTTTCCCTAAAGACTTCCTACTTGTTGGTGAGGGAGTGACTGCCATTTGATGGATTGTAATTAAGCACAGTTTTATATAGTGTGCAAAATTTTCATCATGGTTTGAAGATGGCTGATCAATTGCATGCATCATTCCATGGATGAATAATAGGATGGACTCTCTTCTGTACACATTTTTTCATGCATGTTTGTTAGTTTATACTGCATGCCTCTGCCATGTTTTTTGCCTTTGTCTCACCACCTAGATTTTTCATGACATAGAACAATATATTCTTTTTGTATATGTATGCAATGTGAAGCCCACTCCGTATTAAATGCTCAATGATGTCTGTTAAAGATCGGGGTGAATCATGAATAAATGAGATTGTTTTGATAACAAGGGCAAAGTATCTTATGATGTAATCACCTTGGGATCAAATTGCAAAAGCCATGGTGTTGCTTTAGGAAAAAATGAAATAGATTAAATACGTTATAGTTTAAACAGAATGAAAATAGCTCGAAATTTTCCAGGTTCCACATAACAGATATAATACACTCTCAGAAAATATTGCTGAAAAGTCAGGGGAAATGGATTTAAAAATATAAAAACAAGTGACAATAAGCAAAATAAACAAAAGATAAACAAAAAACTAAAATAACCTAGTTAAAACTCCATAGCTAGAAAGGGGTTAAATAAAGGTTTTAATTAAGTAATCACATAATTAATAATAATTAATTAACTACTAATTAATTATTATGTGATTACTTACTTACTTAATTAGGTATTTCCTTGCCCCTTTCCCTAGTTTTTCTCCCCCTACTGATCAAGTTTCTCACCACTTAAACAGGATTTGTCACTTTTTGTCTTATTTTTCTTTAGTCATTTGTGTGTTGAGCTTCTGTATTACCAATGTTTGGTGTATTGCATTGTTACAATTGTCTAATTTTTGTTCATTTTGCTGATTAAATTGGAAGCACCATGAGAAGTAAAACTTGATTTATCATCATCGGTTGTAAACTTAAAATCCATAGGAGGAATTGGCACAAGATAATTATTAGGTAAATTGTAAATACACTGAAATTTCCTCTTTTATACTTGTTAAAGAACACTCCTATAGACATTTCTACATGCAACAGCATTTATACGGTGCGATTAAACAGTGGTCTTTAGTTCTGTGTGGCTGATATGCACTTGAAGCATGATATGTATGAATAAGAAACTGAATTTTCAATGCTGTTGTGATTATAATTTTAATTCAAATATACAAAGTCATGTATTGCTTGTAGATATCCTAGCAAATACCAAAATCTTGCTCAGAACTTTCATTTTTGAGGCCTAGACTTGCTGTGAAAGTAAATTGAATTCCATTTCTTGTCTCTTTTTGATAGATGTATTTAGTTATTTGAAAAGCAGAGAGAGCAAGTGAGGAGGAGAGTGAGAGTGTAGTTTGTTTGATTGGTGCATTCCTCAAATGGCTGCAATTGCCACAAGTAGGCCAGGCTGAAGAAGAAGGAGACGGGAACTCGGTTCAGATCCTATGGGTGGAAGGAACCCCTGACCTGAGCCACCTTCTGCTGCTTCCCAGCAGCCTAGTGCAAGGTGAATGACAAGCAGTGTTGCTGCGACTCAACCCAACAATTAGATGTGGGATGTGGGCATCCCAGTCAGCGGTTTCACCTGGCGTCCCACAACATCTGCTCCCAAGTCTCCTTAGCACATGAACACACCACCAAACCTGCTGCGCCATTTCTGTCTTTGTCCTATATCAATATTTGTGTTGCTCCCTCTGTGCCTCTCAACATAGTGCCAGATTTTCTCAAAATCTTCCAACATTCTTGTATTCCTGAGTAGGAATACAAAAAAGTTTTCCTAAGGAAGTGTTTTTCAAATAATGTTATGTCTGCATTGGATAGAGAACAATGAAGGGGGCCACAAGCTGTTCAGATATAGGAGAGAAGAAAATGTTGACGGGGAAAAAATAAGCACCTTTTACATTCTTATATCAGAAAATTGAAATAAAATCATCTGTATTAAATGTTTAATGATGAGCACAATGCATTATGTGAGATTTGTACCTTGATGTGTACAATCATTTTTCCTTCTTCCATTGTACTGCTATTGGTAGCTGCATCTCATAAAAAACTTGATGCAAATGGCTATCCAAAAATTTGATGCAAGATCTGACTGCCTTAAAAATGAATTGTAGGCTTTTCATAATTCTTGGTTGAGAAGTTTCCTAAAATTGGCACTTGGTATGTAGCAAGTCTTGAGTAATTCCTTTCTAGCTCCTTCTCCTCTGAAACTTTACTTTTAAATTAATTTGTATGTCATAGTGTTCTGTAATTGTTCCAGATCGTGTTAAATTGAGTCATTGTTAGTATACACTCTTCCTTTTCTCCTTCGGCAGTACAGCCCAACTCTTAAAAAGGGGACATTGTTATTCTGCACAGTTTGCATCAAATAACAAATCTTTGGTTGATGCAAAAAAATGTAGTCATTAAGAATCACCATCTGCTTCTCTAATCTCCTTAAAGTGCCATATCAACTTGGCAGATACCATTGGATTTTTAAGGGAAAGAAAATCCTTAGTGTGGAAAGCTAACATTCAAGGTTTATGTCCTCTCCTTGTGGCCCAATACACAATATTAATAGCAAAGCATGCAGAGGATGAATAGTTCTTCCCTACCAAAGGCTCCGTTATAACAATCCTGAGGAATTTTGTAGGCTAAAATATGAGTCCTACAATACCTCCAAGGCATAAATTACTTTGTTTTTCTTCTCCTTGAAAGAGAGACTGCCATTCTAAAAGCAATTTTTCTTTTTGATGCTTTCTACTATAATTTCATTCCCTCATTGCAGTGCACCCTCCCACAAAGAGTATATTTCTCTATCAGCCCTTTGCCTTGCAAACTCCCTGAAAAATAGGCCCACCACAAGGAATGGACTTCACGAAAGCCAGCAGTGTCCCCATTTTGCTGGATTCAAATTATGTTTAGGAGAGTTTCTATCAAGAGCAAGACAACCTGTGTATTTAAGAAACTGGGCAAATCCCACAGTCTATTCAGTTTCTGTTTCTGTTTATGTGTCTTCCCAAACAGGTGATTAGAATGGTTGGTTCTGTGTTCTAGAATGAATCAACCAGGCATTTCCCTTCACTATGCTCTTTTAAAGTTTTTAAATATAAACTGTTATTGGTTGGGAACAACAACAACAACAACACACACACACACACACACACACACACACACACACACACACACACATCTTTCATCCACTGGTTCCTCCCTGAAATGCCCAGAACAGCCACAGGTGAGTCAGGCCAAATGTTGATGTTCAGAACTGAGTTTGCATTGCTCATGTGGATGGTGGAGATCTAACATGCTTCTTCCTGCATCAGCAGGAAGCTGGGATCTTTTTTTTTTTTTTAAGATTTATTTATTTTTATTACCAAGTTGGATACACAAGGAGGAGGAGAGACAGAGAGGAAGATCCTCCATTCGATGATTCACTGCTTAAGTGACAACAACGGCCGGTCCTCTGCTCATCCGAAGCCAGGAGCCAGGAACCTCTTCCGGGGCTTCCACACAGGTTCAGGGTCCCAAGGCTTTGGGCCGTCCTCAACTGCTTTCCCCAGGCCACAAGCAGGGAGCTGGATGGGAAGTGGAGCTGCCAGGATTAGAACCAGCACCTATATGGGATCCCAGCGTGTTCAAGGTGAGGGCCTTAGCCTCCAGGCCACGATGCCGGGGACCCTGTTGTTGTTGTTGCTGCTGTTTCTCCCTCTCTCTCTCCCTCTCTCTGTGTTAATGATTTATTGATTCCTTAGATAGTGTTACAGTGAGAGGGAGTGAGGGAAAGACACAGAGAGATCTTTTACTTGCCCTTTGAGTCTCCAGTTGGCAACAATATGTAGTGGAACAGACCAAAGCCAGGAGCCCAGAGCTTTATCTGGAGCTGCTACATGGGTGGCAAGGGCTCAGACACTTGCTCCATTTTTGCTACATTTCTGCAGTGATTATCAGAGAGTTGGGTTGAGAGCGGAGTAGCTGGGTCATGAACCAGCATTGACACAGGAAGCAGTCATTGCAGGCCACGGTCTTGGCCCAAGGAAGCTGAAATCTAAAGCAGAGGTAGGGCTTTGATATTGGATGTGGATGTCACAGGCGGTTAATGACTGTGCCAAATCCTGTCCCATGGCTTCCACATGTCAATGTGATCGTAACTATGTTTTTACTCTATTGATGTCTTATTTTTAAATTATTACTTACGAATTCATTTTGTAATGAAAGAGGTGAATACAATAATATGTGTGAAATATTTATAATTATCCTGTAATAAAGTTACCCATTTAGTACTTATTATCAATTGTTTCAGTGATAGTGATCTAAGTGAGCTAAACAAATTGGATAATTTGAAGAACTGTAGGGATATTATATTGTAGAGACCATATTGTGTGAATATAAATAACTATAACAATCCAAAAAAAAAAAAAAGGAAAGTAAACCTAAAATATAGGGCAAACATTTTGACATCATCTAATCTCAAAGTAGAAGTTTGAAATCTGCATTTTAATTCATTATCGAAAAGTCATCAATTTTCAGCAAAAATAATTCTAATATTTATTTTTATGTATTTTCATTCACTACAACATAGTTTTAGGCCATGATAATTTTTAAAAGCCACGCCATTACTTCCTGCTTTAACATTTTCTTTTCTCTGCTTTCCTTAGACACTTAACTAACTTATTCTCTTTTTTCATTACTTCTCTGTGACCTACTTTCATTAACTAGAAAAGTTGCGAAAGGAAGAAATCAAAGGAAAAACCAACATGTCTTGATTCCTTGAAGTTCAAATGAGAGTGCGGCAGCTTTTGATTGGAAAGCCAGATTTCATGGGCATGTATTGGAGGACGCATGGAGTAAAGGCCAAGGTATTAAATTTTAGGTGGAAGGGTAGCTTGCTACAAGATGATTGCACTGGATCATTAAAGTAATTATATGGTCAGAAGATATTATTATTGTACTGCCTTGTTAGGTTTTATTAAGTAATTGCCAGGTTAAGTGACAGAGAGTAAAAGAGAGATGGAGATATGGAGAGAGAGAGAGAGAATTGTCTAGTACCTGTTCATCTTCTCAAAGGTCTTTGACTTGGATGGCAGGGATGCAGTGACTTGAGGTGTCATCTGCCTCCCAGGTGCATTTGCATCAGCACCAAGCTGGAGTGGAATCAGAGGCGGTAACTCAACTGTATCTCCCCTATACCCACCCCCTTCAGTTACTCATGGTTTCTCTTTGTGGGTGAAATTGGGAAATTATTTTCAATTTTTTGCTAAACAGGTAGTAATAATGATTAGGGAACTTTTTTTTGTAAGGAAGAAAACTTGAATTGGTTTTACTTTGTAGAACTTGCTTCACTGATAACTCTTTATCATTATTTTTGGGTTATTTAATTGTGATACCTTAAAGGAGAGCATATTAAAGTGGGAGCCAATTCACCCTGTGTTCCTTCGGCTGCAGTTTAACTGTCTGGGCTGGCATACTATTCCTTATGCAACCCAGATGTCTCTAGCTCTAATTATTCACTAAGTACGAAAGATTCCTTCCCACATATAGATGTTTATTATTGAAATGCACTGGAGCACAACTCTGTTTCTGATGAAACACCTGCTTCACTCTCAAAAGCATTTCTTAATGCCCACAAGTGATGTTGAGACATGCTCAATAATAAATACCCACTTCTTTGTTCCGTCACGCAGGTTCAAAGATAGTCTATTATCTGCTTGATAGCTTTTACTGTTGGAGTAACTGTACTATGCTTCTACCTCCTCTGGAAAATGCCATTCTAGGTAGCACTGTGTCTCTTGAGCACTTAGAGACACAAACTTTTGGTGAAATGAGTTCTGTACATTGTCTTCAGTCGTATTGGGATCCCAGTGCCTCTCTGTTCTCAGTATAAAAAGCGGGAAGCTATGCCAAGATGTCAGTATGAGTGTTAACTGTCTTGCTGCTGACTGAGTG
Source organism: Ochotona curzoniae (assembly GCF_017591425.1). Lineage (NCBI taxonomy): Eukaryota > Metazoa > Chordata > Mammalia > Lagomorpha > Ochotonidae > Ochotona > Ochotona curzoniae. The sequence goes on along the minus strand of NW_024466978.1, from coordinate 18,263 downwards.
ACATATGTCATAATATCACTTCTGTTTCCATATTTCTCCTTTTTCTCTGTGAAGCAACCAATCAGACTTTCCATTTGTAGGTCCCCTTGCTTTTGGAAAACAGACTCATGTGAATGAGAAGTCAGTGTTCTGATTGGCAACAATCCAAGAAAACTGGAAAAAAAAATTTCAAGGATGGCAGCATCAGTAGTAGCAGTGATGAAAGAAAAATCAATTTCTTTTTTTTTTAAAAAGATTTTATTTATTTTTACAGGAAGGTGAGATATACAGAGAGGAGAGACAGAGAGGAAGATCCTCCATCCAATGATTTACTCCCCAAGTGAGCACAACGGCCGGTGCTGTACTGATCCAAAGCCAGGATCCAGGAACTTCCTCCAGGTCTCCCACGCAGGTGCAGGGTCCCAAGGCTTTGGGCTGTCCTCAACTGCTTTCCCAGACCACAAGCAGGGAGCTGGATGGGGAAGTGGAGCCGCCGGGATCAGAACCAGCACCAATATGGGATCCCGGCATTCAAGGCAAGGACTTGAGCCACTAGGGCATAGTTCCAGGCCCAGAAGAAGCAATTTCAATGGTAGTTCTGTTATTAAGAAAGTGATCATCACAATAATAGCCAGCAGTCATTGGTTGACTGAGTTCCTGAGGTGCCCTGCAGCAGATATCAATCATCATAACTCAGCTTTGAGGCTGATGGTGGTGGCTTTGTTATAAAGATGAAATCACACTTCATCCTTTACTTCTCCTCCTCTCCTCCTCCTCCTTTCCCTGATCCATCTTGTCCTCCTCTTCCTCCTCCCCCTCTTCTTCCTCCTCTCCCTGCTCCTTCTCATCCTCCTCTTCCTCCTCGTCTTCTCACTGCTCCTTTTCCTCCTCCTCGTCTTCTTCCTCCTGCTCTACCTTCTCCTCCTCCTATTCCTCTTCTTCTTCATCATCATCTTATTATTGTTATTATTATTATTTAGTTATTTTTGTTGGAAGGTCAGATTTACAGAGAGAAGGAGAGACAGAGAGGAAGATCTTCCATCCACTGATTCTCTTCTCAAATGGCCACAATGACCAGAGCTGATCTGATCTGAAGCCAGAAGCCAGGAGCATTTTCCAGGTCTTCCTTTGGGCCATGTACCACTGATTTCCCAGGTCACAAGAAAGGAGCTGGATAGAAAGTGGAGCAGCCTTGATACAGCCTGGTATATGGAATCCCAGAGCATACAAAGCAACGATTTAGTCAAGGAGCCATGCTCCAGGTCCCACTTTACTTCTTATGAACTCATTGGAGTTGTGGGTTGACCCAGAAGAAAAACTGGCATTGGTTTTGGTGTTGGCACAAGGTAGAAAGATATGTCCCTCAGTGCTTGGCACATCTTTTTGTGCCTCAAACAAATAAAATGGTCAGAGTGCAGGTCATGACAAGTTCTCTTGTTGCTGGTACGAAGTTTGGGTGCAAAGCTATAAATGCAGAGAAGAAAAAGTTAATTAGACAGACTCCTTTCAAATTAATCATTTAGACAAACCCCTCCACTGGTGGAATGAATGAAGCGCTGGACAGAATTCCTTCCACATTCCTGATAGTGGACTGCAAATTTATTTCCCATGATCAAATACAAGGTAACTGAAACCAAGACTTTCCTATCTACCCCTGCAACAGTCATCCTTAAAAACTCCATATTCTAAATACAAATTAAAAAGTCTATGAAAGTTCAACCAAAGCACTAACTCACATACAAAAAGGGAAGAAGTGAAAGTCCAGCTCCAAATTATCCTGCTTCTGGGAGTGAGCTCTGTCCTCTCTGTAATGTTTTCACATGTATTTGGTTACGAAGGCAAGTGAATAGAGGGTTTTGGCTGGCTTCCACATTAAAAAAAAATGCTGTGTTTGAAAATCTTCACTAGGTTCAACACATTCTAGTTAATAAGCATGTAGACAAGTTGGTGAAGAGCAAATATATTCAAGAAAAAGGGTGTTATGAAATTCACTTGCATATGTTAGAGGCACTAATACTATTGAAAACATGCCTGTTGCTGTTGCAAATGTGTGATGCAGTATTTCCTGAATACAAAATGTGGCAGGATACTCCTTGTAGCATAAAGTATAAATGTGGCAGACTCATTTGCAGAGTTTTTTGGCAAGTCCTCAATATTTTCCTTCAAGTTCATAGCCTGTTAACTGCAAAGTGTAGCAACCCATAAGGTATGTGGAAACTGTGCTGAAATTCTTGAGTGTTTTTATGTTTTAAAATTTAGCATTGTTACAGATTATAAAATTGTGATCACCTAGGAAACAGTGGTGTTTTTTCTTTTCCTCCCCAGAAAGAGACTAGATTCAAAGAAAAGTTAGAGATTGCCTAATTCATTTTTATCTTTCTTTCTGCCACCTTAGTAAACCCTATTTCTCACATTTACCTCTTTCTTCAATTGAGATTGTGGAAGGGGCATGCTTTGGGAACCTTCTTTGAAGACATTTTTTTTTCAAAGTTCATTCATAACAATGTCAAGAGCATACTTTTATCCAAAACCTCAAAGTAAACTCCCTTTAGTCCCAAATTCATTAAAGATTCCCAACACATTTGAAGAGGGATCACGACAGCACTTTTTGTCTTTTTCCTGGGTGGTTCTCTGGGTCAATATGATTGGCTGTTACAAACATAAAGTAACTAAGACAAAACTACGTTTGGGAAACATTTTGAACCAGCCTTGTTCCTTACAAATTATTAAAAATTAAAATAATGATGATAAGCAGTCATTATTAGTGACTTTGTCATTATCTCTACCGTCTGTATTCTTATCAGAAGAACGTGTTGCTACAATTCGCAAAGAATAACAACAATACAGGTTCATTGTCATGATGATTAATGCTATAAGACTTCTCTAATAGAAACCACTAGTAAATTTGTTTGTTTCTTTTTAAAATATTTATTTATTTTTATTGGAAAATCAGATATAGAGATTAGTAGCTTTTTAAAGGCTGTAATGCATTAACACAAATAAATGGCTTAAAACTATACAGTGTTTAATACTCTTACAGTGTTGGAAGATGAAAATATGATACTAAGGGGACAGTTTGATCTCCCGTTCATTAAAGACACAAGGAGAATTTCCTGTTAAGGGGACGGTTTACTTTTCTATTCATTAAAGACCCAAAGGAGAATTTTTCCATTGCCTCTCTCTAGCTCTTGGTAGTTTCCTGCAACTTTTCATAATGTCATCCCTGACGCCCAGGGGCATCACTTCCATCTCTGTGTCCACCATCAAGATTTCCATCCTCACATTCCCTGAATGTGACATCACATGGGTGTCTTATGTGGATGGCATCTTTGGATTTGAGGCTAATTATAATCCGGTATTACTTCATCATAAGTGATTACATCTAAGAATCATCTTCCAAATAAAACCGTATTTTCATGTCTAGATAGATGCAATTTGGAGGTGGGGCACTATTTTCCCAAAACAAGTCCAAAATGTTAGCCTCAGGACAAAGTTTAACACGTTACTATCCGGCTGCTATCCAATTGGCCTTGTTCTGCAAAGGAAAGCCACTGACATGCCAAACTATAGTATAGGTATTGCAATGAGCCAAGGTTGAATCGTTGAGTACTTGAACAAGCATAGATGATGTATGTTGTCATTTGAGATGAAAAAAAAAATGGAAAACAAAGCTTGACTAGAACATTTCCTACATGCTTTAATTTATACATAAAGGAACAAGAGATTAATTGGCTAAAATGCTTTTGTAAGTCCTTCTGTTAGGAAAACTATGGTACTAGACTAAATAAAACTGCCTCTATGTGATATTTTTTAAAGATCTATTTTTATTGGAAAGTCAAATATACAGAGAGGAGGAGAGAAAGAGAAGAAGATCTTTAGTCTGTTGATTCACTCCCGAAGTGGATGCAATGGCTAGAGCTGAGCTGATGCAAAGGAGGAGCCTGGAGTCTTTTCAGGGTCTCCCATATGGGTGCAGGGTCCTAAGGCCTTGGGCCAGCCTCGACTGCTTTCCCAGGCCACAAGCAAGGAGCTAGATGGGAATTGGGGCTGCCAGGACACAAACCACCACACATGTGGGATCCCGGTACATGCAAGACAAGGACTTTAGCTGCTAGGCTACCATGCCAGGCCCCTTTGTGAATTTTATAGCAGAAAATCTTGCATCACTCACATTTTATTTGGTTTTATCTCTGAAATGTCTTTCTCTTATTTTTCTTATGGTTCCTTTGGGTACTTAGCCCTGACTGTTCCAAGTTAATTCTGTCTCTATGCACTTATTTTTCTTTTCTATTGTATCTACTGTGCTGGTAACTAAGCAAGTTACTTATAAATAATGGTGATGATAGTGATTCTTCTTTATTTGGATTTCTGTGGCAATTGAATGAAGGAGCAAATGAAACTCTTCTCACAGTAGTTTAAAGGCTGTGAGTAGCATGGTGATATTGATGAATAATGATTCTGAAGAACATCAGTTTAACAACATGCAGGGTGTGTGCTCTGGCACAGCAGGTTGAGCTGACTCTTGGGATGTCTATGTTCCATTTCAGAGTGCTGGTGCATGTTCAGGCTACCTCACTCACAGCTGTTTCACACCTTCCTGGGAAGCAGCAAATGATAGCCCAAGTGCTTCAGTTCCTGCCACCCAGGAAAACTCAGCTGGAGCTCCTGACTTGTGGCATTGGACTGACCCAGCTCTGCATAATAACAGTCATCTGGGGAGAAGATTAACAGATGGGGAATTTCTCTGACTTTCTGTCTTTGCTAACATCCATTATGTGTGCAATTCAAGTCCTGTTTGCTCCACTTCTAATCCTGCTCCCTGCTGATGCACTGGAAAACAGTGAAAGAGCCCAAGTCCTTGTGCCCCTGCATCCATGTAAGAGAACAGAAACAGCATCCTGCTCCTGGATTCAGATTGGCTCAGTTCTGGTCATTGTGGCTATTTGGGCAGTGAACCAACTGATGGAAGATCTCTTTTCTTCTTTCTGCAATTCTGCCTTTAAATTAAAAAAAAAATTGAAAAGAAAAGAAAAGAAAAGAAATTCATCTGGTTAAGGCAAAATGAATTGTAAAGAATCCCTCAAGTAAGGGTGGTGACAGGCAGTGGTGCCAGATCCTATAAGAGCCTGGGGTTCCTTGATCTCACATTCGTACTCAGGAAATCACCAAATCTCTGATCCAACCACTCAAAAGCTAAAACTGTCTTTTAACTAACTTATTTCTATTTCTATGTAGTGTTTCATTTGTTTTTTATTTGAAAGGGACCACTGCGTTTGAATATGCAGAAGATGACAGCACAGCTGGTTATATTGAGCCAACAGGGCATTTGTCCATTACATCCACAAATCCTCTGCAAATACTTAACTTCAACAAGAGGCTTGTGCACTTTTGTTGATGTGCTTTTTTATTTTGAAAGATTTGTTTGTTTTTATTGGAGAATCAGATTCAGAGAGGAGACAGGAAAAGATCTTTTGTCTGCCTGCTCACTCCTCAAATGGTGGCAACAGCTGAAGCTAAGCTGAGCTGAAACCAGGAGCCAGGAGCTTCTTCCCAGGTCTCCTATGTGGGTAGGGTCCCAAGGCTTTGGACCATTTTCAACTGCATTTCCAGGCCACAAGCAGGGAGCTGGATGGGAAGTCGAGCATCCAGGATAGGATTTGTTGCCCATGTGGGATCCTTGCCCATTCAAGACAAAGCTTCAGTCACTAAGCTGTAGATTCAGGCCGTGATTTTTTTTTTTTAATGCATGTTCTAGCTAGACACAATCAAAATGAGGGAGAAATTATGTCTAGCATATATTGTGTATCACTAACACAAATTTCTTTTGTGGAGAGATTTCTCACATTAACATAATGTTATTTCTTCTAGTTTCTTAAGCATATTAGTTTTTGGGTATCATCCAAATGGATAAAATATTCATGTCCAGTATTAGCACAATTAAAATTGCTCAAAACATCATTGATTGTTAACTATAGCCATGTAGAGAAACAGACTTCTAATTAGCAGATGTCTGGGTGGGTGTTTGCTAAGACACATGTCCTAGCACAGGCCAGGAAGCAGGCCCAGATGTTACTTGATTATAGTCAAGGAGGGGACATCTCTAACTGTATGAAGCACTCGATTTAAATTTGGATGAGTGACCGGCCCCAGACATTGTATTTGTGGTGCATTTCTGCCTTCTGGGGGAGATTCTCCTCGATCCTGGGTTTTGCCTGAGATACACACAGCTCCCTTCCTGGCAACCTTTATCTGTTTTGCTCAGTTGTAGAACTGCCCATGCACACACTTCACAGAAATTTGGTTGCTTTTTTTACGATTTACCTCATGTCCCAGTTTCTTTCCTAATGAGATAGCTATGAATTTGGGTCCCAAAAAAGAGTGACTGAGTGCAGACTTAGAGAGCCGGCTTTCATTTTGGTATTCTATATTTGTTCTGTTGATAAATGGGGATCATAGGAACACTTAGGCCACAGTATTTTGTAGGACTTTGCCACATATAAATTTATTCTCCATTGTACATATTTCTGCACAGCTATTTCGTTTCTTTGCTAAGGGCTTGTATGTACATATAGATTAACTCAGTCTGCTTAGAAATGAGGTAGTAGATAGTTATACCAGCTAATTTTTCTATCACTCATGGAGAATACAATTGCTTCAGTTAACTTTTAGACTCACTTATCAGACAGGTTTTTAAATGTATTTAGAGTCGTTTATGTGTTTATTTTCATCAGCTTGAAAGGCAGGCTGACACAGAAAAGAAATGTGTCTATTAATATCTGAAGAAATAGGAAGGGCTGTTTCTTTCAAATGACTTTTTGCGGGATGTGTTGATGGTGGTTTAGAATTTTTTTTAAATAATTTAATAAATTTTGTTTCTTATCACAAATGATCAAAGTAATCTGTAATTCCATCATATTTTTCCTAGCTCACCAAATCATTTCTTGTCCATTCAACTGACTTTAATTCGTTCTTCAAGTCACATTTGAACATAACAAATTCCTCCTAAAACTTCCCAGTAGGATACGTTTATTGTTTTATTTTGTTTCCAGATTGCATGTACCGTGCTGTTAGCATAGTACTCACCACATAAACTTCTCCCCAGTACTGAGCAGACTTTAGATAAGAATGCACGAGCATGTATATGTTTAGATAGAGACAGGTGATTCTGCTTTTGTAAGCATGTTGTTAAATGTGTCAGGTTGTTAAATATTTTGCAACTTGTACAGATACCATCCAGTTACATATTTTCAGCCATGTGTTTACTGGAACTCATTATCTGTACTCTGACACAACCATATACTCCACAAACGAACAAACAGCAACAATAGCAAAAGGGAACTCTTCATCTGTACTCTGTTTTTCTCTATACTTCTCATTTCTGCCATAGTAGTATCTAGTCAAAGTCTCAGGGGAAATGAAGGATGGAGAAGATATTTGTGGACCTGATCTGCAAGCATTTATTTTGTTCAATAGCAGAAGTACACTCAATAGAAATTATAGTATAGCAGTTGTTTAGTTGAATTGTCAGGAACATTTGCAGGGACTAAGATCTTACCACTATCTCTAAAACTAAATTAATTCTTGGGCCTGCTTTGATACCTCAATGACTGACTCCTCATTTGAAAGTACCGGGATCCACATGAGCACCTATTTGTGTCCTGGTTGTTCCATTTCCCCTTCACTCCCTGCTGATTGCCTGGGAAACCAGTGGAGGACGGCCCAAGTCAATGTAGCCTTTGACCCTCGTGGGTGACCTGGAGAAGGCTCCAGGCTCTTGTCTCCTGCTTTGGGTAGGTTCTGCCTTTAGGGAGCAAACAAATGGACCGTCTCTGACTCTCCTTATTTTCCCCTAAATTTGCTTTTTAGATGGGATTTCACTAATGATATTCTTTCCACATTGGTTATGACAGTGTATGATGATTGTCAACAGTTTTGTAAATATTTACAAACTGATTTTTCACACGTGCCCATAATCAGAATATACCAAGAAGATGCTTAATTTGTATAATGCATTACTTTTAATCTTTGAGTTACATAAATAGCTATATAGAATCTTGTGATTAAAATGCATATTTTTATTGTCCTTCTTGTATGCTTTGTCATTAAAACTTTTGTATTTATTTATTTTAATTATGAAATAGTTTTATTGTTATTGGCTGCATTTTTAAAAAAATTGAGTACTAAATACATACATGCATACATACATACATGCATAGAGGAACAGAAAAAAAAGAGGGACAGATAAAGAGAGGGAAGTAGTTTTATTCTTATTAGTTGCAATTTTAAAAAATTGAGTGATACATATATATGGATGGAGAGATAGATAGATACATAGATAGATAGATAGATAGAGAAAGAGAGGAAAATAGAGGGACAGATAAAGAGAGGGAGGTGACAGCTCCTATTGTTGATGTACTCTCTAAATGTTCAGCAGCCAGAAATGCAATCCAGTTCTCCTACATTGGTAGGTAATAATAATAATAATAGCAATAATAATAATAATAATTGGAGCCACTAATGCTGCCTTCTGGGGCCAAGAATGGGACCAGATATTGAACTCAGACACTCCAAAATGGGCTGTGAGTGTCTTAGATGCCAGAAGAAGCACCTGCACACATTTACCTTGTTAACCATATATCATCTTACATTGGTTATCCCTGTAAAAATATTTTTTGGGGGGGAGTTCTAGATTTGTGGCTGAAAATTCTAGCATCCCATACACGGATGCTGGTTCAAAGTATACCTGCTTCCTTTCCAATCTGATTTCCTGCTGATGAATCTGGGAAAATGTTGGTGGACAGATCAGTGTTTGGGCTCCTGTTATCCACAGGAGAGAACGGAAGGGAGCATCTGGTTCAGCTTGGCTCACCTGTGCTGTTGCAGTCATTTCTGGGTGTAAAATTGTGGTTGTAAAAGTTCTCCCATTGTTTCTGTACCACTTTACCTTTTACATAAGTGAATAAATGTATTTGCTAAAGAATCTTTCTGCCTTAGCTGATAGTGTCCAATTCCTGTGAACAGGAATTCATTAGGGTTTTCTGATTATCAGCAGCTTCCAAGGTGAATCATCCACTTCTAGTCTCTCCTCTTTTTGGGTTTTGCTGCATCCTCCTATTTTCAAGAGTAATAGGATGATTAGTCGACTCATTGCCTTAAAATATTTTCATTCCTTTACCTCAAAGATATTGCATGGCTATTTATAGGGTGAGATTTTTATGTGTCCGTAAAAGTATGTTATCCCAGGAACCTCCTTTGTATATAATAAGTCTTCAAATATTTGAGCAAAATCATCATGGATTTCCTAGTAATAGTGCAAAGTAACATAATCTGTGCTCATTTACCAGTTGAGAATTTATGAGAATGATGTCATTCTCCAGAGAATTGACTGTTATAATATTGGACAGATAATTGTAAACCCACTGTTAGTTTATGAGGCTCTGATGCACTTGTCACATCCTTCTCCATAAAGGAAAGAACCATGGGATTTTTGCACACCGGGATGATATTTCTGCTTCTAAAGCAATGTTGGCTTTCAGCACCAAAGAAAGACTATTACATTCTTTACAGTATGTTCTTGCCTCCTGACTAAGGTAAAGGACATGATATCTGGTCTGTGGAAAACAATAAACTTAAACTGGAAAAAAAAGTTCATGACCTAATACTGAAAAGTAAGTCAAAATAATGAAAAATTAAGGAATAGATAGGGTAGATATTTAAGGGTAGGGGAGCACCACTGCCAAGTGCATGGCGACTAGCATAAAAACGCTTCACAGAAGTCCTCACGTTGTCTGCACTGGAATACCATATGGGAGCCAGTTCGTGCCCCTGTTGCTTCACCTCCCATCCAGCTTCCTCGTTGTGGCCTGGGAAAGCAGTCGAGGATGGCCCAAAGCCTTGGGACCCTGTACACATGTGGAAGTCCCGAAGGAAGCTCCTGGCTCCTGCTTTAGGATCAGCTCAGTTCAGGCTGTTGTGGCCACTTAGGGAGCAACCCAACAGAGGGAAGAAATTTCTGTAACTCCTTCTCTCTGTAAATCTGCCTTTCCAATATAAGTAAATAAATCTTAAAAAAAAAAAATATAGAATTGTACCAATGCTAATTTCCTAGCTTGTGGTTTGTACTCTGCTTTTGTACAAGGTTAATAAATAAGTTAGATGGGAAAATTAATGTGGTAATTATTATAGCCTGTAGTAAATAAATAAGTGAAGTCGACAAGATTAGAAAAAAACACCTGAGGGAAAGAATTTAGCATGTCTTATATTATGATGGGAGTGTTTTCAAATCTGAAAAATATTTATTGACTCACAACAAAATATTCTATGGGATTTGGTATAAGGGCAACAGGATCCTAACTGGTTCAAAATTCTAAATAAATATCACAATCGCCTTTATGAATGTACAGAAAAAGAAAATTATGGTCCTCTGTTGCCTGGACTATAGATTTATGATTTTTAAATGTTTTTTTTTCATTATTATTATTTTTATTGGAAAGTCAGATACAGAGATGAAGGGGGGGGGGAAGATTTTTCGTCCATTGATTCACTCCTCAAGTGGCTGCCGCGATGGCTGGAGCTGAGCTGATCTGAAGCCAAGAGCCCGGAGCCTCTTCCAGGTCTCCTATGTTGATGCGTGGTCCCAAAGTCTTGGGCCGACCTTAACTGCTTTCCCAAGCCACAAGCAGGCAGCTGGATGGGAAGCAGGCTTACTGGGATTTGAATCTGTGCCCATATGGGATCCCTGCGCATACAAAGTAAAGACTTTAGCTGCTAGGCTACTACTGTGTCAGGCCACAGCTTTATGTTTTTTTTAGGTTTATTTATTTATTTTGATGCTGGCATGCTGGCTCTATCTGCTAATCCACCCCTCATAAATCCTGAAATCCCACATGAGAAGTTGTTCATGTCTCCTGTTGTTCAGTGCAGTGGCTCAGCTAACTACATTACAATGTGTGTGCTAGAACCTACTTTTCAAGTAGTTGCTCAATACTATTAAAATGTTTACAAAGATGTAACTGATTCAGGAACTTTATCATTAAACAATGAAAGATCTTATAAATTTTAATTCTGGATATTTTTATGATATATACATTTATGTCAAATATTTAACTTGCATTGTCATTTTTTGGGTATACTCGTTAACATTTTAGCTTTATGTAATTTTATTTCCTTTGTGTAACCTACATTTATGTGTTAATTTGCTCTTTGTCATTGAATTTTCAAGGGCCTTCTCCATACATTCATTTTCTATCCAGATAACATTCATTGTGTCTTAATAAACTAATAAAATATTTATTAGGGACTTATATCCTAAGCATCATTTTTGTTATTCTAATTGCAGCAGGGAACAACATAATTAATCTTCCTTTTCTGTCCTTCAGAATTTCTTAAGTATAAGTGCTGGTCTATGCATGATGCATGTCTCTCAGCCTTACTTTCGTAAGCTACATTTGCTGGGTCTGCACTCCCAGGCTTTGATTTGCTTTCACTGTGTTGAAGATATCACTCTGTTTTCCTTTGGGCTGGGTTGTTTTTGAGAAGCCAAACAAGAATGTGACTTTTAGTCCTCTTAGATACAATGCCTTTCATCTCTGCGTGCTTATAAGACTTTCTGATTGCCTTTGATAATCCTCAAATTCACAGAAACATGCTTACATACAGATTTTTCCTGCTCAGAATTCGCTAGGTTACCTTGAGTTATTGTTTTAAATTTGTTGTAGAAATTACCAGTTGAAAGCTCTTTTGCTTTTCTTATTGAATGGTTTCTATTTTCTGTGCTGCGTTTAGAACATATATATCATTTTTGCTGATTCTTCCGTTTATGCCGTCAAACAGGAAGCAAAAGTATATATGAAGCACAGATACCTACGTGTAATATATTTTGATTGGCATGAATGTTAGATTATGATACAAATTTATAGGAAAGGCATTTTCTAGTATGTTTTAAATATTACTCATGCTGATACATTTCCTTGGAATTCCCAGAGTTGCTCAACTGTGCTTGTGTCTAACTTAGTGTAACATTGTCGGTATAACGGAGAGTTGTAAAAGACTTCTGTTGCAGTTCTCCAAAAATAAAAAAAAAAACACACTAGATTTTGTCATTCTCTCAAACCTCTTGTAAATTCTGTATCTAACGGTTCAAGCAGAACAAGGTTTGCAAATTGTCATCAACTAAAATCCAATTTCAGTGTTGTTTTATTTTTCTTTGCGGGTTCCTAGTTTTCATTTAACCTTTGTCCTGTTTGCCCTTCCACCAGCTTTTTCATGAATTTTAGTGGGGTCTTCTTAAAAATGTATTTGATTGATTGTAAAGTAAGTTCCCTTTTATGTGTTTCAAATACCTAATCAAGTCAATTTTAACTGGATGAACTATCTCAGTTCACTCATAAATTTGCTTCACTTTCTGAATCCACTCAATCAGTGTTATGTGTGACCCAGGCACCAACTCCAGAAATCCTCTCTACACGCAGTAGTTGTGCATGTACTGGAGAAAACATTAAGAGCAAGATTTTTAAATTAATCCATAATCAAAACACAGAAAACTACACTCCAGGAAAAAGAATCAACCCTTTGAAGGAGCTGAAGCATACACAATGTTCTCTTTTCTCTTAAGTATTTGATGCAATATATCAATGTATTGTTGTCAATGATAATTCAAAATATGTGCTCTGTGCTGCTAAAGGTAACACATTTTGAAGTGCCTTTTCTACTTCCAGTTATACAATTTTAAATAAAGCTATTATTTAAAAATTACTCTTGAGTTATGCTTCTTATAACTTGGAATACCTCTTACCAAACCTGCCCCTCAAACTTTTCCAATACACAGTGGACTTACCTTTCTCTTTAATGCAAGTATTATTCAAAAGGAGTGGTTTCTCTGTGTGTGTGTGTGTGTGTGTGTGTGTGTGTGTGTGTGTGTGTGTGAAGGATGGAGTGTAGCACACTGCGGTGACAGGTTTTATCTTATATTTCACTGCAGACTGAAAAAGAAATGTAGCTCATTATAGACCGGAAAGATAAAGAAAAGCTTAAACTTCATACTGAGAATAAACAAGAAGACATATGTCCGGTTTGATTGTCTCAATGCATGAATCATGTCTCATGCCATGCACAGCATCTGTTAATCCCCCTCCCACCATTTGTTTTATTTTTTAAGATTTGTTTAATCTTATTATAAGGTCAGATATACAGAGAGGAGGAGAGTCAGAGAGCAAGATCTTCCATCTGTTGATTCACTCCCCAAGCTGCAGCAATGGCTGAAGCTGAGCTGATCCAAAGCCAGACACCTGTATCCTGCTCTGGGTCTCCCATGCAGGTGCAGGGTCCCAAGGTTTGGGCCGTCCTCGACTGCTTTCCCAGGCCACAAGCAGGGAGTTGGATGGGAAGTGGAGCTGCCGGGATTAGAACTGGGACCCATTACAGATCCCGGTACGTGCAATTGAGTCCTTTAGCTGCTAGTCTACCATGCCTGGTCCCCCTCCCACCATTAATAATTGTTGTATTTAAACATCATTGCTGCTAAGGATGAAAGCCAGAGACACTAAGAAAATAACACTGGAAGTGAATCTGAAACATAAGTGACCAGACATTTAATCAAGCTTAGTAGTAGAGAACAATGAATTAGGTCTCAGCTTTATTCCATGGATTGAAAAATATACATCTGCTCTACAGGTTTATTTATTCTACTTTTATCCTGTTAATCTGGTACCCAAAGTGAAACCTTTTCTGACAAGTGAAGTGCATCAGTTCTGTTCACTGCTCGCTTCCTCCTAGCCATGGATACTACGTAGAAGCATTCCGTTGGCCTGTACAATTATCTTCCTGCATTTTTTCCCACCGCACACCCTGTGATTGCACTAAGAGTGAATGTGCATGGAGTGCTTTACAGGAACGGCTGGTTACCATGGTGATCGGAGGGTGCTTTCCGTAGAAACTCCACTGTACAAAATAATTTATGCGTGAATGTAAAATCACAGATGTTTTGAACCATATGCAGGCTATATTTAACCACAGTGCAAGTGACAAGTTACTTGGGAGTTACTAATCTGAAGGAGGTGAGCACCCCTCAGCTAATTCTTTCATCTTTTCATTGTCCCAACACAAGCCTCCTTGGAATAAGGATCCATGCCTTCTGAAAAGAAAACGCAATCATATTTTTACTGTGAATATGAGTGTATAGATGAGGTTTTAATTGTGTCATGTATGTTTAATGATCAGAAGAGTGTAGTCTACAAAAGAAAATGTCCAGAAATTAGAGTGCTAAAAATATGAAGAAGGAGAAAACAAAGAATTATGACAAGAAGTTGTGAATAAAAATGCAAAATCCCTCACACTGCATTGTATCGTTTCTATTATTAGACTCTTGGTATAAAGACACTGAATTTTAGACATACCACTTATGTCCGAATCTAGGAGAGTGTGAAGCTTGATTTGTAGGCTAGAAATCAGGAGAGTTACTAAAAATAGCCTTCAAGGAGGTTTTAATAGACCCAATGAAGTAATTTTCATAGCTCATATTTCAAAGGTAAAATGCTTTAGCATAATCTGAGTAGAAGTCCAAGGAAGTGTTTAATGCCTGTTTGAAAATGTATGTATTTCTTTTGGGGCTGGGTTCTTAAAAAGAAATACGCTGGTACTCCTCCCCGAATCCTGAACAAATGACATGTATGCTTACCAGTGCCTGGCCACACAAGCTCCTTGTCTAGCCTTAAATAGCCCTGCGAATTCTGCCCTCAGTCTGTAGAAAACGAACATTACTTTTTTTTTTCTTTTTTTTTTTATTGTTGCTTACATTGTATTATGTAGTACAGTTTTATAGGCGCTGGGGATTCACCCCTCCCCTACCCCATGGTGGATTCCTCCACCTTGTTGCATAATCATAGTTCAAGTTCAGTTGAGATTCATTGCTTGCAAACACATGCCTAGCATAAAGTTCAGCGTCTTATTGTCCAGATAAGTCCAGTGGCTCTTGGGAGACCTTCTATGGTCTGAAGATAGGTCTAACAGAGTAAAGATCCGGTCAGTTAAAAGCCCCAACAAGGCCTCAGTATCAATATACAACATTATGGAATTAATTGACATAGTATTGGGTAAACAATATGTTAAAAATAATGCAAGTTCCATTCTTCGAAACATCTGGGTTGAGACAGTATCAATGACAGGTTCAAAAAATAACAAACAACCATACAAAAATTACAGGTTAAATCAAGGCAAACATGTGGTATCTAATCTTTGGGATTCACTCATTTCCCTTAGCATTATAGTTTCCAGTTGTGCCCATTTAGCCACAAAGAACTGCATTTTGTTTTTTTTAATAGCTGAGTAGTATTCCATGGAGTAGATGAACCAAAGCTTTCTTATCCAATCTTCTGCTGATGGGCATTTCGGTTGCTTCCATGATTTTGCAATTACTGATTGTGCTGCAATGAACATAGGGATGCATGTTGGTTTGTCATAAAACAGGTGTTTTGGATATATTCCTAGGAGTGCTATTGCTGGGTCATATGGTATGCAGATAGGACTGGAACATTACTTTTTGAGCACGTGTTTTAAAGAAGCCATCAGATGGTAGACTTCTTGCAGCACCAATGAGAAAAGGGTTGCTTTTGCTACTTCTGACCTTTAAGCTACAGATCCAAAGAAAGGAACATGGAAGGTGGTATAAAGGAAAATAGAAAGAAAATTATTTTTATTTGAAACTTATAATTTCCCATGACACTTTGTCCCTATGGACGCCTTTTTTTATTTTCATTCTCAAGTTTTGCATCTTGTAGTAGAATTGCAGGTCTGCCTCTATTTGATAAAAGTCTTCCTGGACTTTGTGCTATATCCTACCCTTTTGCTTACTGTTTTTAATTGCTTCTGCACTCCCATTTCATATAAATGAATCTCTGATAATTAAGTACATTCTGCAAAAAGACAGACTTTAGTTAAGAAATGGTTTTCCCTCCTCGATGCTGGCCTCCTATCTTTCTGAAGGAACAATGTGAAATTAAACATTAACAGGGAGGCCTGATGATAATCCGGCTTAAATTTAATAGAAAGGAATCATTTTGCAGCAAGAGAGGGCAATTGCTTTGAGGAGTGTCCTCCTTAGCCTTGATTATTGTTAAGGTCCTCTCAAATAAGTAAAAACTGGAAAGTGGCATTCCAACAAAGTGTCTGAGTGGCATGAAAGTTAATTGTCCTCAATTATAATAATTTATTGCTGGCGGCTTCACCCAGGAATGAAATCTATGTAGACTTAAGAAGTTCAGGTTCCCTTTGCACATTGTTCTTTTTCCAGGAGAGACTCAGCTATCTAAGATGGCTTTCAGTAATGTAATAAGATAAAGTATCAATTTGCAAATTAACTCCTCAACCTAATATTCTTATGTTTTCATGCTCTGATCCAAGTATACTGATTTATCTCTGAAGAGTTTGGAGAAATCCAAAAATGAATTGCTCACGTTCTTCTAATTTTCTTGTTTATCTCTAGACACTTTCATCTACTACTTTCTCTTCTTCCTTAGGGAGCAGGATTCATTGGAAAATAGTCTATAGCTTAGGTGGAAAAAGGTTGTCACTTGACTGTGTTTCTAAGTGAGCGAGGAAGTACAAATACTGATTTGTTTTACCTTTAATCCCTATTTCCTGTGTCTAGAAGTGACTCATTTTTCTTATTCGATGCAGTTTGTATGGGTGAAAATTTAACTGAAAGGTGAATGTGGGCTTCCTGGGGTGTGCTATCTATTCCTCATAGTTGTTTGTCAGTTACATTAGGAATTGTGATAACAAGGGCTGCATATTTGATGTTGAGGAACATGAAATTGGCTTGTTGCCTGTATCACTGGAAAATTTCAGTGATGCTGGGACCTGTGGCACTCATAACTATAGCCCAGGACTGTGGGAGGTATTTGGTACGTAACCTCGAACATTTTGGAATAGTGCTTCTAGGGTGAAAGCCAGGTATTGGGATGGTAATTTTAACCTGTCTGAGGTAGAGAAATGCAGACACAATACTCTGGTAATGACAGTTGAGTGTTAGTTATTCCAAGGACTGAAGTACAATTATTCAGTCTAGCTCTGCAAAGAACAACTGGGCCAGCTGCCAGTTCTCATGTGGCATGCCAGGGTGATGCTGGGGCTTGTGCCTTGAGTCCTACTACCATGAGACAGGAGATCCAGGAGGCAAATTTCTCTTTTTAAAAATGCTTATTTATTTTTTTATTTGAAAAGCGAATATTGCAGAGAGAGATGCAGTGATAAATGGCCTTAATGGCTGGAGCTTAGTCAATAGGCAGCCACAAACTTTTTATAATCCTTCCCTGTGTTGGTGCAGGGGGCCAAGCACTTGGGCCATCCCCTGCTATTTTCTTAGCTCATAAGAAGGGAATTGGATTAAAATGGAAACAGCTAGACATGAACCAGCACATGTATGGGAGGCTGGGGCTGCAGGGAGAGGATTACCTTGCTATGCCTTTGTCAGACCCAGGGGAAAGTTTCTTAGCTGGGGTCCATGTTTTTTATGGGCTGTTGCTGGTTGTACTCCAAAGTGGCTAGGGAGAACCTTTCTAGTTCATGTAGAGAGAGGAACACCCCTCCAAAGCCTGTATCAGGAACTCCTCAACGAAGGGTGCAGAGGGTGCCCCTCCACCCTGTAAACTGTCCTCACTCTGTGATGGTTTCTGGTGGCACTGTGACTGCCTTCTGCCCACACAGTCAGAATGGATCCCAGCCACCACTCAGCCACAGCTAGTGGAGGCGGAGGAAAGCCGTCCCTGAGAGCCCAGTCGGCTCTGTAGGATGGTCCTGAAATCAGCGGGTAACTGCAACTCCCCTTCCGTTCAATCTGTTCGCGGCATGTCACCACAGCAGCTTCTCGCTGCCGTGTCTTTGCAAGATGGCATTTTCCAGCCCTGAGCTGGTTGTGTAGCCGTAGCAGTAGCTGGTGGTGCAGCCACGAAGGAGAGGGCGTTTGTCCTCTTTCTTTGCCGTCTCACGAACTCTCTTCTCGAATCCTACAAATACGGGGTCCAAGGTGCATAAAGCTCACAACAGCATTTCCATCAGTCAGTTTAAGTCCTAGACATTCCCACATGAGATGTTTTGATGTACTACAAGCAGTTAGATGAACAGAAAAAAAAAAATATTTGTTTTGTAACGAATGAAGTGAACATGGCTGTTTCAATATTTGAATCCACCCTCCTTTACTATCCCCTCCAATCCAGATACATGAGATAAGGTAAGAAAAAGAAAATTGGAGGCGTTTGTTCCACTCACCTGCCCCCATGCCGCGACCCTCC